>NC_051209.1:8423591-8700636 GCF_015220075.1 Falco rusticolus | reverse complement strand
CAGCAAGCAGTTAAAGCCTCTGTGGTATGGAGGACAATGGCTGAAATATAATATGGTGAGGCTTGGCAGATGACTATATCACAACCCACAGACCCGCCAAGGCAAGCGTCATGTAATAACAATGGTGGAAGCGACCACCGGATGGCAGAAACGTACCCTGTGCCCCATGCCACTGCCCAGAACACTATACTGGGCGTCGCGACGGAGGGAAGACACAGTCACTCAATATGAGTGATCAGCAGACTCGTTTATTGTCCCTTACAGTCACCTTTATGCCTTGTTATAATTAGCTCATACATATTACAAAAGTTAAGCTCATTATTGGTTAGTTGCCTAAATACCAAGCCCGCCCCTAGTTTCTCGTCTGTAGGTATCGGTTCCCCACCTGCAACATTCTTTCCCACCGAAATCTTCCTGTTATTGTGTAACAAGAACAGCCAAGGACAGGGTATTTTTGCTTACTTCAGATAGGCTGAGAGCGATGTGCATTTTTGTCCAGCCAGCTGGACTATGTCTCTGAGGACCCTTTTCAGCTAGCCAGTTATCCACAATTCCCCCATTTTTATTTGGGCGACATAGGCTTTGGTTGACCATTTTCAATAACAGCGTTTTAACGCAGGAAAAATACACAGCTAAGGCACTACTAAACACTATACAATAATGATCAAAATATAATCCCGTTTGCTATGAGATTGTATCTTTGCTGTCCAAAGTTCGAGTTTTTCACGCGTGGTCCTCTGTGTGTGGGATCGGAAACAGATGTCGAATAGATTACGAACAGGGCCTATCGCAAGGTGCAGGCGAAGCAGCGTTCCTGCGTCGAGCTCCTCCAGCGTGCTCTACAGCAGGTTTTACCCAACGGCTGGGAACCCAAATAGTGCCTGAATTGGTAGAAATACAGACATAACCACGCCCCACATAAATCACCCCCACAGGACCTACCCATTGTCCTGTTTTTGCATCCTTATACAATACTTTCATGTGTGGTGGCCTGGGGGGTTCTGAGCCAGCGTGGTGCCTTATTATAGGCGGCTCATTACTGTCCCCAAATACACACAAATGATTAAGCACAAAAAGGGCCTTCTCTACCCTCTCTCTTACATCCTGAATCTCTTTGAACTTTTCTATATAACGTTTTAGCGTCCCGTTAGCCCGCTCTACAATGCTTGTCCAGTTGGAGAATGAGGGATTGCAGTACATGTTTAATATTCCACATTTGCATAAAGCGTTTAAGTAATCCGCTACCATATGCAGGACCGTATCAGTTTTAATAGTAATAGGCACCCCTAAAACAGCAAAGCAACTAGTTAAATGCCGGCGCACGTCCCGGACCTTTTCCCGGGCTGTGGTGTGGCCCATAACATATGGCTATAGGGTGTCTATAGTAACATGCACATATTTCAATCGACCGAATGCAGGAACATGAGTAACATCCATCTGCCAAACCTCATTAGACTTTAGTCCTCGCGGGTTGCCCCCGCAACCGAGCCCTAAGCCTGAGTTATGGTGACTACATATAGGGCAAGCCTTCACAATGTCCCGAGCCTCCTCCATAGAGAGTTTGTGGGCTCGTGCCAGACCCTTCGCGTTTTGATGGAAGATTAAATGGGCTTCTCGGGCTCGACAGTGTGGTGCTAATGGGGGTTCAGTAGGCGATTGCGACGAGATGATCAGCTTGAGCATTGCCCTCTCCGAGGCCTTCTTCCCCTGGTGGCTTCGGATATGGATCACCGCATATGATTCCGATCTCTGTGTGATTGCAAGCTGCAAGCTCACAAGCAAGTTCTGTCAAGCGTTGATTCTTTAAATCACGCACGCTTGCATCTTCAATCCGGCTGACTATGCCGGCAACATAGAGAGAATCTGTGACTATGTTCAGTGGGACATCTCTCCATCTAATAAATGTCCAGACCACTGCAAAGAGTTCTAGCGTCTGTAGGGAATCCTTTGGCTGCGCTTGTAGAATTTGGTGTTGCCACCCTTGCTCATCTTTCCACGTTATGGCAGCGGTCCTAGAGCGTCGACCCACATCAATAAAGGCCGTGAGAGCGTGCGGGATAGGCTGGCTGGATCGCTTCGGCTTAACAATCCAGCCATGTTCTCCATCCACGACAGGATGGGCGATGGGAGTGGTTTCACTATTATCGCTGCTCCATCGTGGAGTAATGCAGCCTGCAGTTCCTCGGAGTTCTGCAAGTACCACTCCAAGTCGATCTGTCTCATCGGCACCCATATCGTGCCAGGAGGAGTGCCATCCACCTGTAACTACGACAGCGACCTTTCTTGATCAGCTCCGTCAGCGTCGAGATCTTGTCTGTATTGTGCGTCGTGGTTGCAGCGGGGGAGCTATCCATTCCAATACGATGGTGGAGTACTCCCCTTTCTCCCCCGTTTTTATTTTTTGTGTGTTAGAGCACCCATGAGGTACTGAGTGCCACATAAGATAGTCAAATCGATGGGTAACCCTACAACACGCCGATGCGTGGAGCGCGCAGTCACCATTGATGCTATTTGTTGTAACGTTTGTTCTTGCTGTTCAGTAAGCTGTACTGGGGTTGAAGGATCTGTCCCTCTCAACAGGGGGCGTAGTTGATTTAACAGTTCGTTGGGGATGCCCACTACAGGCCGGAGCCATGCAGATCACCGAGCAGGTCGTTGGGCGTCGTGAAGGGTTCGGATATCCAAATGGAGTGACAACTTTTGAGGCTGAATTGTTGTATCAGTAATGCGCCACCCCAGATACTTCCAGGGGCTTGATTCTTGCACCTTTTCGGGTGCTACTACCAAGCCTCTATGCTTGAGTTGTTCTGTTAAAACCTGTTTTTGTTGTAAAGAGAAGGGGTCGGCTGTGCTAACAAGATGTCATCCATATAATGGTAGATTAAAGTCTTAGCCCAGCGTTGTCGCAAAGGTTGTAGTGTGGCAGCAACATAGAGTTGACACAAGGTGGGCGAATTTCTCATTCCTTGCGGGAGGACCGTCCATTCAAAGCGTTGGTCCGGTCCCTCCCGGTTGATCGCGGGTAAGGTAAAGGCAAATCTGTGCTGATCATCTTCATGTAAAGCAATTGTGAAAAAGCAGTCTTTCAAATCTACAATGAGTAAATGCCACCCTTCCGGTATCATAGCTGGGTTGGGTAAACCGGGTTGTAAGGCCCCCATATCATGCATCTGTTTGTTTACCGCTCGCAGATCGTGAAGCAATCGATATTTTCCAGACTTTTTCTTGATAACAAAGATGGGGGTATTCCAGGGGCTCGTTGACAGACGCAAATGACCTGTTGATACTGCTCTTTAACCAGTTCATGCGCCTGTTCTAGACTTTCCCTTTTTAACGGCCACTGCTCTATCCACACTGGTTCCTCTGTCTTCCATCGGAGTGGGATCGGGAAAGTCCAAGCAATGGCCGCTCCTAGAAAGGGAGGTCTGAAGTGAGGACCATCCCCATTTGGGCCAAGATATCGCGGCCTATCAAAGCATGCACCCCCTCAGGCAGTGGAATAATCGAGACACAACAGTTTATAACTTTGTCAGCTATAGTCCATCGCAGAAGGGGGGATTTGCGAGCGAGGGTCAATCCTCCCACTCCTGCAACTGTGGCATTGGTTGTACAGGTTGGCCAATGCGCCGGCCATTTCTGTGCACTGATTATAGAGACATCAGCGCCAGTATCCAACAGCGCAGTAATCGAGAGTGTCTGGTCTCCATACTGCACTGTGACCGATCGCCGTGGTCGTGACGCAAGCCAACAGTCAATAAGCCATTTGCCCTGCAGACCCAAAGTTACCTTGTCCTCGAGGTTGTTCTTGCAGTGGTTGGAGGGTGCCTGCAAGATGCGGTAGTGGAATCAGCTGGGCTATCTTGGTCCCGTTAGGTATAAAGAGTGGGGGAAACAGCATCTGAGCCATAATATGAATTTCTCCGTGAAAGCCCTTATCAATCAGTCCCACCAAAACATTGAGTCCCAACATGGTGGCTGATGAACGCCCGATGAGTAATGCTCCAACAGCTTGTCCGCCTATACAAACTGGGCCTTGTATGCCAGTAGCAAGTTTTGTCGGCTTTGAGTCCAAGAGGGTACAATCTACTGTTGTTGCCAGGTCCAAGCCGAGGCTTCCGCTGGTTGCAGGTCGGAGAGGAAAGGATTTTGTGCTGCTGGGCAAGCAGCCTGCTTTTTGTGTCGGCGCGGGGCGGCTCTTCCTGCTGGGTCGCCCGTTTCCCGATCGACGACAGCAGCTTCTTTGTGAGTGTCTGAGCGGCAGTTTCGACACCATACAGAGTGACATTGCAGTCCCGTCTCACGTGTCCGGTGACACCGCAACGGAAGCACCGTAGACGAGATGGGCCGCGGTCATTTGATCGCCCAGCAAAGGCTTGCAAAGGAGCAAGGGCTGCCAAGACCTGACTTTGGGTAGACTGCGCCTGCTCTTTTAAAGCACTCCCTATTTCTTTTATTGCCTCGACTAACATAGCCTGGGGTCCGACTGGCACTTGTGCCATTCTTTCCAAAGCTTCTTCTATGGTCCATGTCCCTGGTAGCGTAGCTAGGATGTTACGTGTGGCTGGGTTACAATTCTGTATGGCACACTGCTTTAAATGGAGCCTTTGAGATAGTCTTGCACCCCAGCCGCCTGTATGGCGTTTGCTACCCGATCGATAAATAACCCAAATGGCTCCTCTCTTCCCTGCTTGATTCCCATATATGAAGGGATTCCCCCGGGCTCCTTTATACGGTCAAGCGCTAGTCTAGCTAGCCTCATCGCTTCCTTTGCCTTATCCGGTCCCATCAGTGCCTGAGCTTCGGTTCGAAAATAGGGTCCTAAACCCATCAGCTCCTGTAGAGTAACCCCATGCAGTGGGTCCCCTGGCTGTCTAACCACTGCTACCGATTCCTGACAAGCAGCCTGCCAATGAGCGTTAAACAGAAGCTGCTGATGTTGGCTCAAGATTAACTTCATTATACTGCGTATGTCACTCGGGAGTAAGATATTAGTTCCCCAAAGATAATCTAACATTTGCCTGGTGGGTTTCCCTTTTAAACCTGACTCACTCACCGTAGCCCGTAGCTGAGTTAATAATTTCCAATCTAAGTTAGTGAGAGAAACCGTGATATTCCCCTGCGCATCTGGCTGTGAATACGTGACTGGGAAAGCCTCATGCACGATTCCTGTGGCAAAATCGCGTTCACCCTCAAGCATAGCACTGTCTGCTATCTGCTTCCAGACCTTTTGCCTATTTTGGGCAACCTGAAGACATTCTGCAAAAGGATTCGTACATTCCCTACTCTCTACTGGGTTTTTACGGTCTATGTCCTCGTTTACGTCATCATTCCCCGACGGAGGGGCTGAGGGATTTGAAGAGGGCGGCGACGGGAAGGGCGACTGGTCCCAACTTCCCGCAGCCCCCTGCTGAACCGTCAGCGTACGCACCGAGGGAGGCAACGGGCAATCGGGGGGGGGGGGGGGGGAAGCCGATTCCCCCTGCCGTGTGGCTATTGCAGTCCCGCTTGCAACTCCCAGCCGCTCAGAGGCAGCAGCAGCCGCTCTCTGTTCGGCTCGATGTTGCAAAATTGCATTAGTGCCAGCTTGCCACGGTTTCATCAGTTTTTTGGCAGTTTTATTGTCGGCTATTACTTCGGCAAACAGTGTGTCCCCATAATTACGCCACTCTGCATGCTCGAAAACCGTATCTGGATTCCCAAAATGACCCCTCGCTACCCATACGCTAATAAACCCTGGTAATTCCTTTTACAATCTATGCCCCGATGCTCCGCTTTTATAAAAGCCTTTGAGCAAATCATACGTCGCTTGTCTCTCCATACCTTCGTCAGCGCTGTTGCAGCCTTTGCGAGACTTCGGCGACGCGTGGCCGGCGGGACCCTCTGTAGGTGCTCCCGGCGCGGGGACTGTGCCCTTCCGCCTCCTGCGCTGCTTCAGGACCGGTACCCGAATCTCCGTCGAACCGTGGCTCGCAGGTTCAGCCCTCTCTAGGGTCCCTGTTCGGGCGCCATTTGTCACGACGGAGGAAGACACAGTCACTCAATATGAGTGATCAGCAGACTTCGTTTATTGTCCCTTACAGTCACCTTTTATGCCTTGTTATAATTAGCTCATACATATTACAAAAGTTAAGCTCATTATTGGTTAGTTGTCTAAATACCAAGCCCGCCCCTAGTTTCTCTTCTGTAGTTATCTGTTCCCACCTGCAACATTCTTTTCCCACCGCAATCTTCCTGTTATTGTGTAACAAGAACAGCCAAGGACAGTGTATTTTTGCTTTACTTCAGATAAGCTGAGTGCGATGTGCATTTTGTCCAGCCAGCTGGACTATGTCTATGTGACCCTTTTCAGCTAGCCAGTTATCCACACTGGGCCTTTAAAGACAGGTCTTGTGGCGACATGGCACCCCCAGAAAGAATTGAATCGGACAACGGAACTCACTTCCGAAACAATCTCATAGATACTTGGGCCAAAGACCATGGCATTGAGTGGGGTATATCACATTCCCTATCAGGCACCAGCCTCTGGGAAAATTGAATGATGTAACGGACTGTTAAAGACTACACTGAAAGCAATGGGTGATGGAACTTTCAACCATTGGGATAAACGTCTAACAAAGGCACCTGGTTGGTTAATACAGAGGATCTGCTACCCGAGTGGTCCTGCCCAGTCAAAACTTTGCGTACTGTAGAGTGGGATAAAGTTCCTGTAGTGCGCTTTAAAAATATGCTTGGGAAAACAGTCTGGGTCATTCCTGCCTCAGGCAAAGGCAATCCATTTGTGGGCTGCTTTTGCTCAAGGGCCTGGGAGCACTTGGTGGGTAATGCGGGAGGATGGGGAAGTCCAGTGTGTGCCTCAAGGGGATTTGATTTTGGGTGAAAACAGCCAATAAATTGAGTGATGTTAATTGTTATATAATACTGTATATTGTCATTGGTGACAATGGTAGAATTTGAACCCACGCCTCCGGAGAGACTAGACATCTTGCGGCACCCATCTCAACTATTTTAAATTTGGAGATTTGAACCTTATTTCTCTTCAACTGCCACACCAACGAAGACTGACTGGTGAAACCAGATCAGTGAAGCTGTAATAGGGTTAGAACTGGCTTCGACATGGAACAATCCAACACCTTGTACCGTCCTCCTTGCCCAGAAAGACTGTTATAACAGATGGAGCCCAACATCATGGACTAAATGAACTCAATGGACTTTAGAGGGATGGTCCATAGACTAAGGGAATGATATCTGTGTACTTTATATAAAGGACAGGAGAGGCGATGATGATGTATTGGAAAACGTAGCATGACATAAATGGTATAGAATAAGGGGTGGATACTGTCCTGGTTTCAGCTGGGATGGAGTTAACTTTCTTCTTAGTAGCCAGTATAGTGCTGTGTTTTGGCTATGATGTGATAGCACACTGATGTTTTTAGTTGTTGCTGGGTAATGTTTATACTAAGTCAAGGATTTTTCGGCTTCTTGGGCCTTGCCAGCCAGAGGGCTGGAGGGGTACAAGAGACTGGGAAGGAACACAGCCAGGTCAGCTGACCTGAACCAGCCAAAGAGGCATTCCATACCATGGGCTGTCACGCTTGGTATATAAACTCGGAGGGTTAGCTGGGGCGGGGGGGATCGTTGCTCGGGGACTGGCTGGGTATTGGTCAGCGGGTGGTGAGCAGTTGTATTGTGCATCACTTGTTTTCCTTTCCCCTTTTCCTTTGGATATTATCCTTTTCCCTACCTTTCCATTATAATTGTTGTTGTTGTTGTTATTATTATTGTTATTAATATTATTATTGTTATTGTTATTATTGCTGTTGTTCTTACCTATTTATTCTGTTTAAATTATTAAACTGTTCTTATCTCAATCCTCGTTTTTTACATTCCTTTCCGATTCTCCTCCCCACCCCTCCAGGTGGGGGGAGAGTGAGCAAGCAGCTGCGTGGTACTTGGTTGCCGGCTGGGGTTAAACCATGACAGATGGATAAAGGATTATCAAGAGTGGTCTTGCAATGACATCAGCCAGCTCCTTCAGCAGTCACGGGTTCATCAGGGACCATGGACTTATGTATATCCAGTTTGCTTAAGTATTTCCTGACCTGATCCTGCTCCACCAAGGGTACATCTTCCTTGCTCCACCAAGGGGCCTGGTATTCCTGAGGGACAATTTTGCTAGTAAAGACTGAGGCAAAGAAGGCATTCAGTACTTCTACCTTTTCCATGTCCTGTGTAATCTGGACATGTAACATTAGAGAAGCCTTTCTTCTTGTCTTTGACATCCCTAGCCAGATTCAATCCCATTTGGGCTTTAACTTTCTTGACTTCATCCCTGGATGATCGGACAATGTCTCTGTATTCCTTCCAGGTTACCTGTCCCTACTTCCACCTTCTGTATGCATCCTTTTTGTGTTTGAGTTTTGTCAGGAGCTCCTTGTTCATCCACACAGGCCTGCTGGCATGTTTGCCTGCCTTCTCATCGGGGTAGAACTCTCTTGAGCTTGGAGGAGATCATCCTGAATACTAGCTGGCTTTCTTGTGTCCCTTTTCCCTCCAGGGCCTTATCCTATGGATCCCTGAAGAAGCCAAAGTCTGCTCTCCTGAAGTCCAGGGCTGTGAGCCTGCTTTTTACCCTGATCCCTCCTCTCAGGATCCTGAACTCCACCATCTATCATTTGTGTCAGGGAATTGTCATTGATGCTCTTCAGGAACCTCTTGGATTGCTTTTGCTGTGCTGTGTTGTCCCTTCACTTTTAGGGATCCTGACCGGGAGACCACTGTACGTCAAGGAGTTAATGATTCACGTAACAGTGAACCTGAGTAATCCCAGGCCTGTGCTGTGCTGCATGTATAGAGTGGCCTTCAGGCCTGCATTGTTCTGCACAGATTCCTTGGCCAAAGGACAAACATAATCAGCTCATTTTAACAGAGGAGCCTTCAGGGATCTCCCACTTGGTACTGGTAATCTCACTACCTGCATAGCTTTGTGTTTATCTAAAAGTGCAGCAAGAAGTTATCATGGAAGCATCCTTTACGAATAGAGCAATTTCCTTGTTAGAAAATTATATAATACCTGGAATGACCAAAAAGGAGGAACCCTCTCCACAGACAGAATTTGCACAGCATGCCATAGGAGAAGTCCATCCAGGGTCTGTCTGATTCTGCACGAACACGGGGTTCAAAGCATCTAAATGGATGTAAGATTTACTTGTTATCTATTCCTCCTCTTATTCTGTCTTATTAAAACAGCTATTTTATTAATCCATTTGTTGTTGGGCCTTTCTTCTCCCTCTCTCACGTCCGTCCGTTCTCCTCAGGCTCTCTCTCCCTCTCCCCATCTCTCTCTCATGCTCTCTAGGTCTCTTTCTCTCTGTCCCTCTCCATCACACACACACACACGCCCCTCCCCCCCCCCCCTTCTCTCTCCCAGTCTGTTCCCCCCTCTATTCTCCCCCTTTCTCCCTTTCTGTCCCTGCCTCTCTCTCCATCTAGGTCCCCCCCTCTCTCTGTCTCCTTGTTGTCAGCTGGAGGGAGGAGGATACGGTGCTGTGCGTAAAGCAGCAAGCACAGTATCCTGCGTTCCACTTCCGCCGCGACCTGCGCTGTTTCTTCCATTCCTTCTCTACCGCAGGCAGCGGTCGGCTGAGCCCCCGCAGGTAGCCTCTGCTACCTGTCTCGGCCGCTCCGCGCGTTTTGCAGCATCATCGGGAACCGCCGCGGCTCAGGCGGCGCCGCTGTCCGCCCGTAGGGTCAGGGCAGGGAACAGGGCGGGCCGCACCACGCCTTGTCGTGTCGCGCCGGCAGCCCCTCCCTCCTCTCATCACCCCTTTCTGTCTCTGTCCCGCAGCAGCACCTGGTCCTGCCGCCCCTCAAAGCCTCCCGGGCAGCTGCGGTGAGTCCATGTGAACCCTGGCCGCGGGCGCTCGCCCGCGGTTCCGAAGGCTGCACACCCTCTGGTCGTGCTCCCTGGCAATGGCAGTAGGTGGAGGACGTCGAGGCAGCGCTGAAGTGAGCGGGGGCGTCATGGCGTCCTGGCAGCGAAGTCGGCCGGGGCCCGGCTTGGTGCAACTGTGGGGCTTGTGCTGCCTGGTGCTGGGCTCCTGGAGGAGTGCGCTGGGCTGCCCCACATCCTGCCGCTGCAGCTCCTGGCGGATCTGGTGTGCAGAGCCGGCACCGGGCATCATCTCCTTCCCTGTGCCGCAGCGGAGCGCTGAGGGCGACAATATCACCGAGATGTGAGTATGGTCCAGCCCCAGCCCTGGGCACAGGGGTGGTGGGGATGGAGCCGACGGAGCGACGTGGGACAGAGGGCAGAGGGGAAGTTCCCTGCACTGAAATGCACTTGCTCTGCAGACTGATGTTCTAGCTGGAAGCCTAAGTCTGGTGTGATTTAATTTGGACTTGACTTCCCAGAGAGATAATTTCTAATCCATTTAGATGATAAATCCTAGTTGCCTGTGATACGATTTCCTGGAGCAGGACGGGCAGTGAAGCAGCGCAGCGAAGGTCAGCACGGAGGTCGTGCGTCCATGGAAATACCTGGGGTTGCAGAAGGGCACAGCTGAGCTACCGCCTCTGGCCCTTGCATCAGCCAGGAGGATGGGGTGAAGTGCGCACCACCCAAATCTTGCTTCTGCGTCGACAGCAGACGCAGATTTGGAAAGGGTTTTTATTTCTTTTATAAATCTTGCTCCCTCCGTTTATTCCTGCGAATGGAGAGTTTGGTGGATGGCCTTCCCCTCTCTCAGATCTCCACTTTATATTCTTCTTCTATCAAAAAAGAGGGTGGGGGGTGGGGAGAACGTGGTGCAGCACATTCTGATAGAAGGAAGAGCAAACTAGCTTCCCTGCCCTGGCTATAGGCATGCGAGCCTGCTTTGCCCTTCCCTATAAGGTGGCTGGAAGGAGAAAATACTGTCTACAGGAGAATGAACATTGCGCTGTCTCTCAGCAAATACTGGAGCATTAGGAAACCCTCATTAATAGTGAGGGAAGTGGAAGGGCTTTTTTGTTTGGGGTTTGGTTTTTTTTCTCCTCTTACCTATGTGTCATTTCCAACCTTGTTTGACTGGAAATGATTTCAAGAAAGAAATCCAGTAGCTTTTTGTATTCGTCATGCATCCTTTTAGAACTCTGCAATATCTACATACTTTGCCTGAGAAAAGCTGCAAAGACTTGCTGAACAAAAATTTTGGATACCAGATTGTAGATGATAGATATGGGGAAAAAACCCTCTACAGCTGTTGTGGTCTATTTCCATCTTCCCCAGCACTTGCTGTTTCTGCACTGTTGCCCATGACATTTTAATATAAAAATAACAGAATATTCCCTCCAAAATATATATTTTTCTAACTCTGTCCCTTCTTCTTTTTTTCTGTTTCCTTAGAAACAATAGGAAAATGCCATTACATTTATGTGACTTCAGATTAATTCTAGCTCTGGTTACCTTCGCAGTTTATTATAGTCAGTTTGCGGTATTTCCACCTGTATGTGTGGGTAAAAAGCTGGAGACATTAATTTCTTCTACTCATATAGGGACTACCTTTGGTAGATTTTTAGGACCTAAGAGAATGAAGTATCTTCTAATTGTTGCAACAGTTATTGATTCAGATGTTTGTTTAGTGTTCTGTGGATTGTTTAATAAAAAAAATATATTCTTCAAGCTATGCAGCATCGCTTTTTTATAAGCTTTGCTAGTCTTGTTATCCAGTATGTTCAGTTTGGAGGTAACTCAGCAATTTACCCCTAGAACTTAAGCTCTGTTTAAAAGATCAGAAAATAAATGCATATGCAAATATATATGTTAGACATGATCAACTTAAAACATGTCCAGTCATTCTGCATTGGTATTTTTGGGTTTTATTCTCTTCTGTGTTTTTTCAGCATCACTGTTTATCTTTACATTTCTTTCAGTTTTACTGTATCATTCTGTGACTTTGTATGTTGTGTTTGATGATCTAAAAATAATGTGGAGTACTGAATGTCTTAGGAGATTATATTGCACATATTTAAGATGTTCTTTTTTAACATAAAGCATGAAGGCCCTTTAATTAGTTTGTAGACATAAATTAAAAATTGGACTCCTGCAGCTGCTACATGTTTTCATTGTGGGAACTCAGAAATATAAATATGTAAGGAAGCATTTCTAATATGGTGGATACAGAATGTGAAACATATTTTTAAAACTGCATATCTTGTTTATTCTAGCTAAGCAACCAGTTTAAGAGGCTGTAGCATGCATTTTATCTAGGAAGCCTCAGCCTGATTTTTTCTTTTATATGTTCTGTAGTTACAGAAACACCATTCCATTGATTGCTGGTGGAATTACTGTGGTACAATGAGAGTGAGAAGAGCATAAGGACACTTAATTTCTTGTAATATATTCCTTTATATTTTCTGAATGTCTTCTGAGACCAATCCTTCATTTATTGCTTATGTCCTGCTCTTGATTGGAGTGGGTGCCACAGTCCCAGGCAAAGCATCCACTAACTCCCTGGGAATGTTGCCTGAGTAAAGAACCTATCTGGGAAGAAGGCCATGTGCACTGGGAATTTTGCAGGTGGGATACTGCATGGTTGGGTCAGGCATGTGAAACCCATGGTGGTGCAAAGGTTGGCCATGGGCCAGGTGGATGACACTGAGCAGGCAGGGTATGAGTGGGCAGCAAGAGTTTCCCCTTGTCTCCGAGAAGTGGGAGAGAAAGCTGGGGTGGTACTGGTAGAAATAACAGCTGCATTTTCCCACGCATTAAATAGCCTTGAACCACTTGGTACCTAGGTGCCTTGGCTCTATTTTGGCCATAGATAAATAGCACTTCAGAGCTTAATAAACACTTTCTTTCAAGTCCAGGTATTACTTTATGCATAGTTGGATCACCATCCAAATCCACTGAAATCAGCAGGAAGACCTCAGAGAACTTTGCATCAGCCCTGTGAGACTCAGCTGCTGAAACTTGGTATGGGAGGACATAGGAGTACTTCTGCCTGGTGCTTTTCTTATATCCTCACTCTTCCCCTTCCTAGTTGTTTTTGCACAGTTTTCTCTTCTAATGGATAACAGCCAGTTTCCAAACTCCTGTGCCTCTAATAGAATCATAGAATCATTTAGGTTGGAAGAGTCCAACTGTAAACCTAACACGCCAAGTCCATCACTAAACAGTCCCTAAGCAACATGTCCTACAGGGATGGTGACTCAACCACTTCCCTGGCAGCACGTTCCAGTGCTTGACAAGCCTTTCAGTGAAGAATTTTTTCCTATATCCAATCTACAACCTCCCCTGGTGCAACGTTGAGGACTTTCCTCTCATCCTATCCCTTGATACTTGGGAGAAGAGACGAGAACACTACCTTGCTACAACCTCCTTTCACATAGTTGTGGAGAGCAATAAGGTCCCCCTGAGCTTCCTTTTCTCCAGACTAACAACCCCAGCTCCCTCAGGCTGCTCCTCATAAGACTTGTTCTCTAGATCCTTCATCATCTTGTTGCCCTTCGTTTGGACACAGCACCTCATATATTTCTTGTAGTGAGGGGCCCAAAAGTGAACACGTATTCGAGGTGCGGCTTCATCAATATCAAATACAAAGGGATGATCACTTCCCTTGTCCTGCTGGCCACACTATTTCAGATACAAGCCAGGATGTTATTGGCCTTCTTGGCCACCTGGGCACACTGCTGGCTCATGTTCAGCCAACCATCAACCAGCTCTCTGGGGTCCTTTCCCACCAGGCCACCTTTCCAAGCCACCCTTCCCCAAGCCTGTAGCATTGCATGGGGCTGTTGTGACCCAAGTGCAGGACGTGGCACTTCTCCTTATTGAACCTCATACAATTGGCTTTGGACCATCGATCCAGCCTGTCCAGATCCCTCTGTAGAGCCTTCCTACCCTCAAGCAGACCAACACTCCTGCCAACTTGGTGTCATCTGCAAACTTACTGAGGGTGCACTCAACCCCTCATCCAGATTGGGGATAAGATATTAAACAGAACAGGCCCCAGTACTGAGCCCTGGGGAACACCATGTGTGACCAACTGCCAGCTGGATGTAACTCCATTCACCACCACTCTTTGGGCTTGGCCATCCAGCCAGTTTTTACCAGCAAACAGTATACCCATCCAACCATGAGCAGCCATAAGGTTAGATTTTTGTCCTGTTGCTTAGGGTGCTTACATTTGCTAGTCTCAGTCTGGAAAGCATGTGCCTGTGCTAAAATTGTTTATCGTAACACAGCTTAATCATAATAATTGTTTTATAGTACTGATGTTATTAGAGATAAACTGAACTCCAAAGTGAGGCCTGAATTAAATAATGAAATCAGCCACTGAAGCTCAAATTAAGAGCTAAGGAGGAAGAAAGGTGAGAGTCAAATTAATATATAAATATTGTTAAATCCATACACTATAGTTACAATACCATGAGTATTCTTAGCAAGATCACTCAAGCATTTAATATGATAGTAAGTCACTTCAAAATTTTCTGATTTTTGTAAAAAGCCTGATCTAATATTTTATCTTTAAGTAAAATGTGCTGTTAGCATATTCAGTGTATATGACTCTCATAGTCTTGCTATCAAAGTATCTTATTGCAGTGCAAGTATATTCCGCCTAGTTTTGCAGTTCTAGTATTAAATCATTAATACTTTGTCTTATGCATATTCAGGAGAATGAGGTTTGAAATTATTGGGTGTATTTCAGAAAGAACGCTTCTCAACAAATAGTAGGTGACTTTAGCTCTTCCCTTGTAAAAGAGAGAGATGATTGTGTGTCACAGCACTCTCAAACTATCAAGCCGCAACAAGGTCTTTTACCATCTCATACCAAGATACTCTTCATGCTAGTCCCTCTGCTGCCTTCTCCTCATCCCAGGCACACTCTCTTTCTTCCTTGGCTGCTCAGCCTCTCTAACAGAACTAGCCACAGCTGCACCTTATCTACATCGGTCAACCCGCAGCCCTGAAGCCCACCCACAGTTGTATATTATCAATGCTAATTAACCAGCTTCATTCCTCTACAATTCCCCCATTTTTTTTTCTATTTTTTTCTTAACATTTCATACCTTATGTTTTTAACAATCATCACACCTTTTACAAATAATCTTTTCATACAGTCCTCTATAATTCCTCTACAATTCTCCCCCCTTTTTCTTTTTTTCTTAACATTTCATACCTTATATTTTTAACAAACAATTGTGTAGTGTATACATTTCAAAACCACAAAGTAAATTTCTAATGCAGTTATATAAAGCGCTCTAGAATTGTTAATAAATAGGATAAGTAGAGTAAATTACTTAACAAGTCATGTGAGCCTGTGCTAAAAAAATAAAAAAAATGTTTAAATTTATACGAAGCTCAGTGCTGTTGGTATTTTGGATCTCTCAGTTTAGAATTTTAGACTCTGTTTTAGATTAAATATATTATAAAACTGTCACAGGGCTTCTCAACCCCATCCCTTTCTCCTGAAAACACTTTTGGCTGTGCAGGATGACGTGACTCGGCTAGATTTAATGTTTGTTTCTGGTGTTTTGAAATGATGCGATAAAATACAAGACATCGGTCTGCAAATTATTAAAGGGATATTGGATGGCTGTAATACAATAGCTCCTTTTAGGAATCTGTCCATTTTTTTTCATCTTTTTAAAGATCTTTGTTGGTTACGGTGAGTTGAAAGTAAACATTATTAAAATCAGTTTTGTAATTTCCAGGCTCTAAAAATACCCCAAATATCACAAACCATAGGGTTTTATACATTCTGGTTCTTTTGCTCTCAGGTAACCTTTTGCATCCCTGTTTTAATCCTTATTCTCCAGTCAGTGAGGACTCATCAGGCTCCTTGGGACCTCATTTGGGGTTGTCTCTGGCATGCTGAGACAGTGGTAAACTGGCTCTTGCTGGAGGAGGGCAGGATCCTTCAGGAGGTGTTCAGTGTGTGCAGGATTGGGCTGGCAAGACACAACCTGTAGTTCTATGCCTTTAGTCACTCCAGAGTTTTAAGAGAGGTTTGGATTTATATACTAAAATTAAGGTAATATGTATGAATTTGAGGCTTGGTCTAGAATATGCTGTTTTCATGAAACTTCCACTTCTTTCCATACTTAATGAGAAAACAAGGCCAGGAGTCCAGCTTTCAATCTCTTTAAATGGCATTTACCAGATTTTTCAGATTTCTATTTTTCCTTTATTATTTTTATGCTGAAGGTTTAGTAGAGAAGTAGCCTATCAAGATTCTAGATCTCAAATACTCTAAACAAAAAAAATTTCCATAACTGAATAAAGGTTTATTTCTCCATTTTGAATTAAAGGAGAGGGGAAAAAAATAATGTACTTCTTGGATTGCAGTTCTCTCTCTCCAGTGTTTGCACCTGTCACTGCCAGCAATATCTAACAACCTGTCAATAAGGTGGCTGGTAGAATTTCTTTGCCCAAGCTGGATGAGTATAGTAGGTAAGGAAGCATTAAAATGATGAAAAACAAAGCAGAGAAACTTAAAACCCCCTCTCATGCTTTATTGATGTTAACTGTATCTTTATCTTGTTATCTTTGGAAAACCTCTTCTTGAAACTGTCCTTTAAAATGTGAAGCACTCCTTGTATTAGCTTATAATTTATGTGCATTTCAATGGAGAAATAAATTTATAGAGGTTTGAAGCCATATGCCTATGCTGCATGGGATTTGATATAATGTATTACTGGACACTTTGCATTTACAGAGATCTACTTATACAAATGTATGTAGGCACATAGCTGCTATTGAAATCAAATATATTGGGGATGTACCTTAATTCCTTTTTGACTGTGAGCCTAAGTTTTCAGAAACTGCATAAAGCAAGCAAACCGAACTAACATCCCCTGAAATGTGCATATGGGGATCTTGTTTCTTCTATAGCTACTATTAACCATAACATTACAGAATCACTTATGGGAAAGGAGCTATGCCATGAAAATCCATTGTGAATATGTATATTTTTTAAAAATTCCTGGAAGAAAATGACCTGTATTGACTGATGATTATCAACAGCAGTTATACTTGAAATGATTAAATATATTTAATACCAGGTCAGCTACTCTTGTTTCTGACATTCTTGAAGATCGATTTCAGGTCAACATTTCCTTAGTTCTAAGCAGGGCCTGAAAAAACAAATTTTTTTACAGAACTAATAGAAAGTAGAACAAAGCAGACACAAGACTCAAGACATTTGTAAAAGCAGTTTAAAAGATCATAATCTCTAAATGGTGTAACTTGAACCAGCCTTTTGCTAAGCCTACTGGTCCTGATCCACCAGATACTTAGATGCCTTTTATTTTAAGGGGAAGCCAAGGCTCAGATTCTGGCCTTGTTAAAATTGGTGGCAAAACGTCAATGGAATTAGCATTTCACCATGCAGGGTAGTTTACGAGGACATATGCTAAGGATGAAAAGAACTTTGTTTCAAGCATTTTCTTGCCTTTTTTAATATATACATTTGGAAGAGAAAGGATATTCTTGAGGCCTATTAGTCCATTATGTGATTTATTTTTGGCTTGGGGCTTGTCTTGGATCCCAATTGTTTTCCTACTGTGTGAAGACTAAACATGGTTGAGGCAAGAGGAAGTTGAGATTGAACATTTAGAAGGGTGTTTTACAAAGTTTCAAATAATTCCATATTTAAATGAACCTACACAGTAGTTCCAGTTCACAAACAGTGGCAGTTGCAACTGCTACAGAAGCTCATACTAGATTCACTAGCTCACTATATACATTTGTCTGATGTATAAAGAAAAGGACAAGCAATTAATCAGTTAGTCCATTGCCGAAACAGTGAAATGATAACACTTCTAATGTGGCGTATGATGCACGGACTCGGGAGCAGATCAAAGGCACGAAGACACTCGAAGACACCTCAAAGACACTTTATTAAAATCAAACAAGCCTTTTATACCTTTACAGGGGGCTGACGTGTCAGCCTGTAACTATGCTCAGTAATTTTCCACTCCTAGCTCTTTTTTCTGTTGCAGACACAGCAACTTAGCAACTCCCTTTATCTACAAGGCCACAAGCTCTGCAAACTACTCCGTATCTTAAAGTTTCTCTTCTTGCTCCTATGGTTTCCTTCCAACAAGCATAACTGTGTCTCTCTCCCAAGGTCAGTTTTCGCTCACTGACGCCGTTTGAGCGTCACATATCCACATCTCCCCCTTCTTTATATATAAAAAAGGCTTGTTTCAATGCTCTATCTATTAAAGTTTGCACACATTTTAACATACACGGAAAGAATACTATAAAAATGAATAAGTACCCTACATCTATTTGTAATAAGCTCTTTATCCATGCGGTTAAACCTAATCTACTAAAAAGATGTCCAAAAATGTTAAAACCATCACTTTGTTGTAGTTTCTGTACTCGTTCTTGCATGTTTTCAATACTTTTGTGAATAGATTCAGAATGATCAGACATATTCATACAACAAAGTCCATCAAATCCTGACAACCATGACCTTGCGCTAACAATTAAAAATCTATTGCAGGTCTATTCTGTAGCATAGCATGTCTTATTGAATCAACATCTATCAATAGTCCACTCAGGGCTAATGAAGTTGCATTAGTTTGTTTTGCAAGCCAACAGCCAAGCTTATTCAAGGTGGTTAGCACTTGTGGTGTTCCTACCCCTGGAGCAAATATAGATGCTGCTATAATTCCACCAGGGCTCCAAAGTTCCATATTATCTTTACAATCAGTTTTAAAGGCATGTGGCAGTGTAACTTATGATTTATAATCATGGATGTATTGGGTGTTAACAAGGTTAACCTTCCAATGCTACATGGTCCTCCTTTCGCATGGGAGGGAATGCCAGGCCACACACGATCTCCACAGATTAGAAATAATCCTGTGGGCAGTTTAAGTGGATGATTGCTAGACTTCGATATATTAGGAGAAGTATAATTACACCAAACACTATCATTTCTATACGCAGGTATGGTAGCATTTAACCATTGAATCATTTTTATATCATCTTTGCCTGTGTAGTTGAAGTATACACAATAATCCATTTTTACAGATCCTAATAAATCCATTTCCTGTGGTTCAATCCTACTATATGCTAAATAAGGAACCCAACCATCCCAATTGTTAAGCACATCACCAAATTCTGAATTATGATCCATTTATCTGAGGGAACAGGCCAATCATCAACAGGTTGTCCAACCAGACAGGTTGTAAAAGGATTTTCCGGTGAAGCAGTTGACAAACATAGTGTGTCCTGTCCCATGCGATTGGCCAAGGTTACCCAGATGTTGGTTTTGGTTTACCCAGATGTTGGTTTTGGGTTGAGATGGGATCCATATTGATGCAACTGACGTCATGGCACAGATGATGGTGATGTTATCAATTTGTTAATAAGTTAAGATTGATTGACTTTGATTGATTAATTGATTTTATAAAATCATTTTATAAAATTAAAATATAGAAGGATAAGAAATATTTTAATGAAACTTATAGTTGCACAGTAAAAGCTGTTATGAGATCTTCTGTACATCCTGTACCAAGGCTAGAAGAAGGGGCTAGAACCATTGTTAAACTTAGGTAATAACTTTAGGGTTTGAAAGGTTTCTTTGTATTTGACCAGTCTTCTGTATGTAGAAAGTGTATTGAAATGTCAGAATATGAGATTAATGGAAACCGGGGAGAGTCGACTGGAACAGCTTGTAGTTGCCTGCCAAGAAACTGTGAACTTTAGTAAAAGGTAATTCCGGCAGGGGGAGATCGCGACCACTGACTCATATACCACCTACCCAAATCGTACCCCAGACCCATTTCTAGACCTTTCTAAGCTTTACTGTGCAGAATCGGATATAGGAGGAGAATATGTTAATGATTTACGGGAAATATCATGGTTATGCATGAATACTTAATGAATATGTATGAATAAGTTCTATATATGGTGTCTAATTTTGAGACCTGGTGTGCGTTGATCATGAGATGACTCGCTCACGCACCCGGCCGTTAATAAAGAAGTGTCTGCTTATCTACATCACATTGGTGTCGATAAGTTCTTCATTCCGAGATTTCAGTAACAGCGATGACTGAGATAACGATGGCTCGATCCATCAAGCTGGTACCCATCTTGGGCCAGAACCTGTGGAAACACAAGCATAGCCTCTACCCCACGTTATTAATGGAAAAGGACCCTCCCATTGATTTGTCTATAAATTTTTTACTAAAACTTGTGCTTTCTCATTAGATTTTGAAGCACTGTGTAAGCCAAAATGGCGTTTTATAGGAGGTCCTTCCTCCATCCAACTATTTAAAAGATTCAAAACATAACAAGCTTTAGCTATACGCTCCTGTGGGGTTAATCCTAGTTTCCTCCTTTTTTGTTTTTGCAACATAGTTTTAAGAGTGCTATGTGTGCGTTCAATAATGGCTTGGCCTGTGGGAGAATGTGGAATGCCTGTAACATGCTGAATTCCCCATTGTTGAAAAAATGTCTGTGTCTTATGCGCTATATAGCCTGGGCCATTATCTGTTTTTATAGTTTCTGGAACTCCGAGGATGGCAAAGGCCATAATAATGTGTCTGCAAACATCTTTTGCTTTTTCACCTGAGTGTACTGATGCATAAATGCAAGATGAAAAGGTGTCGATAGAGACATGTACATATTTGTACTTGCCAAACTCTGGTATATGAGTAACATCTGTTTGCCAAATTTCAAGTGACGAAAGACATCAAGGATTAGTTCCTATTGATGGTGCAGGCAAAACCTGCTGACAATCGGGACATGATTGTATAATTTTCCTCACTTGGTCTTGAGTCAGTTGAAATGTGCGTTGCAGTGCTTTTGCATTTTGATGATAGAATTCATGAGATAAACGAGCCTGTGCAAAACTGTCAAGTAAGACCTGCATGGTACCTGCAAGCCTGTCTACTTGTGTGTTTCCCTCACTTATGGGGCCGGGTAGGGAGGTATGAGAGTGTATGTATTGTATAAAATATGGATGTGCCCATCAATTTAGGAGCCACTTGAGCTCCCAGAGAAGAGCAAATAAGGCTTCGTGTGAGACTTCCTTCAAAAAGGAGTGTTCTAGCCTAGAAACAAGGCCTGCCACGTAGGCAGAATTTGTGATAATGTTTATTGGGATAGTCCATAATTTGAAAACGCAGACTACTGCGGAGAGTTCTATTACCTGAGGCGATCCTGTGACAATATATATGTTGCTTTTCCAGTTTCCTTCATTGTCTCTCCAAACTATGACTGCTTGGCCTGTTTTACCAGACCCATCAGTGAATACTGTAGGGGCATCAGCTATTGGTGTGATAGCTAATTGTGAAGTAGGTAAAAGAGAAACAGAGTGCAGGGATTGTATAATTTTGTGTCCTGGGAAATGAATACTTATCTGTCCTGTAAAATCCGCTAGAGCACACTGAAAAACAAAAGAATGGTGAGTTAAGAAAGTTAGCTGTTTTGTATCTAGAGGCAAATACATAACATTAGGTTCAACATCATCTAAAGTTAACAAACGCTCTCTTCCTTTCTGAATTACCATAGCTATCATTTCAATAGCTGTAGTAACTTTTTCCAAAATTATGTGGTAAAAATATCCATTCCAGAATAATCAAAGGATATATGTCTTGTGGAACCCACTGTGCTAAGAGACCATAGGATTGAAAAGTTGAATAAAAAATGCAAAGGCTAATAGGGTAGTCCATTTTTTGCCTATGAGTGACTTGACCTGTTAATTTTACAACCACTTTATCGAGAGCAATTTTTGCAGAGAGGGTAAGCGTTCGAGGAGACGTCAAGTCTGGATCTCCTTCCAATAGTTTAAACAGGGGATGGAGTTCTTCAGTAGATATCCCTAAGAGGGGACAAACCCAATTTATGGTTCCTAACATTTTTTGTAAATCATTCAGAGTCCTTATTTCTGTTTGCAAGGTGATATGCAGAGGTTGGATGTTTTGTTCTGATATTTTCCATCCTAAATATCACCAAGGTGGTGTTTCTTTTATTTTTTCTTCTGCAATGTTGAGTCCTGCTGTCGAGACTGCTTGGACTACTTGCTGTTTCACTTCTTGGGCTGTCTGTTTTGATTCTGCAGCAATTAAAATGTCATCCATATAATGGTAAATTAAAACATTTTCAAAACATTCTCGTATTTGGCTTAAAACTGCCGCCATAAATTGCTGGTATAGTGTAGGACTGTTTTTCATGCCTTGCGGCAACACTTTCCAATGGTATCTTTTATGTGGCTCTGCAGCATTAATAGAAGGCACAGAAAAGGCAAATCGTGGTGCATCTTGTGGAGCAAGAGGTATCGAAAAAACCCAGTCTTTTAAATCAATAACTACGAGAGTCCACATTTGCGGTAACATTGTTGGCGAGGGGAGCCCAGGCTGTAAAGCTCCCATATCTTCAATGACCTCCTTTATTTTTCTTAGATCATGTAAAAGCCTCCAAGAATTATTTTTCTTCTGAATCACAAAGACAGGCGTGTTCCGTGGGCTAGTTGTGGGGACTGTGTGACCAGCTTTTAGCTGTTCATTCACCAATTTATGTAGCTGCAGCAGTTTTTCTTTTGGGAGGGGCCACTGATCTACCCACAGGGGCTCATTTGTTTTCCAGGTTAATGGTGGGACCTGCTGCAGGATAGTAGCCCCTAGAAAAAATCCGTGCTTAAATGCATACCCCATTGGCTTAAACAGTCTCTGCCCTAAAGGGTAGGAGATCCAGGCAACACATAAGGCCTGATCAAAGCAGATCTCCCTTCTGGTCCCATAATAACAACAAATGCTTTACTCTGTTTTGGAGAAGTTTGACCACCAATTCCCGATAGGGAAGCATGAGCGTCTATTAAAGGCCAGTGACTGGGCCATTGTGACACAGAAATGACTGTAACGTCTGCTCCACTATCAACAATTCCTCACATAGCAATTCTTGTCTTCCCCAATTGCAAAGTACAGGACAGCTGAGGTCGATTCATAGTTAATTGCTGAGTCCAGTAAATTTCTGGCATCCCTGTAGATTCAAAACAGCCTGAACCCCGTGTTACACATGTAGCATTCTGTGATTGGGGTATAAAATATATCAATTGTGCAATTCAGCTTCCTGCTGGTATAGTACATGGTGGCATTGGAGTCCACGCCATTATTTTAATATCTCCCTCATAATCAGCATCTGACTCCTGGCAGCACAAAAAGGCCTCTTAATGTTGTAGAGGATCGTCCAATTAACAATGCTGATTTTTCATTACCGAGTGGACCATATGTGCCTGTTGGAATAAGCACAAATGAGCTGTCTTGGATTATTGTTTCTGCTGAGGTGGCCAGGTCCACTCCGGCACTGCCGCTTGTGTTGGTGCACAGACTGCTGCAGCTCCGCAGGGGGGCCAGTCGGAGAGGTGATTTGTTGTCATAGCGCAACCCCTCATGGTGCTCCACTTGGAGTTTCCTGGTAAGGTCAAAGACTGGCCGTCCTGGTCAAATTTTGATCGGCATTGATTGGCATAATGACACCCTTTATGACAGCGCGGACAGATTCCAGGCGGACGCCCTTTATTATTCACTTTTGCTTTCAGACAGTTCTTTCATAGATGCCTGTACTGACCACATGAAAAGCATTGCTTTGACTTAACTGATAGCGCTGCAAATGCTTCTGCAATCAGAGACAAATCATGCTGTCTAGACCCAATATTCATACAAGCATTCAACATATCATCAAGGCTAGGATTCTTTAAAGATCATAATACTTTCTGACAGTCAGGGTTTGCGAGCGGCGGGGAATAACACGCAGCCGACTCAATATGAGTGATAAAGCATGATTCACTTTATTAGCCCAAATCGCTCTTATTTATACAGTGTATCTAATTATGCATACTCAGCAGTCTATGATTGGCTAGAATCACTACCTAGTCATTTACATGGTCCTCCTACTTGCGGTTAGCTAGCTTACATAACTTCTTTATCTTTACTGCACATACCTCCTCAGAATTGTTTGTGAAGCCTGTTAAGGCTGTGGTGTCCCTGCAACTCCACAGCCATCAGCACAGCTGGCAACCTCAGCTGAGGCCTAGTCTTGATAGCACACCGGTTAGATTTGGCTCTGCTCGTACAAATGCTCTAATGATCTGTGACCCTTCTCATCCAGCCATTCTCCAACAAGGGTTGGCATTTTTAATAGCAAGTTGTTTAAAAATATATTCATGTGCCATCTCATTTTCAATCTGCTTTTCCAAAGCCTCATTAAGTCTGTCCAAAAATTTCATAAATGGTTCATTTGCTTCTTGTTTAATTTTGACAAAAGGCTGCCTCTGTTTACCTGCTTCAGGGGCAGTTTTCAAAGCACAGAGTGCCAATCGTTTTACTTGCTGCAAACCCGCCTGGCAAATCCTAGCTTGTGCAGTGTTGGTGCTATGATCAGCTTGCCCTAGTAATACATCTACATTAACTGCTTGCAATGGATCATGCGCCCCCAACACTGAGTTCTCAGCAGCTTGGACGTCTGCAAGCTGCCTCGTTTTTGACTCCCACATAGTATATTGCATGTCTCTCATTATCAAGCGAAACACCATTTTAAAATCATTAGGGGTAAACACATGAGTATCACAGAGAGACTCTATTAAATGAGTTGTATAAGGAGCCCCAAGTCCATGGTCCATAACTGTTCTCCTGATATCTTTAATAAGAGCATACGAGGGAGCTTCCCATCACAGATCTTGATCTGGCACATACACAACAGGGAAAGCACACAGCAGATCTGTATCCCCTGCTCGCTTTGCTTCCCCTTTTACATCTGCCCATTTATCGTGAGGGTCTGGAGGGTATAAATCTGGCTCTTTCTGGATCAGTAAGCTCTGGGTCAAAAGGATTATCTGTGTCATCATCGAGAGTATCAGGCGGTAGAGCCGCAAGAACAGTAGCAGCAGGTTTAGATTTTGGTCTTACGGCAGGCTCTGCTAAAGAGGGTAGTGATGAAGGAACCGAAGAAGCCTTTTCTGCTTCTTTTGATTGTGAGCCAGTGTGAGCTTTTAAAGTTTCAAAAATAATTCGCCAAGGGCTCAACAGAGTAGCTGCTACCTTATCATTTTTTGTAGCACAGTCCCATAGATGGATGCTTATTTTATCCCAAATCTCTGGAGTATAAATGTTAGTGGTATTAACAGATGGATCGACTTTTGATGCCCATAGAAGAATGCGTTTTAATTCTTCCTCATCTATTTTCTTCCCATACTTCTTAAGAATGTTAGTAAAAGCTTGTAAAACAGTTCTCTGTTCTTTTGTTAAAGCAGTCCCCATAGTTCTCAGCCGCTTACTGTCATCCTGCGATAGGTAATTGAGCGCGCTGGATAGGCTTCCTTTCAGTGTGTAGTCCCGTAGTTTGACTGAGCTACGCCACCGGATCAACAGCTAGTTGATTTCGAGCCTTGCGTTGGGTGCCATTTGTGGCATATGATGCATGGACTCCGGGAGCAGATCAAAGGCACGAAGACACTCGAAGATACCTCAAAGACACCTTGAAGACACTTTATTAAAATCAAACAAGCCTTTCATACCTTTACAGGGGGCTGACGTGTCAGCCTGTAACTATGCTCAGTAATTTTCCACTCAGCTCTTTTTTCTATTGCAGACACAGCAACTTAGCAACTCCCTTTATCTACAAGGTCACGAGCTCTGCAAACTACTCCGTATCTTAAAGTTTCTCTTCTTGCTCCTATGGTTTCCTTCCAACAAGCATAACTGTGTCTCTCTCCCAAGGTCAGTTTTCGCTCACTGATGCCATTGAGCTAGCTCGAGAAATACCCACATTCTAAGATTCTTATGGGACAATCTGTTGATAGAACTCTAATTGGGGCTGGGCAAATTATTTATTTATTTTTCATCTTGGTTCAGCAGGTAAGACAACAGAAATATTTTGGTTTTAGTTTTAAACAAAATATTTTTTATATTTTTCATTTCTGAACCTTACATATGTAAATAATTAGGGCCTTATTAAGCAGATATCCTCCGTAACATGGATATCCTATATTACAGAGTCAGATGCTGTATTCTGTATGAAGAGCATATAGAATGTGACTTTTTCCCATACTTCTGCAACAACTGTCTGATTTTCTAAATGCCAGACTGCACAGCAAGTATATGCAGATAAATCATGTGCACATATTAGGCATATCAGACTTATTGGGCATGCATGGGGGACTTTTCACAACATATGCTGTTAGTGTCATATGCTGGACTTGCTAAGCATGTCTGGGATGGTCCCAGACTTCAGCATTTAAAATCTGGCAGGTCTCTATGAAGTGTGTAGCAAAGGCGCTTAACTCAGCTGGCTACTCTCCTGCCAGCAATAGAGAGTCCACCTCTTCCAGGAAATTATTCAGAAGGCCTAAATTAGACTCTTGCTGCAAATCTACTTACTTATGTGATGTAATTGTCCCCCTCTCTCTCCACTGACTATAAGAAAACTTTGGGGACTTAGTTCACTGAGTGGGAAAAGCAAGACCTCCCTTCTAATGAACAGCATCATGCTGTGAAGTAAGCTGTTTGTGTGGTCCAAACCAAATCATTTCAGCAGAGCATTGCACAGGGTTGCTCTGCTTGATTCAGAG
This sequence comes from Falco rusticolus, assembly GCF_015220075.1. Taxonomy (NCBI): domain Eukaryota; kingdom Metazoa; phylum Chordata; class Aves; order Falconiformes; family Falconidae; genus Falco; species Falco rusticolus. Next base: position 8,674,075 of record NC_051209.1, on the reverse strand, counting down.
CATGGGTCTGAACCAAGGTCTTGCATATCAGCATCTCAACTACCATCCTATAAGGCATACAGATGTGGATGTCTTGATTCTTCCTGTCAGAGTTGCCTAAATTTGTGTGGAATATTTAAATATGCTTTTGGGTTGGAAAGCAGAACTGTTTAGCTAAGTGACTGTGATACTTATTTGTATGGTGAGACAGCTTAATCCTGTTCCTGCTCCACTGAACATTCAATTATGACAAAAATTATAACAGCATGAACAAGTAAGGCTGAAACTTCCCTCTCTGATTGTTTTATAGTATGGTATCTTTTGGGAGACTGGGATTACATTCTCTCAAGAAGAAGGAAGAATTTAACCTGGTATTCCTGGATAATAGTTGAACATTATTTCCAGCATTTCCTCCAAATCTGTGCTCTTCTACCTCATGTAGACATGTCTTTTTTTCTTCTTCTTCTTTTTTTTTCCAGCTGAACCTATTTGGTGAATATGGGTCTGTTTAAGGAATCCCTTTTGTGGATAGGGAGGTGAATAATCTGTTGCTTTTTCATTTCTTAGTTCCCTCTTGAGTCTTGCCTTTCCTATTTTTTTAAAATTAGTTTTGGAATATAATATGCATGCAGTGATCCTCAGCTTGTAAACACATATATTAAACTCTCCTACTAGGAGCAGTTCTGTTAATTTCTATGTGGCTAACTATGCAAGTGTACTTAAGCATATGCCAAAGTATTTTCAAGTTTAGGGTGGTAGCAGTGTAAGTATATTTTGAATACTGTATATGCCTCATGTATTTATATGTGTACACAAAAGTGTGAACTTTCCACGTTAGGTTCAAATAGATTTACAAACATTTTGAACTGGCACAAATCCATATGTGGCTTAAAGATGCCAAAATGAAAAAATATTAATGCTGGATAGAACTTTGGGGGTTTTTTTTCAGCACTAGACATCACTGCAGATTCTGTACAGTGCTTGTGTGCAGTGTCTGTCTTGTTGCCCAAAGCCCATGTTTTTCGGAGGGCATAGACCTAGGTGGCACAGCTACAGAAAGAGTTACCACTTGTCCTGAAGGTGAGAGGGAGTGGAAGTGATGCCGAAAAACCTCAGAATGAAGAAAACTGCTAAAAGACTTTTTGTACTTTTAGCAGCAAGGTATTCATTTTCTCCACAGAAACTTGCTCCAAAGTACAGGTGTGAAACAGGCTAATTTATACATTTGACATACACGATTGCAACATCTCTTCATACATTTTTCATGTAATTACAAAATCTCATCGCATATTAATGATGGGCAGAGTCTAGGCGGGGCCTGGGTGTAGTTTTCTCTTGGCATCAATTTTTAGAGGGTTGTTCTGGCCTTTGGCCTTGCTCAGGTGGTCTTCCTCAGAGTTGAACTTTTCAACTTTCTTTCATAAGTGACCCTGCCAGGATCTTGTACATGAATCTTGGCTTGTTACCATTTTTTTCTACTGATGTGTCTAACTCTACCTAATTTATGATTTCTAGTACCTGGTACAGCGATTTCCAACAATGGCTTAGGCCTGGGTACAGTGAGCAAGAACAGGGCAATTCAGCTCTACATGCTATGGTTCCTCAGTAACCAAGTTGAGCAATCTTGTAATGCAGGACAGAACTTTTACCTGAGACTTTTCTCAGGTGGATCTTTAGGTTTTTAGGCTTTTTTCCTTTTCAGAAGAAAGATGGTTTTGATCTTCCCTGCCCTGAACATTTCTTGCAACTCTCCATGACATTCATGTCTGCATGGAGACAGGGTAGTCATTCCCTCCTCTTTGGTATGCTTGTATGTGCAGGTTTTGCCTGCTGTACAGCACTTTGCATCTTGTAATGGTTTTTAATAAACAATTTGGCTGGTCATCAGGTGCCCACCAAGCTGCTCTATCATCCCTCCTCCTCAACTGGACAAAGGGAAAAAATATGACTAAAAGCTCATTGGTTGAGATAAGAACAGGGAGATCACTCAGCAATTACTGTCATAGGCAAAACAGGCTTGACTATGGGAAATTAATTTAAATTATTGCCAATAATATCAGTGTAGGATAATTAGAAATAAGATCAAATCTAAAAAACACCTTACCCCCACCCTTCCCTTCTTCCCAGGCTCAACTTCACTCCCAACTTCTCTACCTCTTCCTTCTGAGTGGCACACGGGGATGGGGAATGGAGGTTATGGTCAGTTCATAATGCTTCATCTCTGCTGCTCCTTCCTCCTCATGCTCTTCCCCTGCTCCAGTGTGAGGTCCCTCCCATGTGATACAGTCCTTCATGAACTGATCCAGCATGGGTCCTTTCCATGGGATCCTTCAGGAACAGACTGCTCCAGCATGGGAGCCCTGTGGGGTCACAGGTCCTGCCAGAAGACTTGTTCCCGCATGGGCTCTCCACAGGGTCACAGCTTCCTTGAGGGCACATCCACCTGCTCCAGTGTGGGATCCTCAATGGGCTGCAGGGGGGACAGCCTGCCTCACCATGGACTTCACCACACACAGATTGCAGGGGAATCTCTGCTCTGGTGCCTAGAGCACCTCCTCCCCCTCCTTCTTCACCAACCTTGGTGTCTGCAGAGTTGTTTCTCTCACACTTTTATTGCTCTTCTCTCCCAGCTGCTGTTGTGTAGCAGTTGTTACTCTTAAATATGCTATCACAGAGGCACCACCAGTGTCACTGATTTGCTCAGCTTTGGTCAGCTGCAGGTCTGTCTTGGAGCCAGCTGACACTGGCTCTATCAGACATGGGGGAAGACATCTGGCATCTTCTCACAGAAGCCACCCCTGTATGCCTTCCTGCTACCAAACCTTGCCACATAAACCAAATACAGTGCAACAGGTCAGCAATCACTGCCAGCTTTCAGACTTCGTTGCTGACTTCTGATCAAAGACATGGAAGAAGCCACTTTCTTACTTTGTTTTTTGTCTTTTTCAACAGTTACATCGCAAACCAGCAGAAATTAGAAAGCATCAATGACAATGAAGTTGGATTTTATGTTGGACTTAAAAATCTGTGAGTATATGGGAAAATTATATTTCTTTATTTCTCTTGTAGAAGCATTTACAGACCTCATGATAGAGCAGGGCTAACTTTTTGCATTATAGAAGACATCTGTAGAGCTCGCAGTTCAGTCTAGTTCAGGGGTCCTCAAACTACGGCCCGTGGGCCGGATACGGCCCCCCAGGGTCCTCAATCCGGCCCCTGGTATTTACAGAATGCCCCCGCCCCTCCACCCCCCCCACCCCCCCCGGGGGTTGGGGGGGGAAACCAAGCAGCCGCAGATGACTTCCTGCCACTTCATCCATGTGCCGGCCCCCTGTTTAAAAAGTTTGAGGACCCCTGGTCTAGTTGGTATTTCATCCACTTTTTTATTTTAAACATTATCATTATTCTATCCATTGTATTTTAAATGAACTATTCTAAGTTTTATATACTTTCACAGGACTGTGGTGGATTCAGGCTTAAGGTTTGTGTCCCATCAGGCATTTGTGAAAAACGTCAACCTACAATACATGTGAGTAAGGATAGCTTCTGTCTTATAAGTTAAAACTGTCCAAACTTTGTTAACTCCCTTCTCTCTCTTCCTGTTTACTTAATATAGAATGTTTTAACTTCTAATGGCCTCCTGTCATTAATAGGCATGAAATAGGACATGTATGATAAGGAATTTGTAGATCATAAGAACATAATGTGGAATGGCAAAAAGACCCATCCTGTTCATTATCCTGTTTCTAGCAGTGGTCGCTAGCTGTGTCTCTTTTAGTAAGTAGTGGAGTGCAAAGAAATGCATCTCTTTACTGAGTCATTTGGTGCAGAGAGTATGATGTCCACACTATATGCATCACACTCACTGACATGGGTTTGACTTTGGACTAGCTCTTCTCTGATTCAGTGGGCTGAACATGTTTTAGCAGCTAGAAGTGCATTTGCTCCATGCATGGACCATGGTCCATTTATCTTCTAATGTCGTTTGACTAGTTTACATGCCCTGAGATCCTATCATGACTGTGAACTTAAGCTCAGTTCTGAGCTGAACTGATGCACTCAAAGCAGAATATAAGATTGTGATTATTTTCCCACCCAATTGCACTTTGCAGTTTATGAATTTCAGGAAACAGAGTTGGTGCCTGTGCAGCTTTTTGATTGTGTTTTTCTAGATTACTTACAGTTTAAATTTAGCAAAGTACAGAGAAAAATGATCAGTTATAAAGAAAAATTTTGTGGGATATTTTTTTTACCTTAAAAACATATCCCTGAAAGACTGGAGTGCTTTTCAGTGGGACAAACATAGAGTAACTCATTCCTGCTACTTAAATGGAAAATTGTGTTTCCAGTCCTACAAAACACTGAGATTGTGTGGGGTTCACTGTTTTAGCCAAGTATTCAAGTGTGTGTTTAAGTCCATCCATCTTTGTTAGACATATTTATCACTTAATTAAACCCTTGCTTTTATTAAAGTTCTAATGAGATCAAGAAGACATAAGGCCAAGCCTCAGGCTTGTAAGATGCCTAAAAGCTTTATTATAATATGGAAGAATTGTTGACTCGGGTTTTGGACTGATTGCCTTGTTAATAAAAAGGACTCACTTTCTGCACCTGTGTTTTCCAAGGAATAGCAATTAATTTATGTAAAGAAGTGGGCATTAATATCTGAATTTGCCTACACAATAATTGCTGTCCTTAACATGGAACAAACACTGGAAGAGTATGAACTGGATCTTGCTGGCCTATGAGGGTTACATATTACTTCATATAGTCCTTAATGAATTAAATTGCTTTTACTATAATCAGTTGGCAAATAAGGAAAGTATCTTCCAGAATGAGTTTGTGTGTCTACCTGTGTGTCAGTTTCCCAGTGAATTATGATTGTATAAGATGAAATTGCATGAAGTCAAGTTCATATGTACTGACTATGGAAATGCACAATGAGAAAATATTGGCTAAGTGGCACAGTTGCAGAGAAATGTTTAGTGGCTATATTGAAACAGAATCTGAGCATAATGCAGCAGAACAAAGCAAATTCAGTCTATGATCATGTCATGGTTTAACCTCAGCTGGCAACCAAGCTCCACGCAGCTGCTCACTCCCTCCCTCCACAGTGGGATGGGGAAGAAGACTGGAAGAGTAAAAGTGAGAAAACTCAAGGGTTGAGATAAAGACAATTTAATAGGTAAAGCAAAAATCTGTGCACACAAGCAAAGCAAAACTTCCCACCAGCAGGCAGGTGTTTGGCCATCCCCAGGACAGCAGGGCTCCATCATGCGTAATGGTTACTTGGGAAGACAAACACCATAACTCCAAACATCCCTCCCTTCCTTCTTCTTCTCCCAGTTTATATACTCAGCATGACATCCCATGGTATGGAATATCCCTTTGGCTAGTTTGGGTCAGCTGACCTGGCTGTGTCCCCTCCCAATTTCCCATACCCCTCCAGCCCTCTCACTGGCAGGGCACAAGAAACTGAAAAGTCCTTGACTTAATATAAACATTACCCAGCAACAACTAAAACCATCAGTGTCCTATCAACATTGTTCTCACACCAAATCCAAAACACAGCACTGCACCAGCTACTAAGAAGAAAGTTAACTCTGTCCCAGATGAAACCAGGACAGATCAGAAATAATTTTGTGTAAGTCTTTTGCATCTTTTCCCCATTAATTTAGCTGCTGAGAAGGCATCTATTGGAATACTGTATATGGATTAGAACACTGAATCTACTTATCTAGAAAGATATTTGAGAAGAGCAACAGAGCTTTAAGGACTTTATAAAACAAATAATTTTGGGATAGGCTGAGAAGGCTGGGTTTGTTCAATATAGTAAAGGAAAAAATGAAAAAGAATATACAACTTCAGATTTTTAAAAGGAAAGTGATTATGAAGAGGAGAATAATCAGTTTTCTCCATGACCATGAGGATAGGAAATAATGATTTTAATTTGTAACAAGGAAGACAGATATTTGGAAAACTTTCCCAGATGTATGGGCAAGTAGACACTGCAAAAAATAACTGAGAGAGTTGGTAGGAATCCGTTCATAGTCTTTTTTGCCTAGTTCCTTAGGAAAATGAGGTTCATGCTATCAGAAAGTGTCTTTGTCTCCAGTGGTTGATTCTAACCAAAATTGATATAGGTGAATAGGTTTTGTGAAAATTCGCCATTGGGCAGAACATAGAGACCCTATTAGGGGTCCTGCTTAGGGGAAAAATATCATTGTGCACCTATGTCCCATTGGGCACTAGAGAATACATATGGACAAGATGTTTTTAAAATACTTCAGCCACAGGAAAAGCTTCAACTGGAGCACACGATAAATCATGGAATACATCATACCTGTTGGTATGCAGGCTTTATTAAAACTCTAGTTCATGAAACTGTTAGAAACAAATTAAGCTGATTGACATCTGTTACGTTGATGTATATGCAATTGTGATTCAGAAGAAGGTTATGAACTAGGATCTTGTCCAGTCTAATACTATGGTTTTTTTGTTGGGGAATTAGGATGGCTGGGGCTCTTACATAAGATGTTTCTGTATTGTGATACTCTAGTATTTAGAAAGTGGGAGAGGGGTGATTTTCAAAGCCCCTTCTATTTGGCTTGGTCTGGAGTCAGAGCTTGAGCCTGGGCTTTCCCTTTTAGGGTGTTAAGAAAGATCACATGAAATGGAACAACTTCAGCTGGACAGAGATTTCACTGAGGGCCCCATCATTTGATGGTTAGGGAGTCCACCTGGTATGGAAGAGCAGGGTCCTCTGCTGTGCAGAAACCAAGTTTTAAATCTTGTCCTCCCATGACCTGGAATATGTTGCCTTCCACTAGACTAATAAGTGGCATAGGTACCTATTTGCAGGTAGCACCCACTGTATGTCTGGTTGTATTTCAGGGAAGGCAGGATTTAGTCACTGTGCAGGTAAGAGAAGCAGGCACTTGTCTTATTTGGGAATACCAAGGGGGCATCTGTGTGTGCTGCTCTGCAGTGTCAGGATTGGATGGGGTTTTTTTGATGAGTGAGAATCATCTATGGAGGGGTAAGATTTGACGTGTTTTGTATAGTCTCAGTGCTGGAGAGGAGAGCTCAATTTCACAGGAGGTTTTAACTTCCTTTCAACCTCCCAAACTATTATTTGTGAATATTAGGAAAACCATCATAGTTAACATATTGACTGGATTTTACTTGGCCACAACTTCTGTCCTACATGCAAATTGTACCTTAATTTTGTCCATCAGGATCCACATGAGATGTTTCCACCAGCATCTACTGTAGGGCATGTCAGTCAACCTGAGTAATGAAACAATAGCTCACTCATTTTGGTCTCACACATTGCGACCAGTCAGCTTGCAAACTTCAGGCCATTGTTTGTTGGGGCTCTTGCTGTATTGAATGATTATACTGAACTCTGAAGCAAGTGGAAAAATACTGAAGAGATAAGACGAGGTTACGACCAGAACAGTGGGATGAAGAAAAAGGAGCAAATTGCAGATGTTTGCACAAAACCAAGGCCGACAGGACGCGATAAGAAGAACTAGGAGACCGCAGAAAGGAGCCTACGTGCCAGAACAAGCAGAAACAGAAATCTTCCCAGTAAACAATTGTTATCCAATCATATTATTATATGCTTGTAAGATAGCCAATCACATTATCGCACGTTTATAGAATGCCTTATAAAAGTTTACCTGGTTTGTACAATAAACGGATCAGATCTTGAACTCCGTGAGTATTCGTATCTGACTCCCGCTCGCCTGAAATGCCCGCAGCATCTGGTGACCCCGACGATCCGATGAGGGTCAACAGGATCGGTTAAAAGGTCAGGAGGATTCATTAAGGATCGTGTTACAAGCTGCGGAGCCGGTGAGGATCCTGCTGCCAGCGGAGAGAGAGCTGGGCGCCCGAAGAAAGGCGGAACGTGCACGGCTGACCGGTGAGTCAGGAAATTTAAGCAGGATGGGAATCACTGCATCAGTGGTGGAAAAAGCAATCGTAGACAGTTTGATGAAACTGGCAGAAAAAACTGAAACGCCAGTCTCACGGCAGGCAGTAGTTGATCTGCTATGTTGGAGTCGCCGCCGTGGTTACCTTGCTTCTACGCAAGATGTATATAATAATGAAACATGGAAGAAAATAGGAGAGGACTTATGGGAATCTGTGCAAGTCGGGACTAAGGGGGTAAAGACTTTGGCTCGCACGTATCGGGCTGTACGGGGTATGGTCGCGCAGTTACACGGTGAGGCGCAAGTCGCTGCAGCTGTTAAAGCTGCAGTGCGGTCTCCCGGCGATCCTACTGCTCAGTCGGAGGAAGAGCCAGAGGGACAACCTCCGTGTGAAAATCCCCCCGATTATACATCCAAAGCTTATCCAGTACCGACCACTGCTGAACGAATAGCGTGGGGATTAGATGATGAATTACCACCCTGGTGTCCTAAAAAGGAACAAGCGGCGAGCGGCGGCGTGCGGCCCGGCAGGCCCCGTCCCGGCCGCGGTTTCTCTCCAAGGCGGCACCCCACCCCACCCCACCCCCCCCTCCGATCGGCGCCATGGCGATGCAAGCGGCCAAGCGAGCTGACATCTGGCTGCCCCCAGAGGTCAATAGGATCCTTTATATTCGGAACCTGCCGTATAAAATCACAGCGGAGGAAATGTATGATATCTTTGGGAAATACGGACCTATTCGACAAATCAGAGTTGGAAACTCTCCTGAAACAAGAGGAACAGCTTAAGCTTCTCAAGGAAAAATACGGACTTGATTACAAACCCACCAAAAAAAAAAAAAATAAAAAAAAAATGCTTCAGATGTCACCGACAAGAAATGCGTTTCTGCTTTGAACTAGCAAACATCTCTGTGTTTAAAAAGAAGCTTTTTTGCCTTGATGGAGATAATTTATTCTGTATTCTGTATTTATGCTGTATTCTGAATGTGGAAATTGGTTGGGACTAGGAGGCTGGCTTAAAGGCATTTTGCAAACGGGATTATTATTTTTGATCATTATTGTAATAATAGTTTCTTGATCAAAACCAGCCAAAATTATTTGTAAGCATTAGGCATATCTGAAGAGAATGCCTTTATTTGAATCAGCAGTTAAGGTGTAGTTTAGTCTGATGCTGTGGTTTTATCTGCTTCTGGTGAATTTTTGAAGTGATGAAATCAGAGATACTAAGAGTTATGAGGTAATAAGGTAATAATCTAAGTAAGGGTGCTGTCTTTTATATCTACAAGTGCAATATGCTTTTATGTAGCAGAGAGAAACTTTAACAATAATGTTGCTTGAGCGAGATGTGCATGTGACAACTTGGGAAAAGGGATATCACAACTGGAGTGCAACAGTGTTTCTATGTCTGGCAGAGTGAAATCTTTCAAGACCTGAGTTTAGACAGTCTAAAATAAGTTGTTAGCATTCAGAAAACCCATCTTAAGCCTCTTTTGCTTACATAGTGTTATGGAAGTCAACTGCTATTGTAGAGAATTAATGATTTTTAATACATATTAACAAATACTACTATTTTAACTTGAGGCAGTTGAGTGAAAAATACTCACGTGTAGCATTTGAGGGAATGTCAGCATAAATCGCACTTACATTAAGACTGCATTTTTAATTACTGTACTCGTTAAGATTCAATGATGCCATAAGGCTAAGGCCTTTTATCACAGATTGGTTCTGAACTAAAAGGTGTGTGCACATGTAGATATGCACATTTGTGTTATTTTCCTTAATTGGCTACCCTTATATACACTGGCCTGATTTTGAGCCTTTGGGAGTAAACTATACGGCTATAAATCAATCATATTGGGGTTGGTTAGATCGGCAGTATAATGACATGAATCATGGCCTTGGAGATAACTGTACCTGGTGGAATACTACACTTATCAAAAATATGTATTTTTTGCAACAGTTGATTTACCGTTTAAATGTATCAATTTATTTACCTCAACAAGAATTGAGGGTGGTTGAGGGATTTATTGAAACAAGGTCTGTCTATATTGTTGTTTGTTATTCTTTTGTTACTTTTAGTGCCTTGCCTTTTACAATGTTTTCAGAGCTGTGTGGAACGCAGTATTAATGCTGTGTTTAAAAAGAAAGGGGGAGGTGTTGGGGCTCTTGCTGTATTGAATGATTATACTGAACTCTGAAGCAAGTGGAAAAATACTGAAGAGATAAGACGAGGTTACGACCAGAACAGTGGGATGAAGAAAAAGGAGCAAATTGCAGATGTTTGCACAAAACCAAGGCCGACAGGACGCGATAAGAAGAACTAGGAGACCGCAGAAAGGAGCCTATGTGCCAGAACAAGCAGAAACAGAAATCTTCCCAGTAAACAATTGTTAACCAATCATATTATTATATGCTTGTAAGATAGCCAATCACATTATCGCACGTTTATAGAATGCCTTATAAAAGTTTACCTGGTTTGTACAATAAACGGATCAGATCTTGAACTCCGTGAGTATTCGTATCTGACTCCCGCTCGCCCGAAATGCCCGCAGCAATTGTTTGCTAGAAGGAATCAACAAAAGTATAGTAAATAAAATCTCTTAAAGATTCTGTTCTAAATGTTTATAAAATGTATCCCCATAATTTCTCTGAAAATTATCTTGTACTCAGAGATCAAGGGCTGAAAGTAGGGGGAATAAACACTGGGTTTTAGCCAGGGAGCAGGGGGAAGAGGTTTAATCCCTGTTTTAAATGCTATGCAACTTAAAATATGGAGACCCTATTTCACTTCTATAATACCACATAAAACTCGTGGTATTTTGGCTCATAATGCTGATTTGCACTACACTATTGTCAATTTTACAGTTTAATGCTCTCACTATCTTTAATTTGTGGACTGGTAAGACTATGGAAACTCAGCATTATTTTGGTTTGGAGAAAACATTTTTGTAAACTTAGGAAGGGGAGCATTTCTGATTCAGATGAGCATTTCTTTGCTCTGCATAATGGGAGAGGACCTTTCATTTAATTAGCACTGGAAACTGGAAACTGTAAACACTTAATTGACATAAAAAACCCCAATATAGGCATTTTACATTTTTGCTTTTGATCTTTCCTGTGGGTGCATATTGCACATGTAATTTGAACATAATAAATAAAAGTCTCTGATGTGGATGTGTGCTAGTACGTGAGTACAGAGTTTGGTGCACTATCAAAGAAAGGGATACAACCATTTAACTTATGAATAAATTAAGCATATAATTAACACCTGGACTTTACATAATACTTGTGAAACACAATTAAATCTGATGCTTTTCTGTAATGAACACAAGTGCTTTAAGTGAAAATATTGACCCCCTGTTGAGTTTGATTTTAAGGAATATAACTTCAGCCACAGGTTGGATTCAAATCCTTGAAACCCATCAAACTGTAAAAAGAGATGGAGTACTATTCCTTTCCCACTGAAGTTAAAGGAATAAGGACTTTTTAGAGCTGGTTTAGGCTCTTCATTGTTTTTTTTTGACACACAAACTGTATTGGGAGTGTAAGAAGAAACAGCCCTAATTAATACAATTTTTCTGTTTTCCCATAGCAATTTATCCAGAAACAAGCTCTCAAGTTTGTCCAAGAAGCCTTTTCACCATCTGGGTTTGTCTGATCTGTAAGTTGTCATTTTTTAAAATAAAGTTTATTTATGGCTAGCAATGAAAGGACTTTGAAGTTTGTTATTTTGAAGCTACAGGTCCATCAAAGACTAGAAATTAAATTCTGATCCAAAGAAGGTCTCAAATATGTTGCCAGTGACATAAGTGCAGAGAGATTTTAATTCCAGGCCTTCAGAAAAGATCACATTTATCTTTTAACATAAATTTATAGATCAAAATAGCTTTTCCCCTTCAACTTTAAAATACTTTAAATGAGATTATTTCACACAAAACTACTGGTGCTTGTATTAAATATTTGAGCTAGTAAAAAATACAGCCATCTACAGATCACAGGTTCATAGAATGGTTTGGGTTAGAAGAGACCTTATAGATCATCTATTTTCAAACCTCCTGCCATGGGCAAGGACATCTTCTACTAGACCAGGTTGCTCAAAGCCACATCCAACCTGGCTTTGAACACTTCCAGGGATGGGACATCCACAACTTCTCTGGGTAACCTGTTCCAGTGTCTCACCACTCTCATAGTGAAGAATTTCTTCCTTATATCTAGTCTAAATCTACCCTCTTTCAATTTAAAGCCATTCCCGCTTGTCCTATCACTACATGCCCTTGTAAAAAGTCCTTTTCCAGCTTTCTTGTAGGCCCCTTTAGGTACTGGCAGGCTGCTATAAGGTCTCCCTAGAGCCTTCTCTTCTCTAGTTTGAACAACCCCAACTCTCTCAGCCTGTCTTCATAGGAGAGGTGCTCCAGCCCTCTGATCATCTTTGTGGCCTCCTCTGGACTCACTCCAACAGGTCCATGTTTGATTTGCTAATCAGTGATTTAAATTTCATACAACATGCTATATAGCTAGATTATACTATACATTTCTGTTTCAGGGCCATTTTTTCAGTTATTATTTCTACATTACATAGGGCCTTTACTGTGATAGTTTTTCAGAGTAATATACATGATGAATCTTTAAGGTTGTGTGAAATCCTTTTTTATGATTAGAGTAAGAATTTGCCTGGCTCTGTAAAGAATTTATCCACTTAACTGTGGCGTATGAAGGCACGGACTCAGGTTGTGGTGCAACCAAAGATGCTTTATTGTGCAGAGAAGGTCATATTTATATCTCTGAGCTCGGATACAAATTCCAGCTGTATGTTCCACCAGGCTTGGGGTGGAAGCTGTTCATACAGTTACATAGCTATATATGGTTATAAACATGCAAACACCTTTTGGCCAGATAAACATGTTTTTCTTTCTTACTTTCCTTCATAAGAACCAGCTGTTTTCTTACTTCCCATTAGTAACGATCAGATAGTCTCCATCTTCCTCTCCCACACTTAACAGCAATAAGCTTTTTCCGGAGTGGTCTTTCTGAGATAGTTGAGCAGAGTCTATCATACGAGAGAAAAATTTGTGATGTGTTTAGCTGCTATGAAATAAAATGGATCTTAGTGGAAAGCCCAATTCTCCAGGCACTCCTGATTTACACCAGTAAATTTGAGATAGGGATTCAGCCCCCTGTGTGATCTCTCTGATCTGTAGCAGGATGGATTCTTAATTGGTGCAGACAGAGCTTCATTTTCTACAAAGAAACCATATCTACTTACAGTTTGCACTGCACTGAGGTCTTTGATCCATACCTTTTTAAAGTAGAGTTCAACTTTCAGTTTTACCTGCATGAGTACTTTGAATTTTTTTTCTATATGCATGATACGTTCTTAAGAAATTGTTTGATTTTTGCTGTAGGATATTGCTGGACAATCCATTCAAGTGTTCCTGTGAAATTATGTGGATCAAGAAATTTCAAGAGACCAAGTTTTACAGAGAAACTTGGGATTTATATTGCATAGATGACAGCACCAAGAGAACATCCTTGCTGGATATGAAGGTCCCAAACTGCGGTAATACTCTTTTAACATAAAGTTCTTACTAAGATATTGTGAGAAAGAAAAAATAAACATGCTTTTTGACAAGATACCCATCAAGATGACAACAGTGCTGCTAAAGGAAAAGTTTTTTAGGGGGTAATATTAACCACTCACCGGTCTTTTATGCCACATGGAATAATTTTGGGAGCTTCACATAAAGCCTTTTTTTTCCTTGAACCTTTAAAAACATACTGTTATTCAAGTGCAGGAAAACAGAGTATCAATTACAGATAACACACAAGAATTATATAAAATGCATGTACCTTTATTGAACAAAATAGTAGTGCTTCCAAGCTGAACAGACACAAGGTTTTGCTTCCTTGAATTTTTTTTTCAGTTATGTGAGGTAAATGAAATCTTTCTTTTCCTTCAAAAATACAAAATCTACTGCTAGGGCTACAGGAAGGAAATTAAAAAAAATGTGCCTACTGAAAGAGAAAAAATTAACAAATAGCTGGTTTTCATGCAGATAAAACTTTGCATAGGCTGTGCAAAAGAGACCTTACAAGCTTAGGTTTGTAGCATTTTGCAGAGTATTATCTTCAGTTAGCTTATATGGATTTGGAAATGGTGGAAAAATGGTGACACTAAGGCCATCCCCTTTGTTTTTTGAATGCAACTTCAATTCCTGTATTTAGTCCTGGAACAGCTGGTGGAATATTTCACCTGATAGTTGAAGAGATACTCTTCCTCTGTGGATGGGGGCAGAGCTCAGGTATTTCTGATTTGATGTGAAGCCTATTGAAGTCTGGAGTTTTCTTTGTGGGATGGGGTGCTGGGGTGCTCAGTGGCAGTCAGATAAGAGGAAAAGAGCAGGGTTTCCTCACAGAGGGCTGATTTGGACTGGGAAAGCTGTAAGCAAAGGTGAATGTCAGGAGGAACAAACAAATTCTACCTTTCTTTCTTCCATTGTTGCCTACTGAGCGCCCTTCTCTCCAATGGCTATACGGAGGGTGCAACACTCTCTGATTGCAGTCACTGGTGAGTTAGAGCCATGGAGGGGACCTACTGTGGACCCAGTATGTGCTGTGTTTAATGATACTAATGCATAACCTGTGTTGGTGGACTTATGTACTGCAGGGTCTGGTCTGATTTACCTGAAATGGGAGATGATACTGAGTTGAGCTAAATTGACCTGATTGGCTGCTCCAGCTGGATGGACTAGAAGGTAGATTCATCTGCCAGGTGTTGAAAGGTCTCCTGCTGGAGTGAAATCAATTCACACAAAATGGGAGTGACAGCATAGCCTCTCTTAATGTCCTTGCCCAGCATATCTAGAAACTGCTAGGTAGCTAGGATTTTCCTTTGAAAATTCTCAGTGTTAAATTCCCTGAATTAAATGTGTAAGACATTATTTCCTTCTCTTGAATTCTTTAGAATCTGCAGCCCCAGCAGACTTGTTTCTGACCTCTTGATGCTATGTAGATGCTATGTGTACACATGTGCACATCCTGTGGACATATCTTAATTAAAATACTTGGCATGAGAAGAGAAGGTAGCACTTCAAACTAGAGGGGGAAGAGGAGGAGGAAAGATGCCCTTGACTGTGAGCATTTATGACATTCAGACTGAAGTATCAGTATGTGGAATTTTGCATATGAGGAATGAGTCTTTTGCTGAAGAGCTGTGAATGTTAGCACAGGCCTGCAAATTATTCCCACATTTGGTTTAATATTAATTTACAGGATCCAAATATAACTAGACTTTATACACTCTGTATTTTTCTCTCTTTTTCTTCCCCACTACCTCTTCTGGTGAGTTTTTCCCCTTAATTTACTTTTTCTGGTATGAACCAACATAGGACATAGCTTTTTACTTAGAAGAGGTAGATGACAACACAGCCATTTCCTAGATGGAGAATAGGAAGTCCTTGGTGAAAACAAATGACAGTCTTCATGAACATGGCTTGTCTTCTGGAAGATATATCAAACATACAATGTATGGCTGGCATAGATGTTGCTTTCAGCATTTCTGTACATCTTTTTCTTTGTTTAAAAGCACAAGATAGTTTCCAGAAAACCCACTAATGTACTTGGCTTATTTAATTTCTAGCACAGTCTGAAAGGCCAGTAAGTATAACTGAAACAGAGGAAGAAGCCCCTTTTAGCTCCTTTGGATGTCAGCAGTTGTTTTAGGCATGAAGGTCTTTGTGAATTTTGTTAATGAAACATTTTTTAAATTTTTTTTACTGATTGTTTCATCCCATGTCTGGTTTCTCGATTTTTTAATTTTGGGGGATTTTTTAGGTACTAAGCAAACATAGTCTTTTTTTTTTTTTTTCCTTGCAGGAGTTAATTACTTCATAATGTAATAAAGTAGCCTGTATGTGGTAAAAGTCCTGATAATAGGACACCTTACTAATAAATCTCTTCCTGTGAAGTTGGAAGAGACCACTGTGGTTTCTTGGTCATAAGGCTCTGCTTTGTAGATAATTCATGTGAAAATTAAAAAGGTAATTTAATTACTGTTTATATGGTAGAAATCATAGAATCATAGAATGGTTTGGGTTGGAAAGGACCTTTAAAGTTCATCTAGTTCCAACTCCCCTGCCATGGGCAGGAACATCTTTCACTAGACCAGGTTGCTCAAAGCCCCATCCAACCAGACCTTGAACACTTCCAATGATGGGGCATCCACAGCTTCTTTGGGCAACATATTCCAGTGTCTCACCATCCTCATCGTAAAAAATGTCTTCCTTATGTCCAATCTAAATCTACCCTCTTTCAGTTTAAAACCATCGCCCCTTGTCCTGTCACTACAGGCCTTGGTAAAAAGTCTTTCTCTGTCTTTCTTATAAGACCCCTTTAAGTAGTGAAAGGCTGCAATAAGATGACTCTGGAGTCTTCTCCAGGCTGAACCACCCCAGCTCTCTCAGCCTTTCTTCATGGGAGAGGTGTTCCAGCCCTCTGACCATTGTTGTGGCCCTCCTCTGGACCCGCTCCAACAGGTCCATGTCTTTCCTGTACTGGGGACTCCAGAACTGGAAGCTGTACTCCAGATGGGGTCTCACGAGAGCAGAGTAGAGGGGGAGAGTCACATCCATCAGCCTGCTGGCTACGTTTCTTTTTATGCAGCCCAGGATACAATTGGCATTCTGGACTGCAAGTGCACATTGCTGGCCCATGTGCAGTTTTTCATCCACCAGTATCTCCAAGTCCTTCTCCACAGGGCTATTCTTAATCAGTTCATCCCCTAGTCTATACTGATATTGAGGATTGCCCTGACCCAGGTTCAGGACCTTGCACTTGGCCTTGTTGAACGTCACGAGGTTCATATGTGGCCAACCTCTACCGCCTGACAAGGTCCCTCTAGATGGCATCCCTTCTCTCTAGGGCATCAACTGCACCACTCAGGTTGGTGTCGTTTACAAATTTGCTGAGGGTGAACTCAATCCACTATCTATGTCATTGATATAACTCCATCATAGAAGGCCACTGGATTATTCAGGCACAACTTGCCCTTGGTGAAGCCTTGTTAGCTGTTTCTGATCACTTCCCTACGTTCCATATGTTTTGAGATATATTCCAGGAGTATATATTCCATGATTTTAGCAGGAACAGAGGTGAGACTGACTGGTTGGTAGTTCCCAGGGTCTTCTTTTTTACCCTTTTTAAAAATGAGTGGGATATTTCCCTTTTCTCCAGTCATTGGGGACTTCACCTGACTGCTATGACTTTTCAAATATAACTGAGAGTGGCTTAGTGAGTGGCATCAGCCAATTCCCTCAGGACCCTGGGATGGATATCATTCAGTCCCATGGACTTGTGTATGTTCAGGTTCCTCAGGTAGTCTTGAACCTGATCTATTCTTACGATGGGAGGGAGCTCATTCTCCCAGTATCTGCCTTGAGATTCAGGGACTCAAGAAATGTGGGAAGAGCAATTGCCATTGAAAAATGAGGCAAAAAAAATGCTGACTACCTCAGTTTTCTCCATGTCGGTTTTTACTCGTTCTCCTGTCTTTTTTATCAGGGGATAGTACATTTTCTTTAATCTTGCTTTTTTTTTTTTTTTTTTTCCAACATACCTCTAGAAGCTCTTATTATTATTATTCTCATCCCTTGCCATATTCAGCTCCAACTGTGCCTTAGCTTTTCTGATCACATCCCTACACATCTGGGCAGCGCCCCTATATATTTCCCAGGATACACATCCCTGGTTCCACTTCTTATGCGTTTCCTTCTTGCACCGTACTTTGAGCAGGAGGTCCTTACTGAGCCATGCTGGTCTCCTGCCTTCCTTGCTCCAATTCTTACACATGAGAATCGAGAGCTCTTGTGCTCTAAGAAAAATGTCCTGAAAGAGCTGCCAGCTCTGTTCAGCTCCTTTTATCCCCAAGGGCAGTTTCCCAGGGGGTTCCCCGCACTAATTCCTTAAACAGCTGAAAGCTTACCCTCCTAAAATCCAGGGTCTTGACTTTACTCTTCACTTGGCCCATATCCCTCAAGACTGTAAATTCCACCAGGGTATTATTACTACAGCCCAGGCTGCCACCAGTCTTGACCCCTCTAATTAGTTAATCTAGCAACAGGTCTGGCAATGGTTCTCCTCTGGCTGGGCTGTCTATCACCTGGATTAAGAAATTATCCTCGATGCACTCCAAGAGTCTCTTGGACTGCTTACAGCTCGCTGTGCTGCTTTTCCAGCAGATGTCAGGGTGATTGAAGTCCCCTGGCAGATCAGGGCCTTCGAGCACGATGCTTCCTGTAGTTGACGTAAGAATGCTTTGTCAACAGGCTCCCCTTGATTGGGGGTCCTGTAGTAAACACCAACCACGAGGTTCCTTTGTTGGCATGACCCCTAATTTTTTACCCATAAGATCTTGACCTTTTCATCACTGTTTTTCAAAAACAGCTTTGTGTGGTCAATCCATTTTTTTTATTATTTTTTTTTTTACATAGAGGGAAACCCTTGCCCCTCCAGCTTCTTTTGTTTGTTACCTATGCCGCATGCATTGGTATAGAGGCACTTCAGCAGGGCTATCAACCATGTCACCTATTTAGAGGAACACACTCTAATTCCTTTGAGGCATTTCACATGTGTTTCCCTGTTGGTTCCTAATAAATTGGCATCCCCTGGCTCTTCTGAGTTGCTCAAAATTCTGTCCCCTTCCCCTGCTAAATCTGTTCATTAATGAGCTGATTAAAGGCCAGTTACAATTTAGATGCCATCAACTTTGTGATTTCTGTTGTTGACAATTATAATTAGGTGTGTTCTATAACTAGAAGATCCTTTCCAAGAACAATATTAAAAGTGTCAATCAATTAGTTTGATGTTTGCAGCACTATTTTTTCCAACTGCGTTTGGAATGTATTTATGTGTGATGAAAATTGCTGGATTCTTTTAAATTTTAAAGTCACACTTAATTACTATGTCAAAGGTTTTTAAGTTGCATCTACCACAGTTGTATTAGTAGAGCCTTTTGTGTAGAGAAATGATGTGCTTTACTTTTGCCGTTTTCACAGCTGGTGGTCATCCATACAGTGTGGCCACCTACACCTTCCTCTTTCTTGTTTCCAGCTGGTAAATAGCATTAGAAAATCTAGAAAGAGAAGTAAATACTTTGTTCTCATTACTGTTTCTGTAAGTGATGGCTGCGATTGCCACTGGTGCGTTAAATTCCTGGAAGCAAGGCATGTCCTATGTGTGGGGTAAGATCACTTGTAAGTCCATTAGTCTTCTGGAGATCACCTGGAGCTCACTTAATCACAGGGATGCAGGATCAGATTCTTTGGGATGTTATATCAAGTTATTAGTTGCTGCCTCTGGTAAGCATTTGATCGCTGAGCTGCTATTACTGAACTCATTGAAACTGAAGAGGTCTTTTTCTTCTAGTATTTTTGTGTAAGGCCTGTCTTCTACAGTTGTCTCTGCAGCCCCATGTGGATTTTTCTGTTGCTGTAGATCTCAGTCTAATAATGCTGGTAAATCTAGCCAATCTGGTCAATTTAGTTAATCCAAGGAACTGTTTTGTGTATGTTGGTGTGGTGCTTGATCTGGTTTTCAGTTTTGTTTATCCTCCCAGCATTGTAATCTTATTTTTCATGTATTGTTTCTGCAGATGTTTTCTGTCTTTTTATTGGTCATATTTGCTAGCTAAATATACTCACCAAAGTAGCAGAAAAGTACATGAGACTAATTTTTTCTGGATTGTATTGGGTCTGGCTGGGATGGTGTTAACTTTCTCTATAGCAGCCCTCATAGTTCTGTGCTTTGTATTTGTAGCTAGAAGGGTGTTGATAACACACTAATGTTTTGACTACTGCTGAGCAGTGCTCACAGCATCATGCTGTCTCTCCAACCCTGCCCCACCCCCAAAGGACAGTAGGCTGGGGGTGGGCAAGAGGTTGGGAGGGGATATAGCCAGGACAGCTGACTCAAACTGGCTAAAGTGATATTCCATACCATATTATGTCATGCTCAGCAAGAAAAGATAAGAGAAAAAGTGTGTTGGGGGGGCATTAGTTATTAAGACACTTGTTTTCCAAAGCAACTGCTACATATACTGAGGCTCTACTTCCCAGGAAGTGGCTGGACATTGCCTGCTGGTGGGAAGTAGAGAATATTTTTTTGTTTGTTTTCCTTTGCTTTTACATGTGGCTTTTGTTTTTCTTTATTAAACTACCTTTATCTTTACCCATGAGTTTTTCATCTTATTTTCTTCCCCCTGTCCTGCTGAAGAGAGAGAGTGATAGAGTAGCTTGGTGGGCACCTGGCAGCCAGCCAAGTTTAACCCACTACCGAAACTTTGCCATGTAAACCCAATACATTCCACCCCTCACCTCTGTGAATCACATATTTTAAAATTATCATTAAAATGCACATTCATCCATCACACAATCTACAATCTTCACAAGCCTCACTTACATCAACAAAAAGAATTCCCCACATCAAAATCAAAAAACATCATCACAACACCAATAAAAGTGGACAATTTACACATACTCTAACACTTGTCCTTTCACCATAATTACAACAAAAATTCTCCACAATTATTCCACTCTCTAACAATGTTCAGTCCGTGTTTTGCCCATTACATCTCCCAATTACTATCCTTATCTCAAATTCCTCGTGCTCCATGTTGAGCGCCACAAAGGACTGTGTCGAGTTGACCTTTGCTGGCTGCCAGGTGCCCACCAAAGCCACTCTATCGCTCCCTCTCCTCGACAGGACAAGGGGAAAAAATATGATGAAAATCTCACAGGTTGACATAAGGAGAGGGAAATCACTCAGCAATTACTTTCACAGGCAAAACAGGCTCCGCTTGGCCAATCATATCAGAGTAGGATAATGAGAAATAAGAACATATCTTAAAAACACCTTCCCCCCACCCCTCCCTTCTTTCCAAGATCATCTTTACTCCCCACTTCTCTACCTCTTCACCCTGAGTGGCACAGGGGGATGGGGAATGGGGACTGCAGACAGTTCATAACACTTTGTTTCTGTTGCTTCTTCCTCCTCATGCTTTTGCCCTGCTCCAGCGGGGTGTCCCTCCCATGGTAGACGGTCCTGCATGAACTTCTCCAACATGGGTCCTTCCCATGGGCTGCAGTTCTTCAAGAACTGCTCCAGCATGCATCCTTTCCACAGGGTGCAGTCCTTCAGGAACAGACTGCTCCAGTGCGGGTTCCCCTGTGGGGTCACAAGTCCTGCCAGAAAACCTGTTCCAGCATGGGCTCCTCTCCATGGGGCCTCCTTCAGGGTACATCCACCTGCTCCGGCGTGGGGTCCTCCACAGGCTGCAGTGAGAATGTCTGCTCCACCATATTCCTCCATGGGCTGCAGGAGGAACAACCTGCATCACCATGGTCTTCACCATAGGCTGCAGGGGAATCTCTGCTCCTCTGCTCCAGTGTCTTGAGCACCTCCTTCCTCTCCTTCTTCACTGACCTTGGGGTCTGCAGAGTTGTTGCTCTCACATAGTCTCATTCCACTGTCCCAGCTGCTGTTGTGGCAGCATTTTTTACCCCTTAAATATGTTATCACAGAGGTGCTACCATTGTTGCTCCTTCAGTCAGTCTGGGAATCAGATAATTTTTTGTAAGTGTGAAGATAGTTAACTACTGAAATAGCATTTTGGGTGTAATGATGGAGTCCTTTCTTCTTGTTTAAGACCCTCTTTTTCTAAAAGCTGCTGTAGTATATTAGCTAGAACATTGACTTGGTGCTGAGAGATCAGTTACAGACTACAGTTTGTATTAATATTCAGTTATTTCTTAATTAGGTCATATCCTTTCTTTGATAGATATAGTGACAGTTTGGCTCTGCTGAGGGCAGTATAAGTTTTCTGTAGAAAACAGTAAGTAACAGCATGAGGACACTGAAAGCTTTCAAGAGTTCAGACATAAGTTTTTATTAATTTCCATTGACAACTGTGTAGCTAAATGCTGTAGTAGCCTTTAAAAATTTCAGCCAAAATATTTAGTTTTGTTATTGTGGAAGTCCCAGCTGTGCATGGTGAAAATATGAGTATGGCCTAGTATGTCCACGGCCATCAGTTTGCACTAATGATGGTATGTGAAAGTAAATAGCCCACCTACTTAGAGTTTATTACTTCTAAAAGCCTCACATAATATTTAGAGAGACTCAGGTGACATAAATGAGTGTGTGTGTCCGTTGCCTTTTGTTGTGTCCATTTGTGCTGGAGTAAATTGAAGTGACTGCTTATTCTAATCCAGAGCTGCCTATTCCCTGGAACAAAGCATTATTGATGTGAATACGTGTCATGGTTTAACCCACCTGGCAGCTAAGCCAGTTTAATAGGTAAAGCAAAAGCAAAATAAGGAATTCATTCATTACTTCTCATTGGCAAGCAGATGTTTAGCCATTTCCAGGAAATCAAGACCCTATTGTCCAAAACATGGAATTGTTCACCCAGTGTGCAAGAGCTAATCAACACACAGAGTCGAGGTATTTCTTTACTACAGATTTGCACAAAGCTGGGGGCTAGGTGGTATTCTACAAAGCAAGCCCAAACTTCAGAAGAACAAGAATAATATTTATGCAATCTACTTATACATATGTATTTTCCAAACTCTACCTAAAAGATACTCTTGATAATTTGTTATGCACGGTAGTTTTCTGTTGGTCTATATATCTCTCACTTCGATTTAAAGTTACAGTGTATTTTTAATTTACTACACATGTCCGAGGGAGGTGAGGGTGTGAGTCTTTTAGTCATGAATTGAGTTGGTGGTTGCGATCTCCCCCTGCCGCCTTTACATTTCCCCTAGTTACAACCTCATTCTGTTGACTTCTTGTCTTTGTTGCAATTAACTGGCTGCTGGCACTTCCTGGGTTAGGTTGTTCTCCTTATCAGGCTTTTAGTTCTCCTTCAAGGGGACAGTCATTAATACAAAGTTACAGATACATGACTAACCTAACTTCACTAGAAGAAGAGAATCATTTCATGTTGACAACAATAAGATAATGGCGATTGAATGCATAGCTAGGCATCACTATCACAGATAATGGTTACGTGGTGAGACGAAACGCCACAACTCCAAACGTTCTCCCCTTCCTCCTTCCTCCCTATGGCTTTTATTACTGACCATGACATAATATGGTATGCAATATCCCTTTGGTCAGTTGGGATCAGATGTTCCGGCTGTGTCCCATTCCAGCTTCTTGTGCACCCCCAGCCTACTTGCTGGCAGGACAGTGTGAGAAGCAGGAGAGGCCTTAAAGCTGTTGAAGCACTGCTCAGCAATAGCTAAAACATTGGTGTGTTAACACTGTTTTCATTACAAATCCAAAACATAGCCCCATACAAGCTGCTGTGAAGAAAATTAACTCTATCCCATACAAAACCAGTACATTATGAAAACAGATTGTCTCTATGCAGTGAAATAACATAGATATTATACATCTATACACAGTGAAAGGCATTTTTTTTAGTGTACACTTTTAATACATCTACTAAACTGCATAACTCTGTTAGAATTTAAAATTCATTGTAGCAAGTTCTATCCTCCCTTTTTTGAAGAGTATGAAAAACTTTGGATAGATTATTGAAAAAAACGGGACATGAGAAAAATAAATAAAACAGAGTGGTTTTAAGAAGATAATTCAGAAACTTTCTTTTCCTTGTCCTATCAGAACAGGGAACGAGCAATGAATTTGAACAGAGACAAATTTCAGAACTGATATAAGGAAATACTTTTGCATGCAGCCTTGATAATATACCTGTGAAACTCATTGCTCCAGAAAGCTGAAAATTATGTCATGGCTATCTTGCGTGATATTCTTATGCTACCATATAAACTTACTGTGCTGGCAGTATACAAAAGTATGCAAACCTATTGTCTGATTGCTTATATAATTTGCTGTGTACAAAGTTCTTTAAAATGTGCATCCATATAAACGGAACTGGTCATCTAAACCCCCTGTATTTAAACGAATTAAGATATGAATAAATTCAGCTGGATTAGAAATCTTTATAATTGTGTAGGTGTCAAAATGCTACTGATTCATATAAATGGTCTCACACTACACTGAACACATGTATTGAACATATGTTTCTGTTAGGGAACATTGGAGTTTTTTATATGCAATATTTGTCAGTACAGGTTTTGCTGCTTGGTCTCACTGCTTTACTCCTAAGTTCAGTGTATCACCTTTTCTAGATATGTCTTATGCTATTATCTTCTTTTTTCAAATACAGCTCAACTAGTGTGTGTTCTGCTGTGGTGCAGTCTGGGTACCACTTGAAATAGAAGCCAAAATGGTTGTGCATTAAAGTTCACCAACACAAAATATACAACCAGAAAAATTAATCCCAAAGCAATTATTTTATGTGTTTCTTTCTTACCCACCTCTTATGACTCGGAAAGGGAATAAATTCTGTTATCTGAGAGGATAAATTGCAAGTCAAACTTGCCTGGAATTGTTGATGAGAAATGCCTCATAATTGAGGGTAAGGATTCTTACAATGTGTAGGAGCTCCAAATGATGGTACAGTATCTCTGAAGAAATATCCAATATGTTATGTAATTATTTGCTATGCAAATAAATATGATGTGAGGTCTTGCATGCCTAAAGTCTTTTGACATTCCTGGCAATATTTTTGAAGAGGGCCAGACCCAAAGTAGTCTATAATGTGTTGGGGTTTTGGAAGTACTCAGCATATTGGTGCTGTTACTCTTTTGAAAGTTCCCGTTGCTTTGGGTGCTGAAGAATGAGAAAAATGAGATATGAAGTGGTGGGAGAGTCCTGGCACTTGAAAAAGCTAGGCTGGCTTACTGGTGAGTGGTATCATCTTGCAGCTTTTCTTCTTTCCCTCTGTTTTGAGGGCAATAGCTAAGTCTGCTGAAGCGCCCTGGATAGCAGGCAGCTCTGTGCGGTTGCTGATCCTCTCTTCTGTCCTTTCTCTCCTCTGGTTTGATCTGTTCAGGGCCTTGTTTTCCTCTTGTGCACTTTGTACTTGGAGATCTAGGTTTTGCTGTGCTGTCTATGAGCTCTGTATATGAGAGGGAAGGCTTCAATCTCTTATTCAAGGGTCCTCAAACTTTTTAAACAGGGGGCCGGCGCACGGATGAAGTGGCAGGAGGTCATCTGCGGCTGCTTGGTTTCCCCCCCCAACCCCCTGCGGGGGGGGGGGGGCGGGGGGGTTCTGTAAATACCGGGGGCCGGATCGAGGACCCTGGGGGGCCGTATCCAGCCCGCGGGCCATAGTTTGAGGACCCCTGTCTTATGTGATACCATGGGGTAATGGGATTTTCATGTTAACTGTAGTAGAGAATAGTAAGAATACCACAATGTGAATTAGTCCCTGGAAAATAGAGATTTCATTGCAACTGCTACAACAGAGATAGACTAAATTTAATGTGTTAAAAAATGAAGGGATCTTTTTTTTTTTGGATGTTAAAACCTGAAGTTAACTACTATTTGTCCACCTAAAATATTTACCTCTATAATTAGCTTAATGTATTTCTGTATGCTAGAATGTTTCCTTTGGATGTGAAATGAAGGAGGCCCAAAAAAATTTATGTAGCAGCTTAAGGACTGTATTTATATATCTCCAACAATGCTGTTTGTACTTCCTTACTGAACAATAACTGACCACAGTGAATTTTAAGTAAGCAGTGATTTTGATTGCATTTATACATTTCCCATAGAACTGAGCAGTATCTATTTCTGGCAAACACAAATATCCATGTGGTGGGGTTTTTTAGGGGGTGTTTTTCGTTTTTTGTTTTATTTTTGCTTGTATCATAGACTTGCCCTCAGCAAAATTAAGCAGTTACAACATCACCGTGGTGGAAGGAAAGAACATCACATTGTACTGTGATACTACTGGAGGGCCGCCCCCTAATGTATCCTGGGTGCTCACTAATCTTGTTTCAAATCATGAGGTAAGTCTCATATTCAAATACGTGGTAATTCAGAGACATCTGCCAAAGGGTGAAATAAAGCCTTTTCTCTAACTTTAATTAACTTTTTATAAAAAATATGAAATAGTAAATTAATGTTAGGATTACATTTATTTCCAATTACTTTCAATCCATGGTGGCTGCTGCAGTGCTTTTGGAAAATCACAAACATTCATTCCTCGAGAAACTGATTTGCACTTAAGTTTTTGGATATTCTTTTGTAAATGAGAGTGCTGTAATTTCATGGAAGTAATGTAGTGAATCAGGATACTGAAGCTTAAGTACTTTCTTATTATCACAAATACCTGCATAGAGAGAACAAGTCCAATCTAATTGTGAGAAAAGCTTTGTCTCTCTAATTTTATTATATTTTTAGGTTGAAATCTTGGTGTGCTGGAACTTTTGTTGCAAATATTAATTACTTTGTAGTTTGTTTCATTTTCCGTTAACAAAACAAAATAACAAGATAGTCATGAAAGCCAAAGTCAAGGTTTTACTATGGCAAAATTTTCTTATGATGTATGAAATTGTTTCCTCAATAAACCCATCCAGACAGTGGGAATTTTGTTTCCTGAGATCCTGGTGTTCTGTGGACCTGCCTTAGACTGTGTGCGCAGTGGGTATATACTGATTAAGTTCTTTCTGATGGAGATGTTGATAAGAAGCATTTAAACAGGTCTTCAACATGCAGCTGTTGACCTCCTAAATTGCTGTTATTTACATTGTGTAAGACCCTCTGTTATTTACAGTTTTATGGCATCAGCTCCCCTGCATTCATGAGAGTATAGACTGCCTAAAGCTTTCTGGCCTGTACAAAATGTGTGATGTGCACTTCCAAAACTGTTCCTGCAGTATGGAAGAGACAGGACCTCTGGGGTCTCTTAACCTCTGCACTTTCTTCACGGAGGTCATTACATTAGGCTTATGTAGAATTTGACTAGCCTGTCTTTCAGCTTTCATAAGAGCTTTGCAGAGCTCTAGTTTTATTTTTCAACTTTTCTCTAATGTGTAAAACTACCCAAATGCATCAATTATCAACAAGAACAAGAAATTAAAACAGTTTGAGGAATTTATGCAGTTGTGTTTTTTTATATTTCTTTTTTTGTTGTTGAGTCATGAGCTAAGACAAATGTGGGATACTATTCAAAAAGTAAGATCATCTCATTTTTTAACCTCCCTGTCTTTCAAATACCATGTTCAGTTTGCTTTGAGCTTTCCTGAAAAGCTTTTTTATCCTGACATAACTTTGTGAGAGAGGCTTATAAAATAGCTGTTAAGCACAGTAGTCTTTTCAGTAGCAGAAGAATGAGTGCCTTATAAATCTCATTTGCCATTCACAACTTTCCTTTTCTGTGAGTGTTGGTTTTGGTTTCCTTTTTCTCACTTTAATGTCTTTGTTTCTGCCTCCCTTTTCTTAACCTTCTATGCTGCTTCTGTCTGGTTTTCTTTCCTGTTTTACAAGGAGAAATGTTAGCAAAAGTGAAAACCATTCTTCAGTCCTGGAACATTAACCACACTCTCAGCTTTTATGCTGATGTATAAGTTCATTAATGTCAGTTAGATTTTTCTTGTTATATGTTTCAGCCTGAGCCTGCAATTGAAGCCCTGTAATTTGGAGAGTTGTACATGGAGAAGTGTGCATTGGGGTGTTGTTTTTTCCATTCCTCCTGCCCCAGTGTCACAGTGAAATCAATGGGATGTTTGACTTAAGTGGATTTAAGGTGTTATCTCAATGTTTAAAATTCTGGTCCTGCAATCCTGTATGCAGGAGTGTTCCCACATGTCCCCATTGTCTACCACTGGAAGTCACTGTGGTTTTACAGGTGTAGCATATCATTTGCTTGTGTTCAGTGCAGCATCAAAGCATATGTGTACAATAAGTATCCCAAAAGGCATTTTTTAAACAATCATCCTAATTGTTGCTCATTTTCCAAATTTGTTTTGGTTCCTTTCCTTTTTAATAAAACAATCTTGCATTTTGTGAAAAATTCAAGTATGGAAATAGTAATTATTTGGCTGTAATTATAAAGACCTCACTTAACAGAAGCTTTAACAACTAGCTTTGCTAGCTGATAATTTTTTAAAAATCTTTGTAATTACTTTTTTATTTGTTTTTGTAATTAATTTTTGTAATTTATTTTATACAGCGTAGCATAGCTGCATATTTAATATAGCATTTAATGCACTGAACTTTCTGCAAATCATAATTCTTACCTCAATTAGCCTAGCCTGTGCTCAAGCACAGTAAAACAGCACTTGGGCAGTAGTTCAGTTAGTAGAAGGGACTCTTGTGGGAGGTTCCATGATAACAAGGAGCTTTTAAGAGACATTTGGCTAAGGAGGAGGGAGAAGACATGTTGTCAAGGTACGGTAGAGCTCAGAGAGCAGTAGTAGAAGACATGTCAAGCTAAGTGTAAATGAAAGAGATAAAAGGAATAGTAAAGCAAGGACTGAACAGAATATAGGAGGGAATAAAAAGATTAAAGAGATTAGAGATAGACCATAGAAATCAATCATGAAACTGAACAGAGGGATAAGCAAGGGAATGGATGCAAAAAATCAACCCACATTTGTGTAGAGAGAGATAGGTGTCAAAAGAAGGGAGAAACAGAAAGTGACATGGTAGAAAAATGAATGAGCATTTTGGGCTTTAAATCCACCGCTACCGATGGTTACAATTGGTTCTGTAGGTGTGTTGCATCTGTTTGGATAAGACACCAAAATAATGCTTTGATTAATTGCAGTTTGATACAGCTAAAAGGAAGGGAAAATGGAAAATGCTTTTGAACTGTGGCCAATAGTTCCCCCCTCTCTCCATTGTTTCTTTATACCATATTTGGCACATCCATATTTCTTGATCATTTGTAGAGTGACACAAGTAAGAATCCTGCCTCACTAACCATAAAGAACGTTTCATCTGTGGACAGTGGACTGTGGATTTCTTGCGTAGCAGAGAATATTGTGGGAGAGGACCAAGCCTCTGCCGAGCTCACAGTATTCTGTACGTAAGCAGGCTAAACCACATTGGCAATAACTATTTTGGGTATAAATATTTGTTGGACACACAAGTTGTTGAAACAGAAACACCTTTTAAGCATGTGAGCTATCTATTACAGTTAATTCTGGGAATAGCCCAATGAGCAGTTGTTATTTTTACCTTTTTCTGCTCTGAGTTCTTCTGCAAAAATTATGTTTCTAAATGCTTTATCTTCCAGTCTGAGCAATCTGTAAGTAAATGTCTGAAACCCCAAATACTCAGTTGTACTGTCAGTGTGAACAGATTTGTAATGGTGTGCATATACATACACACTGTCTTAGGAATTAAGAAACATGAATGCATCAAAAGCCATAGAAATTATTTATAATAAACTACAATTTATTTTTTTTTTAACTAAACCAACAATTGCTTTGTTCAAAAATTAACACACTTGCATTATTTGTTCTGCCAGATATAAAATTATTTGTCATAGCTTTGAATAATTATTTGTCAGGGCCAAGGAAGGGGGAAGGGACGTGTAGTATAGAAGTATTGGGTTCTTAGATCTGAGATTCCAACATGAATTCATTTTATGTGAAATATGTTTTCACAAGTTGCAGCCCTCTGTTTAACTGAAGATGGGAATGGAACACTTCGTAAATGGAAATTTATTTTTAGCATGTGCTCAGGACAGTAAACTTAAGAAATCACTCTACAAGCATTTAAAATGTTTTGGAGGTGGAAATTAGATATGTAATAGCTATGGAATGGGACAGAAACTAGAAATGTTTGAACAGTGTAAATGAGATTGTGAGATTGCCACTGTTATGAATGATAAAAGGGAGTATAACTAGATGAAATCAAATGCAGTTAAGAATGAATATCAAGGAATATTTCCTAACAGTGAAATAATGTGCAAGGTGTTAGAATAGTGTCCTGAAGGGAAACAGAAGTCTATAAACTTGAGGCATTTAGCACATTTGAACAAAGAATGAGAAAATGTACAGTAGAAAATGGTCTTACCCTGACAGAAGAATCTAGGGAATGAAAATAGCTGTTCTGGCCTTGATCCTTTTAAAGAAGTCACCTGAAAGTTTGGATTCTTAGCTGAATATATTTCCAGTACTACTTGCTTTTGGCTGACTTAAATATTTTTAATACTGTTTTGTTCTTTCAGCATTCCTCTGTGCCATTTTTTCAGCACAGTAAAGCTAAAATTTCCCTATCTCCCTTCTCAGTGATCTGGTAACTGAACTTTCCACACCTTGCAGAGTATGTGATTTAATGGGGGTTCACAGTTTGTCTGAAACTAGTTTTTTTTCTTTCTAAAGAATGGCTTCATTTCAGTTGTGAGCATAGTACCCAAGGCAGAGCAGGTGGGCTTCCTGTGTGAGTATCCTCCATATAGGTATAATTCCTTCAAGTAGTGTATTTTAGCACTGATAGCCTGAGAAAACAAGATGTTTGGTATATTGTGACGTTATTCACTCTTTTTTCCCCAATATAGTTGCACCAAATATCACATTTATTGAATCTCCAACCCCGGACCACCACTGGTGTATTCCATTCACTGTGAAAGGGAACCCTAAGCCCACATTGCAGTGGTTCTATGAAGGGGCTATACTGAATGAGTCTGAATACATCTGTACTAAAATACATGTTATCAATCAAAGTGAATATCACGGCTGCCTTCAGCTGGACAACCCTACCCATCTGAACAATGGTGCTTATACCTTACTAGCAAAGAACGAGTATGGAGAGGATGAAAAATGGGTTAATGCTCATTTCATGTCAGTGCCTGGAGATGGTGAGTATAATTATTATTTTTTTTATGTTAGCAATTGTAAATTGACATGAATGTGCAGACAGTGCTCCTGGACAGCTTACCTATTTTGGAGGAAGCTTTTTATATACGTTTTTTCTCTGAATGAATGTCTTCAAGATTAGTTGTAAAGTAAAACGATATTTTTTTTTTACATTTTCTTCTTGTTTATTCCTTTTCAAGGGAGGCCATGCTAGTGCTATTTAAATCCTCCCTTTGAGTAACGATCCTCAGTGCTAGTAAGGCTAGTAAAAGATTGCTGGTTTTGAAGTGTTTTCTTTAGCTTCAGTTCTGATCCTGTAAAGCATTGAGTACCAATTCAAGGACTCTGCAAGTTTTCTACACTGTGCACAAGTGCAACCAGGCAGTGTATCCAAGGGCACAGGGAGTATGCCTACATAGCATCTAGTGCATTGATGCAAAATCAGCAATGCAGTCCAACGAGTTGAGGATAATATATTGTGTAGGACACTAGAGGGAGATGGATAGAAAACAAGTAACCCAGAGGCAGGATGGACCAGCTCTCAGGTCCTCACAGACATTTAGACATCCAATTCCCATTCATTTCAGTGGAGGTTGGGAATCTGCATGCCTAGGAATACCTGTGTTCAAAATGGTTATCTTCAAATGTATGCATCTTATGCTACTCTAAAGGCTCCTGTTCAGACTTCCTAAATGCTGTGTGAGCAGTCTCAAGGTGGACTAATTCACTGAACTGCAGGGACTACTGTAAGTAGTTAATGTACATTGTGGTTTGATCTTTTCCCACATCTTCAAAACCCTATTTGAAGTGACTGTAAGAATATGAAGGTGTACATGTAAGTGCATTGTTCTATGTGAAAAAACTGAGTGGACCTTGAGTGGAAATATAGGTGTGATTTTGTGCAAATAATTGCAGAATCATATCTGAAAATATGAACGTGTGCATACCTTTGGCTTTTTAACCATGGGATAGAAATAGCCTCCCTCTTGAAACAGCAATATGCAGTGCTAATGTTATGTGATAGAAAAAAAATGAATATTTAAATTCTCTCTCCTACATTGTAGGCTACAGACAGTAAAAAAATAGTCTGTATTTAACATTTGTTCCTATCAGCTCAGCCTGTTACAGGGAAAGAGATGGCAAGTATTTTTCATTCCCATCTTTAGAAAGAGAAGGTGAAGAGCTGATATAATCAGGCTCTATTTTCTCCTACTGTTCTTAGTAGCTTCCCTCTTCTTTTTTCCCTACAGTCCTTCCTTAAATAGACTCTTTACAGAAACAGATCATGGTTTCAGCTACAGGCATCCTTTAATACTACATTATAACAGTTCAGTAGAACAGTTCACCTCATACATATACAATGGAAGTTCTCTTACACTCTGTTTATTTAATATTAATTTGGCTTTATTTTCTTTAATAGAATAACAGTTCCTTTTTTTAATAATTTTTTTCTTTTAATGCTCCATTTTTCTTCTATGCTTGTCTCTTTTAAGCTGAAAATTTCCTGTTTGTGGCCTTTTAAATTAAAGGTATCCTCCCAATTAGAAAGACAACATTATTTATTTGTTCCTTCCTTTTTATAAACATTCATTATAAGTCTCCAAGATAATCCATGTTGTGTTCAAACTGGACTACATACAGACAGGATGTAACTGCTTTAGAAATCAGTTTGTGTGTATGGGATGGCACCAAACCAGTCTTAAAAATTAACAGCAGGGGAAATTACTTATTTAGTTAGCATCCTCCGTGTTGTTTTTATTAGTGGGGCTTTTTCCTCTAAGACTTATGGTACTGAGCTTTAGAATATTCTATAATACTGTTGTCTCCTCCACGGAAGCTGGCATAAAAGTAAATGTTAAAAAAATAACATCCTTTATGTATTGTATTAATTTTTAAACTTTTTAAATTATTATTACTATTTAAAGCACTTCCAGGATCTTTCAGACCCTTAAAAGGCTTTTTCAGCACTGCCATTACTGTGTAGCATCTCCTTTTGGCCCACATATTGTACAATGAAGCATAAAGATTAGGCCCATGCTCTGTTATTATGTTCATTTCCATGCCTTCATGACTGAATTAAATACCAGCCCTGATGTTTCATGGGGTGGGGTATCCTGACTGAGCTTTGAACTGATTCTCTGGTTATTAAATCACTTACAGGCAAATGCACTAAAGATAAAAACAAAAGCAAATTAAAAAAAAACATTCACCTATAAACTATATATCTAATTAAAATAAATACAGCAAAGACTGAAGCATGTATTATCAACAGCCTAATACTCTACTTTCAAGGTTGCATCAAGCATGATGAAGACAGGATTTGTGCTAAGATGCTCTCAGCTTTCCAGCATGCTACTTACAGAACATATTTCAAGGGACAGCATAGAGGAAAGCATGTTCCACAGTGGGATTTGGGTCAAGTTAATGATATCACAGTTAATGTTATAAATTCAAAGTTTGTTTAAAATACTAAGGTCCGGGGGAACAAATTTCACATTGTTAGCTAGATTTTAAACTAGTTTTAATCTGCTAATCTTTATGGATACCAGTAAAGCTGTTCTTGCTGAGGATAACTTGACTATTTGAGATTAAGTTATAGAAAATGCTAAGCAATAAACATCTGTGTTTTATTTCAGAGGCTGTTTCCATAATTGATCCATAACAATTAATGAGTACTGCAGAGATTTTTACCAATAATAACTATTTTTTAAGTAAAATTATTCATCTACCAGCCCTCTACTCTAAAATTCAGATGAAGGAATTAAAGTCATGTAGTATCTTGTCATAGTATAATAATATGTTAGATATACCGTAGAAGTAGAATTTTGCTGGTTTGGCAAAATAACATGACTGTGTTGCACAAGTATTTTTTTGGATCGAGTCTTTTGCTGCTGCTTTATTTTGAAAATGTCTACTTTATAAAGAAAGAAGCAAGCAAACCAAATGTAGTTGAGGCAGTTTATAAAGATGAGTGAATAGAATATGTCTGTAATATTTTATTTGCACAACAACCTGTTCTAACAAGGACCAAAACAACGATGCTGTTCTTTGTGTTAAAAATAATTGCATGTAAACATGCAAAATTACTGTGGTAATCTTTAATGTTAAAATAGATTCAACCAATGTTTTGATGATGTTTTATGTAGGGAATACTGCATTGAAATTTGGGGTTGGTCCAAATTGATATTTGAAATTTTATTTCAAGTGAAGCATTTAGTTATGTAAAAGGTATTTGAATGGAATAGATGACTTCCTGCTTTATATGCCCCTAGCAGGAATTACAGGTTAAATCAATCAGATTATTTTAACCCATTTCCAGTAAACAGTAATAAAAATATTGTCATTTAGCTCAGGATAAAGGCCTAGGAAGTTTGGGGTTTTTTTTTCTTCAGATTATGAGAAGTAGGACTCATATAGACAATAAACTGGTTCTTTCATCAGCTGAATGTTCTATACTGGAAAAACTGAATCCATGAAGGTTTATGGACAAAAAAACCCCGGTCAGAACCTGCTTGAGGACAGACAGTAGTACACAATTATTTCACTTGCTATTTATTTCTGCAGATTGACATGACCATTCTCATGGGGTCTCTTAATCTATATCTTTGAGTACTAGAATATCTTCAAATGCATTTAAAAATGAACCTAATTATCTGCTGCCATTTTATATCTTCAAATGCATTTAAAAATGAACCTAATTATCTGCTGCCATTTTGCAAATAGGTTGCAACTCTTATTTTATGTTTTCAGCACAGATTCTCCTGCTGTTTAAATAAGCAGAAACAATTCTGTTCTGGTCATACTTCACAGTGGTTTATGCCAGTATAATGTCACTGGTATGGAATTACTGTATGGTACAATAAACAGAATTACGCCTTTTGAAGACTGAGTCATCTTTAGCAGTTTTACCTATCTTAACTATTAATCTTAACTACTATTTTATTACCAAACTAACAACAAAAAACAGTAAATATACTACATAAGTCATGCTATAAATAAATTATAAACCAGGATGAATGGGCATGTTGAAATATAACACAAGTATCTTTCAAAGCATGAATAAACTAATGTATATTAACTTAAGCGTATGTTATACTCACATGTGTGCTTAGCCTTACATATGTTCAGTAATTGGAAAAAGCTGCAAACTGGAACTAGTAACATTTTAAAAAGTATATACTAGACAGGTATCTACTTTGCTTGTTTAAAAGCTGGCTTCTCTAGTTTCTTTGCATATGGGAAATCTTATTCTTTCAATAAGAGTTCTGTCTGTGGATCAGGTGTGCAGCTGGCTTCTTGGGAACATCTTCTTACAGTATCCTCTAGCCTTTAATTTGCCAGAATGCTGCAGCTCTAAACCAATTTGCTCTCTCAGTGATTTAACTGCAAAATTTTTGACCAGGTAAAAGTCAGTTATTGTAACTCCCACTGAAGTCTGCTTCCACTTAATGTCAGGGAGAAATTTGCCAATGATTTTCAACAAGAATAGTTACCGTTGCACTTATTCCAGATATACATTATCAGCAGAGAGCAGAATTTTGCACATTTGGTAAATATGCCTGCTTTTACTAGAGCAAATGCCCTGTGTATTATCTGTTTCACATGAAGCAAAGCATTAACATTTGGGATAGCTCTAAAATAATTGTAATTTATAGTACAACATATTGATGTTGTTTTGCATTTGTGTAGGTACTGACCATTGCTATTGCAAATAACATGTAAGCTCTTAAATAAAAATCCTAAAGAAAATCTTATTCTTCCAGCATTTGCAATCTATTTACAAAGGCTTTTTCTTTCTGTTTTTTGTTGTTGTTTTTTTTTTTCTTCTCCATGCACAGGTAGTGGCCCAATTGTGGATCCAGACGTTTATGGTATATATTTGATTTTCTTTTTCTTTTCTTTTAATGATAGAAATAAAGGAACTCAAAGCATTAAAAGAATGAATGTCAGTCTCAGTTAAACTGAAATGGCAGATATTATAACACAATTCTGAAAGGCACTTGGTATTGTTGGTTCTATTCCTGACAATTAAGATAAATGAGGACAATTTTTACTTATGCTACAGCTTTTGATTCAGGGTACATAAATCCACTGCTACTGATGGTTACAATTGGCACTGTAGGATGAAAATTGTCTGATGTAGCACACAGGCATGAGATTTTGTGAAACTTTCAGAGGCATTTCTTAGGGGAAAGAGAGTTCATAATTTCTCCTTATAGAACTTATTTTTTCAGGGATGATTCCATACTTGTTTTGCCTCCAAAAATGTACCCCTAAATTCCCCTTAAAAATGAGTTTGGCACAAGTGAGTTTTCCTGTTGTGGTGGTTGATCCTGGCTGGATGCCAGGTGCCCACCAAAACCACTCTGTCACTCCCCTCCTCAGCTGGACAGGGGAGAGAAAATATAACAAAAGGCTTGTGGGTAGAGATAAGGACAGGAAGTGATCACTCACTAATTACCGTCATGGGCAAAATGGATTAGACTTGGGGAAATTAATTTATTATCAATCAAATCAGAACAGGGTCATGAGAAATAAAATGAAATTTTAAAAACACCTTCCCCCCACCCATCCGTTCTTCCCAGGCTCAACTTTACTCCCGGGTTCTCTACCTCCTCTCCTTGAGTGGCACAGGGGGACAGGGAATGGGAGTTGCAGTCAGTTCATCACGTTATTTCTGCCGCTCCTTCCTCCTCACACTCTTCCTCTACTCCAGTGTGGGGTCCCTCCCACGGGAGACAATCTTCCACGAATGTTTCCAACATGGGTCCTTCCCATGGGCTACAGTTCTTAATGAACTGCTCCAGTGTGGGTCCCTCCCACAGGGTGCAGTCCTTCAGGAACAGACTGCTCCAGCGTGAGTCTCCCATGGTGTCACAAGCCCTGCCAGCAAACATGCTGAGCTCTTCTCTCCATGGGTTTACAGGTCTTGCCAGAAGTCTGCTCCAGTGCAGGATCTCCACAGGGTCACAACCTCCTTCAGATGCATCCACCTGCTCCAGCATGGGGTCCTCCATGGCCTGCAGGTGGCTATCTGTTATACCGTTAACCTCCATGGGCTACAGGGGGACAACCTGCCTCACCATGGTCTTCACCATAGGCTGCAGGGGAATCTGTGCTCTGGCACCTGGAGCACCTCCTCCTCCTCCACTGACCTTGGTGTCTGCATGGTTATTTCATTAACATATTCTCACTCTTCTCTCCCACTGAAGTTGCCAGGGTGGTTTTTTTCCCCTTCTTAAATATGTTATCATAGAGGTGCTACCACTGTTGCTGATTGGCTCAGCCTTGGCAGTGGTGGCTCTGTCTTGGAGCCAGCTGACATTGGCTCCATCAGACATAGAAGAAGCTTCTAGCAGCTTCTCACAGAAGCCACCCCTATAGCCCCCCCACTATCAAAACCTCGCCACACAAACCCAATATACCTGTAGGTAATTTTTCTCTGTCCTCCCAATTTTACCTTCCTTTATTGTCTCTTGCATAAGCAGAACATTAACTTAGTGATATCTGAAGTAAAATATTTTAGGCTACACCTATTGAAAGCCAGTGTGCATTATAATAGAAACTGCAAACTGAAATACAACTGGCTATTTTTACATAATAGTTCTGGTATACTTCTGCTGAGCATGAAAGTACATCCTAACCAACACATCCAAAACACCCTTTAGCTTCCAGCAGAAGCAGGATCCTGTTTGGAGTAGCTTTATTTGGACAAAATGGCCCATGAATCAAGTTTCCTTAAGCTGATTGAAATGTTATTACTCTGATTCCATGTCATTAAACTTTAGCAAATGTGCATTTGAAGCATCAGTTTGGCTTTAAGTGCTTAGAAATACTAAAGCATAGCTTCCCCTCTTTCTCTTCCCAATTATTATTTTTATTTTATTTTAGGGCGAGGAAGAGGTGATGGTTTGCACAGTTTCCTAAATGTGTTGTATTATATATGATGTATACATGCATGAAGATTTTGAATCTGAGCTGTTTATCATGATCCTGATGCATGTGTATGAGTACTGTAATTCAGTTGACTGGTAGATTCGGTTAAAATGTATGCTTTGAATTGTGCAAGTGAATCACAGCCTGCAAGAACTAGTTCTGATGAGAACAATATTCCTTTTTATTTCAGGCTTTTCTTTCTACTTTTGAAATTGCTGCCTTTGATCTTTGTTACAGTGACTTAGTGATTGCTTTGTGCAACACTTTGTATTCCAGAGTGTTTCCTTAATTATTCCAAATTCACAAGTCCAGTTGGTGAGATGAATAAATAAGTCTAAAAAGTCTAGAAACTTATACTTCTTGGGAAAACCACTGCATGGTTCCCACCTGGGAATTAGCTCCTCCTAGAGACTGAGCATTTTTCATGACTTCTTTTCAGATCCTTCAATCTGTATGCTAATCTATTTACCACCAATTTAGATTATGTTAGAAGCAAGATTTAAAATTCTCCTTCCCCATCTCCCTCCTTCATGCTGCTTTCCCTTTTAAAACATATTTTTCATACTCCTATGCTAATCATGCTGCAAATTTGCACTCTGTAAAGGGTAAAGATAACTGCAGAGGGTTTGTTCTTCATGCTACACAATTTCTATGTTTTTTTAAGTGGTTTAATTCCTGGTAAACTCAGGATGCTTGGATGGTGCCCTAGTGCTTTAATAAACTCAGGGGATTTGCAAGGTATTTTCCTTTAAGTGTCAAGGCACTGCAGTGCCAGTGGCTTTGTGGGGACCAGGTGCCAAGGGTATTTTTGTGCTGGCAAGGCAGAAGTCTTGCCAGCCAGGGCCTGTCCCACTGTCCCCAATGAGGGAGCAGGGCAGGTTGTGGGGGCAGCTGTGGGCAGCCCCCAGCCAAGGGCATCAGGCACCTCTGTGGGGATGGGGCTTGGCTGTGGCCAGGATGAGCTGTCAGCCTGTGAGTGGGGATCAGAATCAGGACTAGTGACGGTAACCAAGGTTAGATACAGTCCCAGGATGGCAGGGCAGGGAGCAGGGCCACAGGGATGGGGACAGGCTCTGGTCAGGCCAGGATGTGAGCCTAAGTGTTGGGCCTGACACAGCATGACCCATGACAAGGTAGGGCAGGGCTGTGGCAGAGCTAGAGAGGAACATTCCTATGGTGTTCCTGTGGTGGGGATTGGTGGCCCTGGACTGACCTGAAATGAGGCTCCTGGGCCCATGGGCAGGGGTGAGAGAGGCCTCAGGGGAGGCTGGACAGTGCCAATAAGGGTTAGTACTCTCAGGGCCCTGACAATCGATTGGACCTTCACAGAAGAGGTGAATGTTTTTCCCCACCTGAATATATGCAGGAAGAAGGTGGAATGTGACTAGGCAAAAATAAATTGGAACAGGGTATGAAGGGTGACCTTTCACTTCAAAGGAGCTAAAACAGACTACAAAAACTAATCATGAGATTTGAACCAAAAAGAATAATTCCAGACAAAAAGAACCCATATGTGCCCCTGAGAAAAGGTTTGTGACAGTTTTTCACAGTTTCTATTGGGCTGGAACTTGGTCTCTGCAGTGTCTGTGCACCATCTGAGTTCCCTTAGCCAGCAGGACGTGGTTACAAGCTCATGTAGGATGATTATGACCCTCATTGCTGTGCCTTGTGTGAGTAAGCAGGGCTTGGCTGCATGGGGGCAGGGGGCTCTGGCCTTGAGTACCCTTCTCCATAGAGCAAAGCCCTTTGTAGTGGGATATTCTCTGTCCCTTGGATTTGACCTTCAGAACTCTGTGCTTCATGTGAGGTAATTTGCAAATGTTTTCCATCAAATGTTTCAAAAATACTATGGGAAACAGAAGAACCAATCAGCTCACAAAAGTATGCATGTTGTTATGTTTGTTGGGGGAATTCTATCCACATTGTACTTTATATACTCAAAGCACAGATCAATCAATCCCTAATAACTAATCCCCAGAGAATCCTGTGGAAGAAAGAAATAAGAGATGTTATCACAGTTTTGTATGACAGGTAACTGACAAAATAAAATAAAGTGATTTGCCCAGGGCTGAGCAAGAAATAAAATGCAAAGATGCCTACTTTGGCCCCTAGTTCATGTTTTAAGGCCATGCTGCTTTTTTATAGAATCACAGAATCATTTAGGTTGGAAAAGACCTTTGAGTTGATCAAGTCCAACTGTTAACCCAGGACTGTCAAGTCCATCACTAAACCATGTACCTAAGCACCACATCTACACATTTTATTGACTACCTCCAGGGATGGTGATTCCACCACCTCCCTGGGCAACCTGTTCCAATGCTTCACCACCCTTTCAATGAAGAAGTTTTTCCTAATATCCAATCTCAACCTCCCCTGGCGTAACTTGAGGCTGTTTCTTCTTGTCCTGTCACTAGTAAACTGGGAGAAGAGACCAACACCCACCTGCCTACAACTTCCTTTCATGTAGTTGGAGAGAGCAGTAAGGTTCCCCTTGAGTCTCCTCTTCTCCAGGCTAAACCACCCCAGTTCCCTCAGATACTCTTCATAAGGCTTCTGCTCCACAACCTTCACCAACTTCACTGTCCTTCTCTAGACATGCTGCAGCACCTCTATGTCCCTCTTGAAGTGAGTGGCCCAAAAGTGAACACAGTATTCGAGGTGTGGCCTCACCAGTGCTGAGTACAGGGGGACGGACAATCACTTCCCTTGTCCTGTTGGCCACACTGCTTCATATACAAGCCAGGATGCTGTTGGCCTTCCTGGCCACCTGGGCACACTGCTGGCTCATGTTCAGCTGGCTGCCGACCAGAATCTTCTGGTCCTTTTCCAGCAGGCAGCTTTCCAGCCACTCTTCCCCAAGCCTGTAGCATTGCATGGGGTTTGTTGTGACCCAAGTGCAGGATCCGGCACTACTTGTTGAACCTCATCCTGTCCAGATCCCTCTACAGAACCTTCCTACCCTCAAGCAGACCAACACTCCTGCCAACTTGGTGTCATCTGCAAACTTACTGAGGGTGCACTCGACCCCCTCATCCAGATTGGGGATAAAGATATTAAACAGAACAGGCCCCAGCACTGAGCCCTGGGGAACACCACGTGTGACCATCTGCCAGCTGGATGTAACTCCATTCACCACCACTCTTTGGGCTTGGCCATCCAGCCAGCTTTTAACCCAGTGTAGAGTACACCCATCCAAGCCATGAGCAGCGAGTTTCTCCAGGAGAATGCTGTGGGAGATGGTGTCAAAGGCTTTACTAAGCTCCAAGTAGACAATATCTACAGCCTTTCCTTCATCTACTAGGCGGGTCATCTTGCCGTAGAAGGAGATCAGATTCGTCAAGCAGGACCTGCTTTTCATAAACCCATGCTGGCTGGGCCTGATCCCCCAGTTGTCCTGCACGTGCCATGTGATGGCACTCAGGATGATCTGCTTCATAACCTTCCCCAGCACCAAGGTCAGGCTGATAGGCCTGTAGTTTCCCGGATCCTCCTTCCTGACCTTCTTGTAGGTGGGTGGCACATTGGCTAACCTCCAGTCTGCTGGTACTGTCCTGGTTAGCCAGGACTGTTGATAAATGATGGACAAGTGGCTCCTCGAGCTACTCCACCAGCTCCCTCAGTACCCTTGGGTGTATCCCGTTCAGCACCATAGATTTGTGCACATCCAAGTGGAGCAGCAGGTCACTAACTGTTTCCTCCTGGACTGTGGGGACTCCATTCTGTTCCTCCTCATATTGGATTGTATGACACATTTTCTAATTTGGTCATGAGAATGAGAGAGACTATGCCCCATAAAACTGAACTCCCAGAGGTATTCTCAAAACGACTCCCTGGTACTTATGACAGTGCCCTTGATTGGGTCCCAGCTGCTTTACACCTTGTTTATAAAAAAGCTGCAAAATGCTCCCATGCTTTAGTTGTGATTTACCTCCGTTGGTGTAGGAATATATGACTGCATAAGTTACTAGATACCAGAGAATTTTAGCCCTGAAGCAATACAAGTCCCACATAGCATGAATCAAGAGGCATGATCCTGTCTGTATCAGAATGCTATCTGCCTAATCAGAATTCATAATAAAATGAACAAGAACTCATTTAATTCAGAATTGCCTGGGTTTGGCTGAATAACTGTTGTGCATATTTTCCTTGATTTGCTCATCCATTTCAAGAGGCTTTGAAAGCATGGCACTAATTCAAATGTAAATGGTTCACAGTTATACAGGAGGGAATGGCAATGCAACACTGATGTACTGAAGTGGCCTACTTTATCCCTTGCCCTTGTCAATAATACTGCATAAACCCAGACCTGAAATACACAATTAATTTCAAATTTAATTTAGCATGCTGGAGGTGCATTTGCTATAAATGCACTTATTGGCCTTGTTTATTTTATTCCATCTGCACACATTACAGTCATACAATTGAAACGTATATTTCCAGATGCAATTACAGAAAATAATAATTTTAAAAAATATTTTTATTTTTTTATTATTTCAGTGCATGTATCTCTAAGTTCATGCATTTACTATTTAAGAATTTTTATCTCATTTAATAATTTTGATAGAAAATAATGAATTGCATATATTTGTGTTTCATTTTAAAATAATTATTTATAATTAAACCATATTCATTCTTTTGATGGAATTGTCCTGGATTCACCCCTGCAGACCTATGAGTAGCATTGTTTTGATAAATTAAATTTTTTCAGACCATCTGATATTGACGCAGAAGGTTTGGACACAACTTATATGACCAATGTGATCAAGTTAGTGCCA
Source organism: Falco rusticolus (assembly GCF_015220075.1). Lineage (NCBI taxonomy): Eukaryota > Metazoa > Chordata > Aves > Falconiformes > Falconidae > Falco > Falco rusticolus. Next base: position 8,631,712 of record NC_051209.1, on the reverse strand, counting down.
CTTTATTAAGGGATACACAGCAATTTATACACTAGCACAAAGCACACACATTGCTTCTAGATTGCTAATAGGCTAAAGCTGCTTGTCTATTCATTCTCCTGAACTCTATGACTGGTCACAGCATGGTATACATGTTCCTCACCTACATTCTGTTTCAATATTTATTTTCATATTTTTCAGTTCAACTCCTTTATCTCTTTCCCACGTACAGTTCCTTAATAGTCCAACTTTCTTATCTCTCTGCCAGTACACAGTTTCTTTGTCTCTCTTGGCCTTGCATATGTCCTTCACAACAGCTGCAGCTTGTTACAGCTTCAGCCTGCTCGGCCTGCTCTTATAGTAAAGTTACTCGGTCTGGATTGCTCACAATATGTCCGTTATCTTCCAGCCACTCCACAATCTGAGGCACCTTTTTAAAGTTTACCTGTATGACCATTTAGCATGTTAGAACATAACCTCTATGCACACAGCATCATTTTTCATTATTTTTTTAACCTAAGAACACTAGCTGTTTTGCATTTGGTATCAATAAAATAGCTAAAAGGTCATCTGCCAAATTCTTCACAGCTAAACAAAAAGTCCCCAAGCTAATTTCTAAGTCAGTCTTATATTTGGCAGAATACAAAGCTAGAGAAGTTAATTTTAGAGGGCAGTCTTCAATTTTTAATGGGAAGTCAGAAGCACATAAAAATAGCTTTATGGATGGAGTTCTTATTTAACTCTAGTTTTTCTAATAGAACTATATATTATGATGTAGATTCTTTCTCTTTTAAGCTGAATAGAGAAACAGCTTCTTTTTTCAAGTCTGTTGGTCACAACACGTTTGTTCAAAGTTATCTGTCACAAGGATACCCCCAAATGTATCAGGTACTATATAAATAATGTATAATTTTCAAATTGCTCAGAATTCTGATAAGTGTTACTGTCATTTGGGCATTACAAAACTGAAATAATAAAGACAACCCTTTTCCCTTCAAGGTTGCAAAATTATAAAAGCACCCTTTTTTCCTTTCCTAAGAGTATGAAACCACGCTTAATGATCTTGAAGACACCACAAATAATAGTCATCGAATCACTTCTGCAGATGTTTCCAAAAAAGAGAATGAAGATAGTATCACTGTAAGTATATACATTGTTTCCTGATCTGTAATCTTGGCAGATTTTTTTGACTATACAACTAATGAAACTGCAAAGATTGTAATGGAACCCTAAGCTACCAGAACACCAGAGCTGTTACTGTGTCACGATCAAAATCAAGAGGCAAATAATCAATGCACCCCCCTCTTCCTTCACCCCATTTTTTGAGAGTGGTTCACTTTTTATTCCAAGTAAAGTTGCTAATTTGTTTTGTGCTTTTCTGAACAACTAACTGTAATTTGTTAGCCCAAGACTTTGCTTCTAATTTTAGCCAAGGAGAACAACTCTTTTTTTACAGAATATCAACATCCAAGGTAACTTAAAGACTTTTGCTTTAATTCCAGTTCCAAAATCAACTGCTCCTTACAAAGAGGACATGGTGTAGCGAACTTTCAAATTCTAATTGTATGTTTTTAATGTGTGTTTTCATGTAGCTTTTTTATAAAATAATTTGTAGTAGATCTTAGTATAGGCAGCTGAATTTGTGGGTCTTCTCCTTTGCTGCCTCACCTATCATGATGTTGGAAATTGAATGTTAGATGAACGTTAAATGTCATGAATTGTTGGAAACTGGTAGCAGGCAGCAGATCTGGTTAGTAGTGCTGCCTCCCTGGTGCAGGCGTTGATGACTCTGCAAGGCGGCAGGCAGTGGAGAGTGTGTGCATTTGTGGTAGACTGTGAGTTGGGAAAGAATGGAAAAGGAGGCTATAAAAGCTAGGTATTGTCTCAATACATCTGAAAGTGATGAGGGAGGAATCTATTTTGTGCAGATGGAAGAAAGCCTACCCAGTGGCTCTCTCTAGTGCTAGTGGTTGGGGAGTGAAAAGTTATAAGAATAAGAGCAGTGAGAAGGGTTCCTAAAACTTTGATTTTGTTCTGTTTCCATCTGTTAAGTGCAGTGGGGGCATTAACTTTGACAGCCTTCAGTCCCTCAAATTGGCAGTGGTTGCTTCATTGAGATATACTTTGCTAAAAAATCAGGAAGATCCCAGATAGTCTTATTTCTGATAACAGAATCACAAAATAGCTGAGACTGGAAGGCACCTCTGGACATCACCTAGTCCAACCCTCCTGCTCAAAGCAGAGTCAGCTACAGCAGGTTGTCCAGGGCTGTATCCAGTCAGGTTTTGAATATCTCCAGGGATGGAGACTCCACAACCTTTCTGGGCAACCTGTGCCAGTGTTCAACAACCCTCACAGTAAAAAAGTGTTTTCTTATATGTTTTCTTAAAACATGCCACTCTGCTGGAAGGGAAAGGGGTGATGTACATTCCCTCCCACCTGTCCTGAATGTGTGGAATGTTGAAAAAGTGGTTCTAAAGGTGTCTAAATCTCTATTCTTGGCAGGATAGAGGAAACTTCAGCAAGTGACTTATTTATGTACTCTTTGTTCTGAGTGCAAATCTTTCCTATTTGAAATTAATCTCTACCTAAATCATAGAATCATAGAATGGTTTGGGTTGGAAAGGACCTTTAAAGTTCATCTAGTCCAACACCCCTGCCATGGGCAGGGACATCTTTCACTAGACCAGGTTACTCAAAGCCCCATCCAGCCTAGCGTTGAACACTTCCAGGGATGGGGCATCCACAGCTTCTCTGGGCAACCTGTTCCAGTGTCTCACCACCCTCATTGTAAAAAATGTCTTCCTTATGTCCAATCTAAATCTACCCTCTTTCAGTTTAAAACCATCGCCCCTTGTCCTGTCACTACAGGCCTTGGTAAAAAGTCTTTCTCTGTCTTTCTTATAAGACCCCTTTAAGTAGTGAAAGGCTGCAATAAGATGACTCTGGAGTCTTCTCCAGGCTGAACCACCCCAGCTCTCTCAGCCTTTCTTCATGGGAGAGGTGTTCCAGCCCTCTGACCATTTTTTTGGCACCTTCTCTGGACTCACTTTAGCAGGTCCATGTCTTTCTTGTACTGGGGGCACCAGAAGTGGCTGCAGTAGTCCAGATGGGGTCTCATGAGAGTGGAGTAGAGGGGGAGAATCACCTCCCTTGACTTGCTGGCCACACTGATTTTTATGCAATTCAGGACACAATTGGCTTTCTGGGCTGTGAGCGCACATTGCTGGCTCATGTCCAATTTTTTATCCACCAGTACCCCCAAGTCCTTCTCTGCAGGGCTGCTCTCATTGCATTCATCCCCCAGCCTGTATTGATACTGGGGGTTGCCCTGATCCAGGTGCAGGACCTTGCACTTGGCCTTGTTGAACTTCATGAGGTTGGGTTAATGGGTAAATCTGAATGTATGCTGAATATGTTTGAAGATGGTTAATGAGAAAAAATCAGATCTGTTTGTGTCCTTTTTTTTTAGGTATATATTATGGTGGGAAGTGCAGCACTGGTGTGCACTGGCTTAGTAATAATGCTCATTATTCTGAAGTTTGGAAGACACTCTAAGTTTGGGATGAAAGGTATGCAGGGTCATTTTTTATATCTCCTGTAATTGTTGTGGGTTGTACAAGCTTATACCGTAGGTATCTGTACCAAGAACAGTCAAGATAGATAACTAGATAAAGTGCCATCACATTTTGTGCTTCATTTATCCCTCAGATAAGTAAGAGCAGAGACAGGTCTAGAGAGGAATATATCATTTTAGTTTGAATGTTCTACTCCTCTGATTTTTCTTATCACAGATCCCATTTCTTTATCTTCAACTGCACAGCCCCATGGGACACTTCCTGAAATAAAATATCACTTGAATTACTGTAGGGAAGTAGAAGATAAGAAATTAATTTTTTTCTGATAAAAGTTTGATTACAAATATTTTGCAACAATCTATGCTTTATGGAAGAGATACTTCAGACAATACTATAAATGCTGCCTTGAGGTGATAGATTGCATTGGGTCTGGCTGGGATGGAGTTAACTTTCCCTATAGCAGCCGTCATAGTTCTGTGCTTTGTATTTGTAGCTAGAAAGGTGTTGATAACACACCAGTGTTTTGAATACTGCTGAGCAGTGATGGCACAGCTTCAGGGCTCTCTCTCCAACCTTCCCCCCCACCACCACCACTAGGCTGGGGGCGGGGGGGGGAGGGGCAAGAGAATGGGTAGGGACACAACCAGGACAGCTGACTCAAACTGGCCAAAGGAATATTCCATACCATATGATGTCATGCTCAGCAGTAAAAGCCAACAGAAAGGAGGAGGAAAGATCAGCAGAGATGAAGTGTTATGAACTGACTGCAGCTCCCATTCCACACACTGATCAGGGGCTGGGGAGGGAGGGCATAGAAGATTCATGAGTGAAGTTGAACCTGGGAAGAAAGGGGGCTGGAGGGAAGTTGGTTTTAGTTTTGTTTTTATTTGTTGTTATCCTATTCTGTTATTAATTGGCAATAAATTGAATTAATCATCCCCAAGTTGAGTTGATAGAATGGCTTGGTGGGCACCTGGCAGCCAGCCAATGTTAAACCACCACAGTTTGTTCTAGAGCTGGAGGAATTCAAGGTAGGGACAGTAACTGGGAGAGACAAGGGGAAAAACATGGACTGGACATTGCCAGAGAGCAGAATAATCATGGGAAATTTTTGTTGTTGTAATTGTGGTGAAGGGACAAGGACTGAAGTGTGTGTAAATTGTCCACTTCTGTCAGTGTTGCAATGATGTTCTGATATTGGTGTGAGAAATTCTTTTCATTGATGTAAGTGAAGTTTGTGAAGACTGTGTGATAATGTATATTTTAATGATAATTTTTAAATATGTGTTTCACAGAAGCTGTCCCTGCAGCCTCCTCTGCTACCAAAACTTTGCCCTTTAAACCCAATACATAGATTCAATGACAAGAGGGGAATGTGCATTTGCAGTGCATCCTGTCACACTGGTGATTTCTCATTTTCTTGAGCCTGTGCATGTGTCTTGGGAAATGGCAGCTGGAAAGAGTGGCAAGTGCTCAAGTCCCTATGGAAGGGGAACTGTCAGCTGTTTATTTATTTATTTATTTTACTACTGAATGGAGGTACAAATAACATAGAGGTACTTGTAACAACTCCAGTATGGTATCATTGTATTCATCTCATCAGTCTGCATCTAGAGATGTTGGTGCAATAGTATTTAAGAAAAACAACAGCCTCCCCCCAAAACCCAGAGGAACACACACACACACACACTTGTTATCTTGTTGAGAGGCACAGAAGGTGCTTTTCTGTGTACTAAAGGAGATGAGCTTTTGATCTTAAGATGTATAGTTAAGGATCTGTGGAGAAAGTGGTAAGTTATTTTTGATAGGTTCCTATTAACCTTATGTCCTTCCCCTTATTTGTGCTTATGATATAGTACCACAGAAGTTTTTTCCCCAAAGTTGTATATTTTGATGATTCTGACTTGTTCTTTGTCGCGACGGAGGGAAGACACTGACACTCAATATGAGTGATCAGCAAACTTCGTTTATTGTCCCTTACAGTCACCTTTTATGCCTTGTTATAATTAGCTCATACATATTACAAAAGTTAAGCTCATTATTGGTTAGTTGCCTAAATACCAAGCCCGCCCCTAGTTTCTCTTCTGTAGTTATCTGTTCCCTCCTGCAACATTATTTACCGACCGCAATTTTCCTGTTATTGTGTAACAAGAACAGCTAAGGACAGTGTATTTTTGCTTTACTTCAGATAAGCTGAGAGCGATGTGCATTTTTGTCCAGCCAGCTGGACTATGTCTATGTGACCTTTTTCAGCTAGCCAGTTATCCACAGTTCTTGACAGTGATCTTTTCAGAGATATCAACTGTATATTTGGTATTTGTATATTCTGTGTAGAAGAGAGTTCCTAGAACAGAGTAGATATGAAGAGTAGAAATGTAGGTAGTAGATAGTACAGATTAGCTCACTAGGATGGTAACCTCCTTTTCTCTCACCTCCTTCTGATATGATGCAGTCTCTGGTCTTTGAGGTAGCATTAAAAGAGGACAGACATTGTGAAATGTCCTGAAAAACAACATGGAGCTTGTGGAACAGAGCTGGAGAGTTTTGGCCAAAGACTAGAAAAAACTGTCTAGAACTGGATAGCAGCTCAGTGGAAATTTTCTTTGTGGCTGAAGCTTTCTGAATTCCATTTAAAGACCTGAAGGAAATGAAGCTAAATGACAGCAAGGATAGGATCTGTTTGCTTTAAAGCTGAATGCTTTTTAGTTTTTTCAAAATTTGTGTTACAGATTTCAAGACAGCATTGCAGAAGAACTTGGAAGTAAACTCTATCCTGAGGGAGAATGAACAAAACTGTATTTTGCATGGTAACATAATATGTTACTTTCTGGGTAGCTCCTTACATGGTGGTTGTTTTTCAGTATCTTCAATTAGAACTTCTCTCACAAAAATAACAGTTTTGCATTATTAGTAAGTTTGATTTCAGTAGTTTTATGTTGTGAAATTGGCCATCTAGATCATATTTGAATAAGGATGCATTTTGGGGGGAGTAACTAGCTGAAATTATGAAAAGGTAGCAACTGCATCTATGGAGTTTATTTTTTCCTGTTAATTTGACCAGTGATGGTTAGCAAAAGCAGTAAAATTACTTCACTGTTCAGGTACACTCCCTCAAAAACTTATCACTGGCATGATATGTATGGTAATGGTGAAATGTCACTGTGAGCTACAAGTAACCCCTGAATGTTTCATGAGAAAGGAATGATGTTCAGTTGTCCCTGAAATGAACCTCAAACTTCTCCTAAGTTTACAGTCGTGCATCATTAATATGCTTGCAGTATGGGTCTATCTATAATCTATCCATAATCCAAAGCCCCAGAAACACTTTTACAATTTTTCATCACCAGTATTATTGAATTTATTTTAAAGCAATATTTAAAGACCTGAGATTAGAACACCATATTGATATGTAATACTCAGACTGATAATAAAAGAATGCCTGCTCTGAAGATCTGGCAACATAAGCATATAACGAGAAATAATGAATGAAGATAAACAATCCAGGATATTTGAGCATGAGGAAAATAAGGCAAAGGTGAAAACAAATTTTTAGTCTGTATTGGTCAGTATAATACATTTTAAAAGTGTATCTTGGAAATTCTGCATAAAAAAATTAAGCCAGCTACCTGTGAACTCGATGAGTGGTTTTGCATTGATTTCAGTGAGAGCAAAATTAGTCTCAACTTTGCATACAGACATCATTTTATAGTTGGTGTAGCTTAGCATATGATTTTAGTAGGGAAGTGGGAGGGAATAAAATATCTAAAATGCTATGGAAAACATTTATAAAACAAGGTAAATCAAATATTCCCCAAAGCGTGAATGAATATTTTTGAATACATGAGAAGGAACTTCTGGAGTTGCATAGGGTAGAGATGAACAAAAGGCTGTGCTTCATTTTTCTATTATCTTGTGAGAACACATTATGGTCACACCAAACACCCTGTCGTTAAACATCTCCCCACCCTTCCTCAAACAATAGTTTAGAAAAAACCAAAGTAGTCGATAACCGGAGCAGTAAAACTGGCACCCAATGGTATTTTTCATGTTACTGTGCACTAAGAGGGGAAAATTTGCCTTCCATGCTTAAAGAGCTTGAGCATTGTTGGACTTCAGAACTGAAAGTAACTAGTCTCCTCAGAAAGAGATGTGGAGCATGTAGTTGTGGTCTGAACTATGCTGTATCAGAGCTGACCATAGTTGAAAGCACTTTCACTGCAGCTGAACAGCTGTCACTGCAGCTGAACAGCTGCAGAGACTGCCACAGAGCCTACATACCCCCATTGTCTTCTTTCCATGACTGTGCCTGAGCAGAAGAGTCCATTTTACACAATAGGGAGAGCCTGGTGCTCTGGGTGCTTCCTGTACATTTGCATCAATCTCTTATTGAGATGTGTTGAAGAGTTGTGTAAAAATAACTTATCCTCTCTTTTGGCTTCTCTATTCATTTTGTATATCTTAGATGAGGGGACAGCTTGGGATATGTTAATTTCACACTGTTACCTTTGGAAATAACAGTAGTATAGCGCTTTTGCAGATAAAAAAAGACAAGCAAATCAGTTCACCAGTTCACCACCAGCAACAAAACTAAAACATTTTTTTTGTGATATCCTGGATTCTGGTTGAAGCTGGATTGTACCATACATGGCAATTCTTGCCCAGTTTTTGCAAAAGCACCCATTACTAGGCTTCTATCAAGAGCTTCCTTTAATGCACCTGAAAATGCCTTTGTTTTCATAGTATATACATTCTCATAGCATTACACTCCTTGGACCTGGATGTTTGGAAAAGAACATAAAAAAATAGAACTTTTTTTGCAAGTTCTATGGTACTTCTTTTTTCTGAATGAACAAGAAATGCTGTAAAGCCATTGTTGTTGCAGCAGTGCTGTTGGTGCTTAGGAAGAAATCAGGAAGTACAAAAGTTCACAGGAATTAAGAATAAATGAAGATCAACGGTAGCCAAGCTGTTTGAATGTCTTATAACAAGAACAATTCTGTGGCATATGAAGGCACAGACTCAGGTTGTGGTGCAACCAGAGACACTTTATTGTACAGAGAAGGTCATATTTATATCTCTGAGCCCGGATACAAATTCCAGCTGTATGTACCACCAGGCTCAGGGCAGAAACCACTCATGCAGTTACATAGCTATAGATCACTACAAGCATGCAGACACCTTTTGTCTACTAGATAACCATGTTTCTTTCTTACTTTCCTTCACAATACCCAGCTGTTCTCTCATCTCCTGCCAGATCAGACCTTCTCCATCCTCCTCTCATACATCTCTCTTCAGAAATTCTCTATCCTTCTGTCTCACATCTCCCCTTTTTTGCTTGTTAATTACAAGACAAAGGTTGTGTGTAGCTGGGTGACCATGGCCTGATTTATGTTATGATCAACTAAACACTGAATACAAGAAAGGAGGCATGGGAGACATACAGAAGGCAATTATAATAAATCCTGCAATACTTTTGATCCATGGCCTGAAGTTTCCCAGCCATGAGAAGAGACCAAAGGCATCCCACCCCTGGCTCTGCTGCAGATCTTTGTTTAAGGCTTTTAAGTTTTGTATGCTTTTGTGAATTGATTCAGAGTGGTCACTCAGATTCATGCAACAAATCCCATCAAAGTCTTCATGCCCATGTCTGCAGGAGCAAAATCATTGACTCAACAACATATCAATATGATCCTAGTTGAAGCCACTTTACTTAAGTTTCTGCAAGCTTATATACCATTTTCATATTCATACACGCGTCACATCTTAATTCTATTGGTTACATACACTGTTCACACGCTGCTATACAGATACTAATTGGTTAAAAACATACAAGCGGTTAGTCCCATCATTAAAATTGTTGATATTCCTGCGGTCATCAGTTCCCAACTCAGCTCCTCTTTTTCTGCCTGCTTAACTGCCAAAGATCCTGTTTTCTTAGTTCTCAGTGTCTTTCTCACACAACCTTGGGCCTTGCTGAGCAGGCAAAGCTTTTAATCATATCAAGCTGCTAAAGCAAGAGCAACTTTTGATAGGCCACATGTCCCTTTTCTTCCAAATACATTGCCACACATGTCACTGTGCTAACAATAAGAAATCAATAGCAACTGTTCTGTAGCAACACATGATGGACAGAATTGACAACTGCTAATAAGCCAGAAAGAGCAGTGTTTGGAGCATTACTTTCTTTAGCAAGGCAGCAGCCTAACTTATTAAGCGAGTTAAGAGCATGTACTATTTCTACAGAAAAGATTAGAGAAGCAAAAATGCGTTGCGCTGCATTCCAGAACTCAACCTGAGAGTTACAGTCTGCTATAAGGTCTGTGCCATAAATATTTGACACATAGTGGAGTTGTGATTGCGAAAGGGCTGCAATGCCCATTTGCAATCTTCATTGGCATTGTCATATGCGAGTTGTTTCAAAAGCAACCCTCGAGCTTCCACATGCTCGACTTGTCATTGCAAAATATTTTGAAGCCAATCAATAAAGGTAGCATATGACTCTCTAGGATCCTGCAAGACTGTGGCAAACGACTCACTAGAGGCATGCTCAGACTCCGGTATCTTCTGGACTGTCTTAATAGCCATCTCCTTCATTTGCAAATAGTCCTCCCTGGGATACCTTGCCTGAGTCACGGAAGCAGCATAATTATTTTCCCCAGCCAACTGCTCATAGCTAACAGCAATTCCCCAATTAAGGTTTTCAATCAAGGCCATTACACATAGCTCACAAAAATCAGATAACCACATCATATACTGCATCGGTGTTAGTACCATACGAAGCAATGACTTCCAATCATGAGGTGCGAGTGTATAAGGCTCTGCCATCACTTCAAGAAGGGACATAAAGAATGTTTCAGGCTCTGTGACCCTTCTACTTAAACCCCACTGTGGGGTGCTGTTCATGGTGCATGAAGGCATGGACTCAGCTTGTGGTGCAACTAGAGATTCTTTATTGTACAGAGAAGGTCATATTTATATCTCTGAGCCTGGATACAAATTCCAGCTGTATGTAACACCAGGCTTGGGGCAGAAACCATTCATGCAGTTACATAGCTATAGATCACTACAAGCATACAGACACCTTTTTGCTACTAGATAACCATGTTTATCTTTCTTACTTTCCTTCACAATACCCAGCTGTTCTCTCATCTCCTGCCAGATCAGACCTTCTCCATCCTCTTCTCAAACATCTCTCTTCAGACTTTCTCTATCCTTCTTTCTGCATGCACTTCAGATTTTGTTTCAATTCTGGTAAAAACCTCAAAGATTATTGTTTTATCTGAATGAATGGCCCTCTTTTCATACATGCTGTTGTACATTTATAATCTCCTTACAACCTGGGGATCAGCTTGGTCCTCCTCCCATTAGTTCTTTTCCTTCTTGCCCACTCTGAACATTAGCTGTATAATAATACAGAGCTTGCATCTCTGAGAACTCAGAATTGAGCTTTTCCCCTCAGACTGTTTTTGTATTTTAAGTGTGTTATCCTCATGGAGTACCAGGAAGGAAGAAGATAGCCACAGTTGTGGCACTTAGCGCAGCTGGGCCCAATCTTTCCACTGCTATAATTTTTCATGGTCCAAAATCACAGATCTTTTACTTGTGCCATGCTTCAGTTTCCCCATCATTGGAAAAGAAATATCAGCATTTTGCTTTCTGTTAATTGCTTAACCTTATAATACTGATACAGCTGTGAGGTGCTCAGGTGCTGTGGTGCTCAGTGTAAACCATACTTAATAGTACAGCTAGTTGCAAATTTCAAAATCAGACTGTATATAAATGCCTACAGAGAGTATATGGAAACTTCTGCAACTAGAGGAGTTCATTCATAACACTAGTGAGGAATGCCTATGTTCATGGATCCAACACTTGTTCCCAGATTTGACAGGGACAGCCACAATATGGAGACATACCCTATATGGCCTTTTAAAGGAGGAAAAATTTTAACTTTGGTTCCAGTCAGAAAAGATTGTAAGTAATTGAACTTTGGAGATAAATGCTCTTAAAATCAGTGAATTGATTTACTAGAGCTCTCTTTCACCTGGGAGTGCTTAGACACATGAGCTGATGGCTGTGGCTGAAATCTGTGATACCCAAGGCCTTCCAAGAAAGTGTTGTGGCCTAGTCCTTCTATGTTTGTGTCCTTTTAAAAAGTTACCTTTCTGTGATTTCTAGCAATAGACAGCAGCAGGAATGCCTCCCACAAAAAGATTTCATTTTCCACACTGTCTGAACCAGAATATCTAGGCTTCCTTTAATATATTTGGAGAGGGCCATTGTAATGTTCTCTTAAAGTTTTCTCCTACAGTCTCTAGAGCTCCACTGTTATCCATCCTTTTCCCATGACATGTGGAGATATATTCTACAAGCAGCCCATGTTTTAAAAGTGTTCAGTTGGCTCTGATCCAAGTGTTCATTTGTTGAACGTCCCTTGCACTGTAGCTACCTGAGGGTCAAATTAAAACATGTAGTCAACTTCTATGTTTTCAACTACTAAGTATTTCTGTCCAGTACCATCATCTTGGGGGTTTCCCATGAGCTCTCACATCTTTAATTCACTTTGGAGAGCACTAGATAGTCTCTCCTGCTACGTTTCCCTTTTTCCATGTTTCTGAGTGCCAGCTTGTCAGCTAGGCAGGTGATGTAACTACTCATGGTGTCTGAAGCTTGTGCATTGCAGGTCCTTTTGCACTGACATTTCCCTACATGTTTTGGGCAAACATTAATACAGGCTATTCTGCTGTCATCAGAAGTATTCATGCAACCTGTCATGGGTACAATATACCCCAGGGGTCCTTTGAGTGCAGGCAGAGAGCAGGTTGTGAGCCATGTGAACAGCACAGGGTCTATTCCCTGCCCACTCAGGATCTGTGAGTTTGAGTGGTACAGCTATTAAGCGCAAAGACATCACCTCTGACTCATTAAGTCTTTGGGCTGCAAAGCTCAGAGAGGTATTCTGGATAAATGTCACTATGTGGTTTCTCTGTACTTACATGATTCCTCAGTCACATGCTTTTGGCCACTGTCGTTTGGTTGAACTGACACGGCTGTTCTTGTGTTCTTAGATATGCCTGCTGCACATAGGAAAGTTGGTAAAGGAGAGAAACTTTCCTTCTCTTTGTTTCTTAAGCCTCCTGTTGGTCCTGCAAGGAAGAGTATAAAATAAGTACACCTGGCTTTATTTTAGCAAAGCAGTAGTTTGGAATTTCTTGTACTTGATTTAGGGTAAAATCCTCCCCTAATTCACCAGATAATCTAGCATGACTGCAGGGGAACTGGAGGAAACATTTTTCCTTTTGCTCCTTGGAAAAGCATCCTATACCTTTGTCTCACACATGGTATATGCTACAGGACATGTAGCCTGCACAAGAGGAGCATGTTCACAAATCTACAGAGGAACTGAGGAGTATTTATACTTTCAACGTGTTGGACCATAGTGTCCTGAGGCCATTGAAAGACGTGCAATAGTTTGAATCCCTGATTTTCCTTTGGTGTGTTAGGACGTTTCCTGAGCTCAGGTCAGAGTGTGTGATCCTGTAGGATCAACAAGGACTGGAAGCATGTGTCCAGTTGCACAGATAAGGCCCAAAGATGCCAGATTTGAATTGTGGGCAGTGATTGTTCCTGAGAGAAGGATGAGTCTGCCCCATTCTGCTTTCCCATCCCTTTCCTCTGTGGCAGCAATCCAGCATGCTGGTGTTGCCCATGGCAGCTCTGGGCTGACAGTCTTACCTTCATGGTGCCAAAAAGAAGAGGAATTCTTACCATGTATTTACAGTCTTTTATGCAATTAGGTGGAACCCATCTGTGTACTTTGAAAAATGTTTATGCCATGTTATACATTCATTATTAATCACAATGAAATCACATAGCATTTAAGAGCTTAGACACCACAATAATGACAACTTTTGCAAACATTGATTTACTCCCAGAAGCCAGGACACCACTTTTGCTAATTACAAGCTATGCTTCCACAAACAGATGCTCTTGATTGCATAAAGCAAAGCATTGGTCTCACTGGCTGCTACGTGTACAAAAATGATATCTGTATGAATAATGGCATATGCTAGTTGTCCTTGGACCAGTGATCTCTTTGCCACTGAGCTCCCGTATTTTGAGCAGACAAAATTTATGCCTGTCTTTTATTACTTGTCATGTAACTACAAGGCATAGAGCATCTGATAGTTTCCCAATGTCTCTTCCAACTGCTTCTAATTCCTAAGTTTACTTAAATTTTAATTAGGTACTTTCAAGTTAGATACCCCATGTTTTTCCAACTCATTCAATTGCATTTGATTACTGATAACCTTTCATCTCTGTTACAATTCTGAAGGTGCATCCAGGGTAGTGAGCAGTGTTATAGAAATACTTCATTTTAAATATTTGCATTCACTTTGAAAACTTGATCACTGGTTTATTTTGCTTCGGGGGGGGGGGGGGGAAGTAAAACATCAATTACAGTGGAGACTTCAGAATTCAGTGTTTATTACTTTTACATGTCACAGAATCATAGAATGGGTTGGGTTGGTTGACCTTTAAAGGTCATCTAGTCCAACCCCCCTGCAATGAGCAGGGACATCTTCAAATACATCAGGTTGCTCAGAGCCCCCTCCAACATGACCTTGAACGTTTCCAGGGACGGGGCATCTACCAGCTCTCTGGGCAACTTGTTCCACTATTTCACCACCCTCACTGTAAAACATTTCTTCCTTATATCTAGTCTGAATCCACTCTCTTTTAGTTTAAAACCATTGTCCCTTGGCCTGTTGCTACAGGCCCTATTACAAAAGGCTGTCCCCATCTTTCTTATAAGCCCCCTTTAAGTACTGAAAGGCTGCAATAACGTCTCCCTGGAGCTTCTCTTCTCCAGGCTAAATAACCCCAACTCTCTCAGCCTTTCTTCATAGGAGAGGTGTTCCAGCCCTCTGATCATTTTTGTGACACCTTCTCTGGACCCACTCAAAAAAGTCCATGTGTTTCCTGTACTGGGGACTCCAGAGAAGGATGTTGTGGGAGCCTGTGTCAAAGGCCTTACAGAAGTCCAGATAGATGACAATAGTCAAAAAGCAGTCTCATTAATGTTTAAAACTTAAGTATTGTCTTTGATAAATAGGGAGATTTTGGAGAAGGAGAGGAGGAAATGGGCTGCATAGAATGGATGATTAGTTGATTGGTATCTAAAGATTTTGGTATGCTGATGGCATCCTTAATTTAAAAAAAAAAGTCAGTGAACCTGGCTCTTATTTACACAATGGCCCCTTTATACTACCCTGCCAGTAAATGAATGTAGATCAGATTTGGACTCATTTAGATTGATGGGGGTTAGCATTTCTTTGAGGAAGAGAAGTGCAGCAGGCAAAGTTCCTGTGGTTTGCTGTGAGCTTTCCATATGCATCTAGGAAAGTATCTTCATAGTAACATGGGAAACTAAATCCTCCCAGAGAATAGGTAGAACTTAATCTTGGCCTTTAGCTCCTCAATAAATCTTGGTACTATAACCCACTGGATGAGGGAGGCATCTCAGAGTGGTTCTTAAATAGCTTCTTAAATAGGAGATGAAATATCAATATTTTGCTGGAGTACTGGTTCCAGCCAGTGTAGTAGAATTTACAAGGCACATACAGAAAATAGCCCCACCTAATAACCTCTCTCCTGAACCTGCTCTGGGCAAGGTATGGACCATGATCAATTTTCTTCAGTGAGTCTCAGTCACAAAAAGGTTGTGGAGAACAGAGCTGAAGAAATGAATTTTCAGAGCGTTCCCTCAGCTGTAATTCAAATGTGCCTGACTGCATTGGCTAATGTGCAGAAAAAATAAAAAGTACAGCAAAATGGATCTTGCTGATATCAGTGAGAAAAGTTCCTAAGTCGAGCAGTAAATATGAACACAGGTTGTAGGCTGAACTGATAAATCCTTTTTATACGCTGAGATGTTCATGTACATACGTTAATGTATGCTTACACATTCATGGTTTGCTGTATAGGCTGTCATCTCTTTGCAGATAAATATCTCCCCAAATGTGGCTCAAGATAGTTTTCTTCTTTGTTTAACATAACTTCATAGTATTAGAATGCATTTTTTTTTAATTTGTCCAGTATGTTCATAGTTAAGTCACTTAACAAATACATCCTTTTTTACAAATACTTCATGGGTTCACTGCTTGTAATTCCCTTTTAGGATGTGGCTGTACCTTTAAGACATTTCTGTTGCCTGATTTCACTGAAAAATATTGCTAATTGTGCAAAATATGTATAAAATATTGAAGCTAGAAAAATAAGCAAAGTGAATACGAATGAATATTACAACATTTTGCATGATTCCTGCAGCCAAATTGAACAGATTTTGTTTTCCCTTTCTATAAAGTAATATAGGTCTTTGTAAAGATTTTAGTCTGTCTTCAGCAATAAGTAGTACAGGTGAATGAAAATTCCTTGTATTAGTATGACCTCAACCCTTGCTTTGCAAGAAAAATCATGGTTTCTTTTCTTCTTTCTGTGACGAACTATAAGGGATTCAAGGATCAATTCAGAAAGCAAAATAGTGTGTGGCAATTTAAATTGGAAAAATAGCTCTAAATCATGACTCATACAAATCTCTTAGGATGGAAGGTGAATGATATGTTACATAAGCATAATAGGAAGTATTGCCAAGGGTAGGTATACAAGCAAGGTCCTGGATCAAGACCCAGAAGATTAGAATCACAGAATCATTTAGGTTGGAAAAGACCTTTGAGTTGATCAAGTCCAACTGTTAACCCAGGACTGTCAAGTCCATCACTAAACCATGTACCTAAGCACCACATCTACACATTTTATTGACTACCTCCAGGGATGGTGATTCCACCACCTCCCTGGGCAACCTGTTCCAATGCTTCACCACCCTTTCAATGAAGAAGTTTTTCCTAATATCCAATCTCAACCTCCCCTGGCGTAACTTGAGGCTGTTTCTTCTTGTCCTGTCACTAGTAAACTGGGAGAAGAGACCAACACCCACCTGCCTACAACTTCCTTTCATGTAGTTGGAGAGAGCAGTAAGGTTCCCCTTGAGTCTCCTCTTCTCCAGGCTAAACCACCCCAGTTCCCTCAGATACTCTTCATAAGGCTTCTGCTCCACAACCTTCACCAACTTCACTGTCCTTCTCTAGACATGCTGCAGCACCTCTATGTCCCTCTTGAAGTGAGTGGCCCAAAAGTGAACACAGTATTCGAGGTGTGGCCTCACCAGTGCTGAGTACAGGGGGACGGACAATCACTTCCCTTGTCCTGTTGGCCACACTGCTTCATATACAAGCCAGGATGCTGTTGGCCTTCCTGGCCACCTGGGCACACTGCTGGCTCATGTTCAGCTGGCTGCCGACCAGAATCTTCTGGTCCTTTTCCAGCAGGCAGCTTTCCAGCCACTCTTCCCCAAGCCTGTAGCATTGCATGGGGTTTGTTGTGACCCAAGTGCAGGATCCGGCACTACTTGTTGAACCTCATCCTGTCCAGATCCCTCTACAGAACCTTCCTACCCTCAAGCAGACCAACACTCCTGCCAACTTGGTGTCATCTGCAAACTTACTGAGGGTGCACTCGACCCCCTCATCCAGATTGGGGATAAAGATATTAAACAGAACAGGCCCCAGCACTGAGCCCTGGGGAACACCACGTGTGACCATCTGCCAGCTGGATGTAACTCCATTCACCACCACTCTTTGGGCTTGGCCATCCAGCCAGCTTTTAACCCAGTGTAGAGTACACCCATCCAAGCCATGAGCAGCGAGTTTCTCCAGGAGAATGCTGTGGGAGATGGTGTCAAAGGCTTTACTAAGCTCCAAGTAGACAATATCTACAGCCTTTCCTTCATCTACTAGGCGGGTCATCTTGCCGTAGAAGGAGATCAGATTCGTCAAGCAGGACCTGCTTTTCATAAACCCATGCTGGCTGGGCCTGATCCCCCAGTTGTCCTGCACGTGCCATGTGATGGCACTCAGGATGATCTGCTTCATAACCTTCCCCAGCACCAAGGTCAGGCTGATAGGCCTGTAGTTTCCCAGATCCTCCTTCCTGACCTTCTTGTAGGTAGGTGGCACATTGGCTAACCTCCAGTCTGCTGGTACTGTCCTGTCGCGACAGAGGGAAGACACAGTCACTCAATATGAGTGATCAGCAGACTTCATTTATTGTCCCTTACAGTCACCTTTTATGCCTTGTTATAATTAGCTCATACATATTACAAAAGTTAAGCTCATTATTGGTTAGTTACCTAAATATCAAGTCCGCCCCTAGTTTCTGTTCTGTAGTTATCTGTTCCCACCTGCAACATTCTTTTCCCACCGCAGTCTTCCTGTTATTTTGTAACTTTTGCTTTACTTCAGATAAGCTGAGAGCGATGTGCATTTTTGTCCAGCCAGCTGGACTATGTCTATGTGACCCTTTTCAGCTAGCCAGTTATCCACAATTGCCCCGTTTTTATTTTGGGCGACATAGGCTTGGTTGACCATTTTCAATAACAGCATTTTGACACAGGAAAATACACAGCCAACTTATAAAATCTCAGTTCAGAAGTATAATTCCTGAAATACTTGAAAAATAAAGTAAGCTTGAAGCTTTAATTTATATGCTCTTTCTGTTCCAGTGATATAAAAAGTTTAAAAAATTCAAAGGTAATTTTAAAGTTCTGAACATGGACTAATGCAAGCTCAAAACCCAAAAAGAAACCAAACTGATGTTTGACTAGGAATATTTGCAAATATTTTAGTGGAAAATCCCTGACCATTAACAATTTTCTGTCCAAATAACAACTGCCCTTATGCAACCAACCAGTCCATACATTTTCTGAAGAATTCCTCATTGATATCAAAGAATTAACAAAGGGAAAAAAAATTAATTCTAAGCTATATACATTCATAAGTGTTTTTTTTCAATAGTTACATACAGATTTACACACTAAGCCATAATGGCTTGTAGGTGATACACACAAGAAGAGTACGTTGCTTATCTGTCTGAATGTCTATGCTAAATTTGACAACTGTGCCACAAGCCAAGCCTACATGGGTGCTGTATGTTATGCACGTTCCTTAACAAACAGAAGTATAATAGACAAATTCCCAAGATCTAGTCCCCAACCTAATTATATTATTTTGTAGCCAATTAAGGAAAATAACACAAATGTGCATATCTACATGTGCACACACCTTTTAGTTCAGAACCGATCTGTGATAAAAGGCCTTAGCCTTATGGCATCATCGAATCTTAACGAGTACAGTAATTAAAAATGCAGTCTTAATGTAAGTGCGATTTATGCTGACATTCCCTCAAATGCTACACGTGAGTATTTTTCACTCAACTGCCTCAAGTTAAAATAGTAGTATTTGTTAATATGTATTAAAAAATCATTAATTCTCTACAATAGCAGTTGACTTCCATAACACTGTGTAAGCAAAAGAGGCTTAAGATGGGTTTTCTGAATACTAACAACTTATTTTAGACTGTCTAAACTCAGGTCTTGAAAGATTTCACTCTGCCAGACGTAGAAACACTGTTGCACTCCAGTTGTGATATCCCTTTTCCCAAGTTGTCACATGCACATCTCGCTCAAGCAACATTATTGTTAAAGTTTCTCTCTGCTACATAAAAGCATATTGCACTTGTAGATATAAAAGACAGCACCCTTACTTAGATTATTACCTTATTACCTCATAACTCTTAGTATCTCTGATTTCATCACTTCAAAGATTCACCAGAAGCAGATAAAACCACAGTATCAGACTAAACTACACCTTAACTGCTGATTCAAATAAAGGCATTCTCTTCAGATATGCCTAATGCTTACAAATAATTTTGGCTGGTTTTGATCAAAAAACTATTATTACAATAATGACCAAAAATAATAATCCCATTTGCAAAATGCCTTTAAGCCAGCCTCCTAGTCCCAACCAATTTCCACATTCAGAATACAGCATAAATACAGAATACAGAATAAATTATCTCCATCAAGGCAAAAAGGCTTCTTTTTAAACACAGAGATGTTTGCTAGTTCAAAGCAGAAACCCATTTCTTGTAGGTGACATCTGAAGCACTTTTTTTTTTTTTTTTTTTTTGGGGGGGGGGGGGGTTAGTGGGTTTGTAATCAATTCCGTATTTTTCCTTGAGAAGCTTAAGCTGTTCCTCTTGTTTCAGGAGTGTTTCCAACTCTGATTCGTCGAATAGGTCCGTATTTCCCAAAAATATCATACATTTCCTCCGCTGTGATTTTATACGGCAGGTTCCGAATATAAAGGATCCGATTGACCTCTGGGGGCAGCCGGATGTCAGCTCGCTTGGCCGCTTGCATCGCCATGGCGCCGATCGGAGGGGGGGGGGATGGTGCCGCCTTGGAGAGAAACCGCGGCCGGGAAGGGGCCTGCCGGGCTGCGCGCCGCCGCTCGCCGCTGCCGCGGGGGTCCCTAATGCTATCCCATACGCTAATAACCCGGGTAATTCCTTTTTACAATCTATGTCCCGAACGCTCCGCTTTTCTAAAAAGCATATGAGCGAATCGTACGTCGCTTGTCTCTCCATACCGTCGTCAGCGCTGTTGCAGCCTTTGCGAGACTTCGGCGACGCGTGGCCGGCGGGACCCTCTGTAGGTGCTCCCGGGCGCGGGGACTGTGCCCTTCCGCCTCCTGCGCTGCTTTCAGGACCGGTACCCGAATCTCCGTCGAACCGTGGCTCGCAGGTTCAGCCCTCTCTAGGGTCCCTGTTCGGGCGCCATTTGTCGCGATGGAGGGAAGACACAGTCACTCAATATGAGTGATCAGCAGACTTCATTTATTGTCCCTTACAGTCACCTTTTATGCCTTCTTATAATTAGCTCATACATATTACAAAAGTTAAGCTCATTATTGGTTAGTTACCTAAATATCAAGTCTGCCCCTAGTTTCTGTTCTGTAGTTATCTGTTCCCACCTGCAACATTCTTTTCCCACCGCAGTCTTCCTGTTATTTTGTAACTTTTGCTTTACTTCAGATAAGCTGAGAGCGATGTGCATTTTTGTCTAGCCAGCTGGACTATGTCTATGTGAACTTTTTCAGCTAGCCAGTTATCCACACTGTCCTGGTTAGCCAGGACTGTTGATAAATGATGGACAAGTGGCTCGTCGAGCTACTCCGCCAGCTCCCTCAGTACCCTTGGGTGTATCCCGTTCAGCACCATAGATTTGTGCACATCCAAGTGGAGCAGCAGGTCACTAACTGTTTCCTCCTGGACTGTGGGGACTCCATTCTGCTCCTCATCCCTGTCTTCCAGCTCAGGGGGCTAAGTACCCAGAGGGTAACTGGTCTGACTATTAAAGAATGAAGCAAAGAAGTCATTAAGTACCTCAGCCTTTGTGGCAATGTTCCTCCCTGCATCCAATAAAGGATGCAGATTATCTTTGGCCCTCCTTCTGTTTCTAATGTATTTGTAAAAACTTTTTTGTTATCTTTTACGGCAGTGGCCAGCCTGAGTTCTGGCTGGACTTTTGACTTTCTAATTTTTTCCCTGCATGACCTCCTGACATCCTTATAGCCTTCCAGAATTGCCTGCCCCTTCTTCCAAAGGTGCTAAACTCTCCTTTTTTCCTGAAGTTCCAGCCAAAGCTCTCTTCTCAGCCAGGCTGGTCTACCCTGCTGGCTCGTGTTTTCACACATGGGGATGGCCTGTTCCTGTGCCTTTAAGAATTCCTTCTTGAGGAATGTCCAGCCTTCCTGGACCCCTTGGCCCCTTAGGACTGCCTCCCAAGTGACCCTATCAACCAGGCTCCTAAACAGGACAAAGTCTTCCCTCTGGAAGTCCAAGGTAGTGGTTTCACTGACCCCCCTCCTTATTTCTCCATGAATTAAAAACTCTATCATCTCGTGATTGTTATGCCCAAGACAGACTCCGACCACCCCATCACCCACCAATCCTTCCCTGTTTATAAACAGCAGGTCCAGCGGGGCATCTGCCCTGATTGACTCACTGACCGGCTGTGTCAGGAAGGTCTCTTCCACACACTCCAGGAACCTTTTAGACTGTTTCCCCTCTGCTGTGTTGTATTTCCAGTGGGCATCTGGTAGGTTGAATTTGCCTATGAGAACAAGGGCTAGCAATTGTGAGACTTCTCCCAGTTGCTTATAGAATGCTTCATCTGCCTCTTCATCCTGGTCGGCTGGTTTATAACAGACTCCCACCAGGATGTCCATCTTGTTGGCCCTCGCCCTGATTCTTACCCATAAACACTCAACCCTATTGTCACTATGTCATATCACACTGACTGGCAGTCATGAAAGGGGCTTTTCCCCTCCCTTTGTATCCCTGGTAATCCCGTGGCTGTATTATGGACAGGAAAGTGTGCTCATATATGAAACAATGGTACAATGTATTTCAGATATTTGATTATGCAAGATTTGTAGAATTGAATTGAGTTTGAAAAAATTGAGTTTCTGTGTGAGAGAGAGGATGTTTCCACTTTATGGATGTTGATCCTTCTTACTGTATTTTTGCAACTTGTTTTCCAGAACATCAAGTGAATAGTACATTTAAAAATAATGATAGTTAATTATTATTTTTTCATTATTTGGAAACTGGTTCAATGTAGACTAAGTAAACTTGTCCCATACTAAATAATTATCCTCACTTCCTGATGTTATATTGTAAATCCTAAGGTGAGTCCCAGATTCAGTATTTTAATTACAAGAAAAGAAACAGTACTTCACTAATGGGGGTGAAACATTCATCCCTGTAAAATAGCTCTCCTGTTCTGAGAAATAACTTCAGCAGTCACACACAAATACAGAAGAATACCTTAATTATACTTTTGTTTGGAATCTCATTATTTTATCAGCCAAGCATTTCCTTTCTGAATAGGCTACTAAAATACAGGTTTGATAGTTTGACAAGTTGCAAATGAGGCTGCCTTTTGTTATATAAATAAAAAATAAGGCATCATATCTTCCTTCTCTTGTTTTGTAGGAATATCCAGACAACATTAAAGTCTGAAGTCTTGACAGAATTCTGAGTCATGATAACAATTTCAGGAACAAGCTCCTGGAGATCAGCTTTACTGTAGAAAATTATAAACACAGTTAATGGTGCCTGTTGAACACAATGGATCCAAATTTTCTGTGGGTCATAATCCTTAATCAGTTGAAGAAAGTCAATCATTTCATCATAGAAGTTTATCAAATTGGTCAAGCATGACTTCCCCTTGGTGATTCCATGCTGACTACTCCTGATGACTTTCTTGTCCTTCATGTGCCTGGAAATGGTTTCCAAGATTAGCTGCTCCATCACCTTCCCAGGGATCAAGGTGAGGCTGTCCAGACTAGTTCCCCAGGTCCTCCTTCTTGCCTTTCATGAAGATAGGAGTGACATTTGCTTTCCTCCAGTCCTTGATCACTTCTCCCAGTCACCATAATGGATAAAAGTTTATCAAGAATGTCCTTGCAATGATATCAGCCATCTCCCTCAGAACTCATGAGTGCATCCAATCAGGGCCCATGGGCTTGTGTATGTCCAGGTTGCTCAAGTATTCTTATTCTCTAACCTGATCCTGTTCCACAAAGGGTACATCTTCCTTACTCTAGCCTTTCCCCCAGTCTCTGGAACCTGGGTTTCCCAAAGGCCAGTCTTGCTAGTAAAGACTAAGGCAAAGGCGGCATTCTGTACCTCAGCCTTGTTCATGTCCTGTAAAACCAGGTGCCCCATCATCTTCAGCAGTAGAACTACATTTTTCCTAGTCTTCCTTTTATCACCTATGCACTTATATAAGCCCTTCTTATTCTCTTATTGTCCCTTACCAGATTCAGCTCCAGGTAGACTGGCTTTACTGACTACCTGTCTGCATGCTTGGAGAACAGCTCTGTATTCCTCCCAGGTTACCTGTCCCTGCTTACACCTTCTGTGTACTTCATTTCTGTGTTTGAGTTTGACCAGGAGCTCCTTATTCATCCACATATACCTGGATTTTTTGCATGACTTCCTGCTTGTTGGGATGGACTGCTCTTGAGTTTGGATTAGGTGATCCTTAAATATCAATGAGCTTTCTTGCCCCCCCTTTCCCTCCAGGACCCTATCCCATGGGAGTCTTCCAAGCAGATCCTTGTTTGAGTATGAGGTCCAGCAGAGCACCTCCTCTCATTGGCTTCTCTATCACTTGGGTCAGGAAGTGGTCATCGATGCTCTCCAGGAAACTCCTGGATTGTTTCTGCCTTGCTATGTTGTTCCTCCATGAGATATCAGGGTTGTTGGAGACCCCCATGAGGACCAGGGCCTGTGAATGTAAGTCTGCTTCTAGCTGGATGTGGAGGGCTGTCACGTGAAAAGGGAGGTGGAGTGGGGGGGGAATCCTCTCAACCCCAAGTATTTGATCTGTCTATCAGCACCCCAGGAAAGCCGAGACCTTTGTGCCAGACCAGTCTGTCAGCATCCCCTTACAGGGACCCTTCACTGAACATTCCCACTGGATCAGAGGGCAATTTGACTGACTTGTTCAGGGAAACATGCCAACAGCATCAGGGGGACCCCTCAGTGGGTCTTCCCACTTTATTTGAATGTGTTACCCGCTGCCGGCAACTGCTAGTGCCCACAAAGAACTCACACTAACAGTTTACGGAATAACACTCTTTATTATAAAATTGTGACAAGTTAAGATTCGTGATTGCTGGTGATAGGGACTGCCTGCAAAAACAAGCTTGAAATGATACACAACCAAACAATATACAACCAAAACCTTAATTACTAATGACAGCTAGAATGAGTTAGTTATTTAGCATGCATAAGTCAAAGTTCTTACCCAATAGGTGTCCCTATGGATGAGAAGACAGGCTCAGCCCGTTGACTGATCCCAGAAGTTATGATGGAATCTTCCCCTCACTTCTCCCCTCATCTGTCCACTCTTTATACTTCATAGTACATTGCATATTAATTCATCATGCACAGGATTGGTTACAAGTTTCTCGCTTCTAATGCAAATTAGTACGCATCCTCAGATAGCACTACTGATGTTCTCTACTAACTACGCATGCTCCTCAAGTGGGGTTTTGCCCTCTTTCGAGAGGGCTATTTGAGTTGGAGGTCGTGATCTCCCACTACTATTATTTTTGTCCTGTTTTCAACTAATTTTCTGTTGATATCAGTGGATTGCAACACCTTATCATCCTGCTTCCTCTCATGGCCAGAACTTTCCTCACTTGAAGGCTTCTTTCTGCGTAACTTAGATAACGGTGTTCTTTTCACTATCTGTTCTGTGTTTCTCATGCTCCCCAAGGCTGACTACCTTGATTAGAATTCCCTTCATAACAACTTTAGAGAGTGAGTCAGCTTGACCTAGAGTTGTGAACACTGAATCAGAGTTGGGTAATCTGGGAGTTTAGACAACAATTCTCCCCCTTTGGACTTATTTCAGTCCAGGACCAGTCCATTTTCTTTCCATTTAGGTGGAGCTTGAGTGACTCTAGTCATACATATTGTTGTTACTAACTGGTATTGTGTGCCCAGTGAGGTGTAGTAGTACCTTGGAGGCAGATATCTTTGGGAGGGAGGTGTGTGTTAGTATTGCAATGAGATTATTTCATCTGAGGAAAGTAATTTCGCCACAATGGTTGGCTCAGCCATGGACATCTCATGGATTCTTCATGTGACAACTGGTGTGCAACTTATCAGCTGTGTGGTGCCATCGAGTTCCCATTCCTGCAGGGAGCATGACAGAGCCTGGCCATGGTGTCTCCACTCCGCTCCATCCTCCATCACTCCTACACTTCTATCAGCATGTGCTGAGCTCGCAGGATGTGTTGCTTAGGGAACTGTGGTGATGTAGATTCTGTGCATGCCAACCATCCTGAAGGTGATATCTGTATTTTACCCTAAAAAAGCTTTCTGTAATACAATGCTTCTGTTAGGACCCAATTTTTCTCTAATTCCCCCCTCCCCAAGGTGATTTTCCCACAATGGCCTCATCTTGGTCAGGCAGCCTGTAACAGACACCCACTATAATGTCACCTTTATCTGTCCTCTCTTTAATCCTAACCCATAAACTCTCAATTGTCTCCTCATCCATTCCCATGCACTCCAACTGCTCTCTCACATAAAGGTCAACTCCCCTTCGTCATCTTCCCAGCCTGTCCTTCCTAGAGAGCTGTATTCCTCCAACGCAATGCTACAGTCATGGGATCCATCCCACCACATTTTCTTGATCTTAGCAAGATTGTAGTCATGCAACTGCACACAGATCTCTAACTCATCATGTTTATTCCCCATACTGTGTGCATTACTGTACAGGCACTTTAAAGAGGCACTCAAGTATGTTGAGTTCCTGGAAAGGGTTTGGGGGTTTTCTCCATAATGGTGCCTTGTAGGTACTTCCCTGATCACATGCAAATGCAAGTTGCCCTGCTTAAGCTCTGTTGTTGATTTTGCATCCCCTTTCAGTCACATCACTCCAGGCCCTTTACCCATCAACCCTGTCTGTCAGTCCCCCACAGAACTGATGGTAACTCTCTCTCTCCCCTGCTATTTCTAGTTTAAATCCCTTCTTACCAGGTCAGCTGTCCTACTGGCAAAGATACCTTTGCTCTCCTTATTGAGGTAGATCCCATCTATTCCAAGCAGACACTGGATCTGTAAACAGGGTCCCATGGTCATAGAAACCAAAGCACTGTGACTGAAAACAACTCCACAGCTAATTATTGACTTGCCATGTTAGTGCCCTCTTCCTCATACCCTTCCTTTTACAGGCAGGATTGAGGAGAATACTACCTGAGTGGGCCCTAGTCATCTGAAGCTTCTTTAATGCAGTGAATTACCAACTGTTAATCAAAGAGGGTCCCCCGTGGAGAGTCGGCCAAGTCACGACAATCACACCAATATGGCTACATGCCGTGCTCCCTTTATTAAACAAAAAGGTCATATTTATAACTTAACCCAACTGCTCACGCAGCTCTACACACAGGTGATTGGATAAAAGTCTCTGGCCACGTGGGCGTCCATGTCGCTGATTGGTGAGCATGCTGCAGGCGCCTGATCAGAGTGTGCTGATGAGAGTGTGTTGATTTCACAGTTCCCAGGACTTGCTCTGCACCTGGCTTCTTGTTTGTGCATAGCTTGTTTTCTTTCTCCCACTGCTTGTTCCCAGGACAATTTAAAGTTGCTCTGCAGCTTCAACTAACAGGCCTGGGTTGTCCAACCCAGACAATGGTAACATATGTCCTCGGTCCTTTAAAAATTCCTCTACAGTTAATGAATCAGTGTTTCATTCTATATATGACCCCAAACAAAAGCAAAAACCCCAGAGAAAAACTATAAAACCTAAGTAAAATAATGTTCCATGCAATATGACTAAAGATTGATCCTTGACTTCATTGAATAGGAACTATCTGAACATTAAATTTGACTTTTCAGACCAAGGATCTATACCAAGAAGAATTTGGCCAGTGACTAAAGAATATATATTCACTACTGATTATAAAGAATAATACTATGAATTGTTTAAGAAATATTTTTACACTGTAGTGGCTTTCTATTTCTCTAAAACACATGCACAGGATGTGTCTAGTAGAATCCAGTCCAAAAAATATAGTGATAACCATTCTTGTGGTATATAGATTAACTGAAAAATGTGAACTGGGAACAGTCTAGAAGTACCAGAATGTTTTCTCTTCTGCAGAGTAGGATGAAAATTAAAGCAATTGGTAAAGAAATATAAATATAAAAAAGAGTAGAACTGACAATTGCAAACCAAACCCTTGACATTGCAGTAATGGTAATGCATTCTGTTCCAGTTCATGCTGAAGTAAAAGGAGTTGGTCTGGTAGATCAAAATGTCTTCCATTGTGTACTGGTTTTCGCTGGAATACAGTTCATTTTCTTTGTAGTAGCTCATATAGTGCTATATTTTCAATTTGAGATGAAAACAGTGTTAATAATACTCCCATATTTTAGCTATTGTTGAGCAGTGCTTACGCAGCATCAGAGATTTTTCTGTTTCTCACACTGCCCTGACAGCAAGTAGGCTGGAGATGCACAAGAAGCTGTGAGGGAATGAAGCCAGGACAGCTGACTCCAACTGACCAAAGGGATATTCCATAGCATATGATGTCTTGCTCAGCAATAAAAGCTGGGAGGAAAGAAGGAGGAAGGGGGGATGTTCAGTTATGGTGTTTGTCTTCCCAGGTAACCATTACACATGATGGAGCCCTGCTTTCCTGGAAATGGCTAAGCACCTGCCTGCCCATGGGAAGTTGTTGTGAATGAATTCCTTATTTTGCTTTGCTTGTGCACACAGCTTTTGCTTTACCTATTAAACTGTCTTTATCTCAACCCATGAGTTTTCTCACTTTTACCCTTCCAATTCTCTTCCTCATCCCACTGGGGAACATTTAGCAAGTGGTTGTGTGGTAATTATCTGCCTATTGGGGTTAACCCACAATGCATTGTAAGACTGCAGTAATGAAGGTGAGATGATAAAGTTATTCAGACTCCTAGCTATAAAGAGCAAAGGCTTTATTGTTTTCATATACACCTGGTGAATTTACAGAATTATTTCTTCTTAGAACAGATGTCATCTTAAAATACCACACTTATTTTCACTTTTTACTTCCAGCATATATACACACATACATACATACATACTTTTTCGTCAATAAAACATATGCAGTGAAAATTACAAATAATGAATTGTAGGTTCCCTTATGAATCTGGGAAATTATTTTTGTGTGAATGTCAAGGATTTGAACAGGGCTTGAAAAAGATGGTATTCTATTGAAATTTTTATTAATTGAGATGGACTAAATAATATTATGAGAAGGTAACTTATCTTGTTTTGCTCGTTAGAAATATGTTGTTTAGCAGGACTTGGTAAGTATTCATTTGTTATAAGCAAGCCCAACTGTATATCTGGGGAAAAGTTCTGAATATCTTGTCTGTACTAGTGTCTTTAGAGTAGTGGTTTGGGTTTTTTTTCTTTTTATGTTTGCTTACATGTTTTCAATCATCATCATCTTTTCTATTTCTGATAGGACTAAAATCACAAGAGCTCTCAAGTACCTATTGATTAATGTATTTTTCAGAGAGAATGTCAAAAATTGCTCTCTGTTTTATCAATATTGATTTATGACATCAAGCCTAAATAATTAGAAGTGGCCAAATGCTAGGCTTTTCTGTACTACATTAACAAAATTAGTAAAATTATTTTGAAAAATATTTAATCAGTTGCAATGCTAGTATACATTTCACATAACTGAGTCACTCCTTCCATTCCATTGTGCTTTAAGTAATCCAAAATATTTCAGTTCTATATTATCTGTTAAGTACTCTCCCTGGAGAGTAGGCATAATGTGTGGCTTGCAAATACATTATCATTTCACTTGCTTTTGGGGAAAAACACGGCAGCATTTGAGCTTACAAGTATACTAATAAAGCAATTGGGGCTAGGGTACATTCTCTGGCCCTGAGGGAAAGGTATAGATCATGCCCATACATTTAAAAATCTCTTCTCTCTCTTCTCTCAAATAAGGTGGCCTCATCCATACTGTGCATTGCAAATAATTCCTGAGCCATGCTCTCCTTTGAACCATACTGGGACATTGTCTGGGAAAGTGCTATTTATCTTAGGCCAAAATGGATAATAATAGAGATGAAATAAATGAAATGACAAAATAGAGATGAAATAAATGTGGATAAAAAAAAAAGAAGATGACATGCCCTTGCTTAAGACTGTGTTCTGGCCTTTTTTTATTCACTGACATAGATGTGCCCTGAGCCTCCTTTTCTTAGAAGTTTTTAGCTTAGTGGTAGGGCCCTAAAACAACTTGTCTGGCACAACCCATTTACTCTAGAGAACTTTTGGCTTATTAATGGATATTTGGGTCTTGTTGCATGTCTGTT
Organism: Falco rusticolus; assembly: GCF_015220075.1. NCBI lineage: Eukaryota > Metazoa > Chordata > Aves > Falconiformes > Falconidae > Falco > Falco rusticolus. Next base: position 8,602,292 of record NC_051209.1, on the reverse strand, counting down.
CCACACCTGAATCCACATGATTATCCTTTGGTAGAGAGGAGTTATTCAAGCTCTAGTTTGTACCACCCTGGCTCCAAGTAAGTCTAATTATTTTCTAGGAGGAAGTTGGGGAAAGGGGAGGAGATGGGAACCCCATCTCATGAAAGGAGGCCAGATCTAAGCCCCATTTCTGATTCTTTCTGCAGTGGCAGCAGCACATGTAGCCAGAGCACTACCTTGACCAATGCCTGCAGCATTGTGGCTGAAGCACTGACAGGTTCCAGGGATTCTGGACCTTCAGGATCTTTTCCTCCCCAGTTGTTGCAGGCTGGGAGCTGTTTGGTCCCTAGAGCCCAAAGGTAGGCAGTCATTTTAGTTGCCTGACTGAAAGCATATCTATTTAGCTGTTTCTTGAAAAGACAGAGGGTTTTGTAATGACTGTGAAGGATGAAGATACTGTATCTTTTAAGCAATGCTTTCATCACTTCAAGGCTACAAGACCACTTTCTGTGGAAACAGAGAAATTCAGGAGGCACAGCTCTGCAATGCTCCAGGAATAACTGAACAATAGCTCCACACCTTTCCTGGTTCTGTCCCTACAAATTTATGTGATGGAAATACCTTTGGGAGTGAGTTTCTACAGTTGGAGCTTAGCTAATATATATGGAAATAGGGAAAGGTTATTTCTAATGCTCTTCACACAACTCAGAAAGTTATGTTCATGGTGCATCAGTGCGGAGAAATAGTATCTGAATAGGACATATAGCATACAGTGTGACAGAACATGTGGATGAGAAACCGAGCAGCTCCAGTTGCAGGAACAGAGTTCTCAAAGAAGAAAATAGTCTTATTCACTTACTTGTAATAGTGCCCTCTGGTAATTATGGCAATAAGAAACAACATGGTATCCATTATAGACTCATGTCTCCAATTGATTTCCTATTATTTAAATTTATAATGACATTGTATTATTTAGTAAAACTCTTTACTTTCTCCCATAAGGAAGTAACTGAGCCATCAGATGGGGCTTTTCGGTTGTAATTTAGATGTAATTAGCCTGTTAGATATAGTATGTGTTTAGTTTTGTCAAAAAGGTGCTGTATGAGGTAGCATTTATAAATATAAACAGTGGAAGCTTCCCTTTTTCCCAAAACATGCTTGCAATACCATTCTCCTTCTCCATTCCATTCTTTACCCTTTGAAGGTTTCTCCTTTGAATAAAGAACTATTTTGTGCCCATGTGTCTATGAAACTGAGAACACAATGAAGCAAACTAAGGCTATACTGGAATAAGCACACATTCTTTTTACTTTGGCTACAAGCAGCTGTGCTTCGGGAGTCTCAGACTCCAGGTCTCCTGCACTTCAGGAGATCCCCAGCCAGACAGGAGCCCATTACACAATGGGGCCACCCATCCACACCGAGATTTTAAGGAACCCACAGGAGACAAGGCACACGGTGTAGGGAGCTAACAGAAACACATCTGCTGGATAACATTTCCCCAGGGGACCTCTGCTTCTTGGAAGAGGTATCTCTCCTCTGCCAAGTGGCAAGATGGCACCAAGTGTGGCTCCCAGCACAGAGCTGAGCCAGCACAGCTCCAGGCAGCAGGTAGGGATGGTCCTGGGACAGGGTGCAAGACAGGGCTGGTCCCGGGACAGGGTCGTTGAGGGACAGGGCTGGTCCCACTCTGCAGACAGAGTCAATACTGAGCTGTGCAATATCTTTCCTTAAAAATATTATCCATCATCTTCTGTGTTTTGGAAGAATCACTGGGGCATTCACAGAATCACCGAATGGTCAGGGTTAGAAGGGACCTCTGGAGATCATCTAGTCCAACCCCCTGCTAAAGCAGGTTCACCTAGAGCAGGTTGCACAGAGTTGCGTCCAGGCAGGTTTTGAATGTCTCCAGGAGACTCCGCAACCTCTCTGGGCGGCCTGTTCCAGTGCTCTGTCACCCTCAAAGCAAAGAAGTTCTTCCTCATACTCAGAAGGAACTTCTTGCGTTTCAGTTTGTGCCTGTTGCCCCTTGTCCTGTCGCTGGGCACTACTGAAAAGAGCCTGGCCCCATGCTCTTGACACTCACCTGTGGCATATGATGCATGAACTCCGAGAGTGGATCGAAGACACAAAGACACTTGAAGACATCTTGAAGACGCTTTATTAAAATCAAGCAAGCCCTTTATACCTTTACAGTGGGCTGACGTATCAGCCTGTAACTATGCTCAGTAATTTTCCACTCCTAGCTCTTTTTTCTATTGCAGACACAGCAACTTAGCAACTCCCTTTATCTACAAGGCCACAAGCTCTGCAGACTACTCCATATCTTAAAGTTTCTCTTCTTGCTCCCATGGCTTCCTTCCAACAAGCATAACTGTGTCTCTCTCTCAAGGTCAGTTTTTGCTCACTGATGCTGTCAAGCTAGCTTGAGAAACACCCACACTCGCCCTCAGGATATTTGTATAAATTGATAAGATCTCCTCTCAGTCTTCTCCAAGCTAAACAGGCCAAGCTCCCTCAGGCTTTCCTCATAAGGGAGATGCTCCAGTCCCCTAATCATCTTTGTAGCCCTCTGCTGGACCCTCTCCAGGAGTTTCCTGTCTCTCTTGAACTGGGGAACCCAGCACTGGACACAGCACTGCAGGTGCGGCCTCACCAGGGCAGAGCAGAGGGGGAGATCACCTCCCTTGACCTGCTGGCCACGCTCCTCTAATACACCCCAGGATCCCATTGGCCTTCTTGGCCACAAGGGCACACTGCTGGCTCATGGGCAACTTGCTGTCCACCAGCACTCCCAGGTCCTTCTCCACAGAGCTGCCTTCCAGCAGGTCAACCCCCAGCCTGTACTGGTGTGTGGGGTTGTTCCTCCCTAGGTGCAGGACCTTACACTTGCCTCTGTTGAACTTCATTAGGTTCCTCTCTGCCCAGCTCTCTAGCCTGTCCAGGTCTCGCTGAATGGCAACACAGCCTTCCAGTGAATCAGCCACTCCGCCCAGTTTTGTATCATCAGCAAACTTGCTGAGGGTACACTCTGTCCCTTCATCCAGGTCACTGATGAATAATTTGAGCAGGACTGGACCCAGTACTGACCCCTGGGGAACACCACTAGCCACAGGCATCCAGCTAGGCTCTGCGCTGCTGATCACAACCCTCTGAGCTCTGCCATTCAGCCAGTTCTTAGTCCACCTCACTGTCCACTCATCTAGTCCCCACTTCCTGAGTTTATGTATGAGGATGTTATGGGAGGCAGTGTCAAAAGCCTTGCTGAGGTCAAGGTAGACAACATCCACTGCTCTCCCCTCGTCTACCCAGCCAGTCATTCCATCAGAGAAGGCTATCAGGTTGGTCAGGCATGACTTCCCCTTGGTGAATCCATGATGACCGTTGCTGATGACCTTCTTTTCTTCCACATGCTTCTAGATGACCTCCAGGATGAGCTGTTCCATCACCTTTCCAGGGATGGAGATGAGGCTGACCTGACCGGCCTGTAGTTTCCTGGGTCCTCCTCCATGCCCTTTTTGAAGCCTGGAGTGACACTGGTTTTCCTCTAGTCCTCAGGCACCTCTCCTGTCCTCCATGACCTTTCAAAGATGGTGGAGAGTGGCTTGGCAATAACATCTGCCAGCTCCCTCAGCACTCGAGGGTGCGTCCCATCAGGGCCCATAGTCAAGTTTGCTTATGTGATCTCCAACGAGATCCTCCCTAACCAGGGGAGTCTTCCTTTCTCCAGACTTCCTCTCTTGCCTCCAGGGTCTGAGAAACCAGAGGGCCAGCCTTCACAGTAAAGACTGACGCAAACAAGGCATCAGTAACTCTACCTTCTCTGCGTCCTTTGTCACCAAGGCACCCACCTCATTCAGCAGGCCCACATTTTCCCTAGTCACATCCTTTTCCTGCTGATATACTTGAATACGCCCTTCTTGTTGTTCTTGACCTCCCTCACTAGATTTAATTCCAAACAGACCTTAGCCTTCCTCGTCTCCTCCCTGCATGTTCTGACATCCTTATATTCCTCCCAAGTGTCCTGTCCCTTTTTCCACATCTCATAAACTTCCTTCTGTTTGAGTTTTGCCATAAGCTCCTTTCTCATATATGCAGGCCTCCTGCCCCCTTTGCTTGATTTCTTACTCATAGAGATGCTCTGATATTGAGCTTGGAGGAAGTGATGCCTGAATATTAACCAATTCTCTTGGACCCCCCTACCTTCCAGAGCACTAATTCAGTGTGTTTGGAGTGATTCCAAGTTACTGCAGAACTTGGGATGAGATGAGAGTCCCTGGAGTCTTTGAAGAGGTGGAGGACCTGAATGTATATACCCCAGGCTGCCTGCAAAACATGTGCCAGACTTTGGGATGGCTTTTTAGCAGTGTAAATCCTGACCATGAGGTTCATAAGGAGATATCCTCTGCCTCATCCTTCTCTTCTTTCAAAGCCCATGTGATGTGGAGAAGGACTCATTTGGATAAGGTTCAGTGAAAGGCAACTGTAGGTTTGTTTCTTCCCTGTGACAGTAGGATTTGTGGTAAGAGTTAACTAATGGGGGGGGGAGGGGGAGGGGGGGAAGGAATGGATGGATATTTTTGTTGTTGTTGTTCTGAACCTATGTCTTTATTATTCTACCAGGAGAGAATTTGCAGGGTGAAACACCTGAACCAAGATTGTATTAAAATATGGCATTGAGCTCTGGGCCTGGGGGCTTAAAGTATGTACAGGAGGGAAGAAGAAAAGACCCACAGAAATGCTGTAGTTGTGTTCATGGAGCAAATCAGTGACTGGGATAGCTTGGATTTGACTTTTGGTCACTTGTTTTCAATCCATTTTCCTAGTCATCGTTCATACTACTTCTCAATAACATTTATCCAACACAGATCAGCTTTTTAAGGAAAATCATTAATTTCCAGCTGGAAGTGCTTGAATAGTAATGACTATAAAAGGAAATAGTTGAGATTAATGAAGTATTGAGTACTGCTTGCAGTTCTGGGCCCCACAATTTAAAAAGGATGTTAAGGTACTTGAATGCATCCAGAGGAGGGAAACAAAGCTAACGAAAGGGCTGCAAGGAATGTTCTATGAGGAGCGGCTAAGGACTCTGGGTTTGTCTAGTTTGGAGAAACAGAGATGACAAAGGGGTGACCTCATTGCTCTCTACAGCTTCCTGAGGAGGGGAGATAGAGAGGGAGGTGCTGATCTCTTCCTGGTATACAGTGACAGGATACATGGGAATGGTTCAGAGCTGTGTCAGGGGAGGTTCAGACTTGACATTAGGAAACATTTCTTTACCAAGAGGCTGGTCAAACACTGAAACAGACTTCCTAGAGAGGTGGTCAGTGCCCCATGTATGTCAATGTTTGAGGCATTTGTGCAACGCCCTTAATAATATGTTTTAACTTTTGGTTAGCCCTGAAGTGGTCAGGCAGTTGGACTAGATGATCACTTTCAGCAATATCCAGTATGATCTTCTCCATAATTTTTCCAAGTACTAAGATGAGACTAACAGTTCTGTAACTTCCTGGGTTTTCCCTCATGCCCTTCTTGTAATTTGGAATACCGTTGATTAGCTTCCAGTCAGCAGGGACCTCCCCAGACTCCTAAGACTTTTGGTAGATGATCAAGAGGGGTCCTGCTGTAACATCTGCTGGCTCCTTCGGTACTCTGGGATGAATCCCATCAGGCCCCACGGAGTTGTGAACATTCAGCTATATACAGCCAGTCCCTTACAATTCCAGTGTACACAAATGGAAAGTCATTGTTACCACAGTTGTGGTCCTCCAACTCAGAGCAATGGGCATCCCAAGGTCTGAGACTGAGGCAAAAAAAGCATTGAATGCCTCTGCTTTTTCTTCATCCCTATTAGTCAGGTGATCATCTTCAACAGGTATTGGCCCAATGTTTTATTCAAACCTCCTCTTGATATTAACATACTTTAAAAAATCCTTTCTTGTTGTCTGACACAACACTGTCCAGTTTCATCTCTAGTTGAGCTTTGGTCTTGTCTTCTCCCTGCACAGACAAACCACAGCTCTGTAATCTTCCTGTGAAGCCTGACCTTGCTTCCAGAGATCATACAATTTCTTTTTCCTCTTGAGCATCATAAGGAGTTTCCTGTTCAGCCAAGCTGGTCTTCTGCCCAGCTTGCTTGACTTATGACAAAGTGGACTTGCCTCTGCCTGTGCTTTTAAAAGGTGGTTCTTAAAAACTGACCAGCACTCAATGTGCGGCGAATGAAGAGACGGGACGCAGCTTGATGCAAGCAAATGTCCATTTATTAGTGATTTTCTTACAATTATATATGTTTCTACCTTCTACATATTACACACTGATTGGTTAAATCTTAAGCGTAAAAAACACTGATTGGCTGATATTTAAGGCACACCGTTAGAACAATAGGAACTTTCTAGTTTATCTTGACCTAGCAATAATTTCTATTCCAAGGTTAGGGAGTTTCTTTCTATGCGGCTTTCTTGATTACATATTGGCGCCATCTGTTTCCTTATCTGGCTACTTGTTTCTCTGTCCGTCTGGTTGCCTCCTCAACTGTAACGGCTCAGGGGTCTGCGGTTAGCTTGTTCCTTTGCTCCCAGGGCTTGTGCCCTACAAGTTCTAACAAGTCTCTATTCATCAGGCTATCAGTACTTGGACTCTTGTCCTTGAGGCCTTGTCCTACATCTCCCCCTTCCTGTTGCACAAAAAGAACCCCTGAAATCGAGCAAAAACAAGGCACAAGTAATAGAACAAATAAAAAACCAACTAAGACATATTATCAATGTCAAAATAACCCACTGTCTTTGTTCCATTCAATTTTACAATTTCCCCATTTTGTTTTTGAACGGCTAGTACCAGGTTTGCCATGTTCTGCAGGGCCCTTGCAAACATGACAGCAACCAGGGTAATAGCAAGCACACAATATTGCCAATTGAGTGAATGGGTGCCAAAAAAGGCTGAAATTTTCTCAGATTTTGATAACATGTTGCTGCAATGGGGCGCCTAAAATCCACGCAGCTCATACCATCAAAATCCTCACAGCCATGTCCCTGAACCAACAACAAAAGCAGTGACAATTTTGACTCACATTCTTAACTGCCTAACAAACAAGGTGATTTAACTCTTTAATGCTTTCCCTGCTGTTACTCTGGATAAGAGAAGAACCACTGCGACATGTTCCCATCATAGCCTCCTACTACATTAGTACCTACAGAAAGACAATTATTGACATTCAAAGTGTAAGGAATATCAGCTTCTTTTGGATTAACAGTACACATAGGTGGAAGGGCACACCAAACAAGAACTGGTTCAGTCAAAAAGTTCGAAACATAGCATGCCTTCTCTGAACATACCTCGGGGTCATTCCCTTCATTCCTTCTCTTTTTTATGCAAAGAGAAACACTTTTACCATAACAGAGAAGCCCCTATTTACATCTCTGAGCCCGGACACAAACCGCAGCTGTATGCTCCACCAAGCTCAGGGCAGAAATCATTCATGTAGTTACATAGCTATATATCACTACAAGCATGCAGACACCTATTAGACACTAGATAACCATGTTTATCTTTCCTAGTCTCCTTCACAATACCCAGCTGTTCTCTCATCTCTTGTTAGGTCAAATAATTCTCCAGTTTCCTCTCCTATCTCTCTTCAGACATTCTCTATCCTCCCCTTTTTTGCTTGTTAATTGCAACGAGGCAAAGGTTGTGTGTAGCTGGGATGACCATGACCTGATTTAAGTTACAATCAACTAAACACTGAATACAGAAAAAAAAAAGCATGGGAGACATAAGGCAAACATCAATAAGGTGGTTAAAGATAATTATAATAAATCCTGTAATACTTTTGAGTCATGGCTCAAAGTTTCCCAGCCGTGAGAAGAGACCAAAGGCATCCCGCCCCTGGCTCTGCTGCAGATCTTTGTTTTAAGGCTTTTAAGTTTTTTATACTTTTGTAAATTAATTCACAGTGGTCACTCAGATTCACGTAACACATCCTATCAAAGTCTTCACACTTGAGTCCCTGTGCTAATAATAAAAATCAATATTAACTCGGCTCTGTAGCAACATATGATGCTCTGAATCAACATCTGTTAATAAGCCAGAAAAAAAATATAGTATTTGCAGTATTGCTTTGTTTAGCAAGCTAGCAGCCTAATTTACTAAGCAAGTTAAAAGCGTGTACTATTCTTACAGAAGAGATTAGAGAAGCAAAAATGTGTTATGCTGCATTCCAGAACTCAGCCTGAGAATTACAGTCTGCTGTGAGTTCTGCGTTACAATCTTTTGACACATGTTGGGGTTGCGATTGTGAAAGTTGCCCGTTTACAGCTTTCATTGACATTATCACAGCTAGTTGTTTTAAAAGCAACCCTTGAGCTTCCTGATGTTCGACTTGTTGCAAAATATTCTGAAGCCAATCAATCAAGTTAGTATTAAAGTTAGTGACTCTCTAGGACCCTGCAAGACTGTGGCAAGACTCTCGCATCCTGACTGCCTTAATAGCCATCTCATTCATTTGCAAACAGTTGTCCCTGGGATACCTTGCCTGAGTCACAGAATCGGCACAGTTAATTGCTCCAGCTAACTGCTCATAGTTAACAGCAATTCCCCGATGAAGGTTTTCAGTCAAGGCCACTACACATAGCTCACAAAAATCAAATAACCACATCATATACTGTATCAGTTAGTACCATACAAAGCAATAACTTCCAATCATGCAGTGTGAGCGTATAAGGCTCTGCCATCACTTCAAGAAGGGACATAGCAAATGTATTATGAATCCTCCCTTCCCGCACTGCTTTGCTTAACTCTTTAACAGCCTCGTATTGCACAGGCTGCCACTCTGCAGGTTGATTTGTCTGACAAAATATTGAACATGCCCTAGCGACTCCCAAAACCCATCACTTAAGTGTTTCCCACTTGCATTCCTGCCACCAATCCCTCAGACTCCCTTTCACCCTCCCCAAAAATACAATCAATGCATCAGGAGAGATGAGAGGGTGGGGAAAAGGTCTAGCTCCTTTTCCAGATCTATAGGACCTGGATCAAAAGGTTTATCAGTGTCAATAAAATCATTGTCCGAGTTGTCCTGTTCCCGTGCTTGCTCCTGTGTTGTGAGGGTAGCTGCAGTCAGTGACAGAAGCTTTGGGGGCAGAGGAGGTGTGGACAGAATCGCCATCGCTGACAGTGTCTTGAGAAGAGTCGCGCTGTCGGTGGAATTTACAGCTTCCTCTGGTTTAGCACCGTTAGTAGAATTAGTCCACACTTGGCAAAGAGTAGTCAGAATTTGCCACCAAGGTGCTAAATGCATTCCCGACGCAGAGTCCCCTCTGCGGCAGCATCATACAATTGTCTGCTGACCGCTTTAATTTCTTTCAAAGTCTCTAAAGTTTCTTGACTGCTCGCCTGTCTCAATGAGCACAGGTGTTATCCTCGGGGTTTAGGTTGTCCGCCTGGTCCAGACAGCAAGACGATCGTTCAGCCAAGCCGTTTCCTCCGGAACGCAGCCCTCTTCCACGAGCTGTCTTTTTTATCGACCTGTTCCGTCCTTATTCTTCCAAGGCTTTGGAACACCACCATAGGGGTCACCATTTGAGGAGACTGAGGCACGGACTCCCTGATCTGACTAGAAGACCCTTTATGAGTCCATATACGTCTCTTTCTGGGGACGAAGCCTGATTCCCCGTTACAGATTTCCCACAGCTCACCTCTCAGCTCCGGAGGGATTTATGGCCAGCCGGCTCCTGCTTCCTTTCAGCAGATCATTCAAAGTTCTGTGGGACTCGCTGCATGTCGCTCAGTTAGGCGATTCGAAAGCCCTTCACGTTAGATCCTTAAACGGATCACGTCGGGGTCACCAATTTGCGGCGAATGAAGAGACGGGACGCAGCTTGATGCAAGCAAGTGTCCATTTATTAGTGATTTTCTTACAATTATATACGTTTCTACCTTCTACATATTACACACTGATTGGTTAAATCTTAAGCGTAAAAAACACTGATTGGTTGATATTTAAGGCACACCGTTAGAACAATAGGAACTTACTAGATTATCTTGACCTAGCAATAATTTCTATTCCAAGGTTAGGGAGTTTCTTTCTACGCGGCTTTCTTGATTACATATTGGTGCCATCTGTTCCCTTATCTGGCTACTTGTTTCTCTGTCCGTCTGGTTGCCTCCTCAACTGTGATGGCTCAGGGGTCTGCGGTCAGATTGTTCCTGTGCTCCCAGGGCTTGTGCCCTACAAGTTCTAACAAGTCTCTATTCATCAGGCTACCAGTACTTGGACTCTTGTCCTTGAGGCCTTGACCTACATCAATGGACCTCTAAGCCCTCAAAGCAGATTCCCAGGTAACACTGCTAAGTAGCTCCCAGAGTAGCTTAAAGATCTCTTGAAATCCAGGATAACAACTCTGCTGACCTTTTTTCTCATTATACCAAAAATTTTAAACTCAGCCATTTCATGATCACTGTGGCCAAGACAGACACCTACTATGATGTCTCCTATGAGTCCTCTATTCACAAACAAAAAGTCTAGGAGGGCATCTTCCCTAGTTGGCTCACTGAGTACTTGTGAAAAGAATTAATCTCCTACAAACTTCAAGAATTTCCCAGATCTGCTTGTCACAGCAGTACGGTATTCCCAGTTGATGTCTGGGAAGTTGAAATCTCCCATAAGGACAAGGGCTACCAGATCAGAGATTTCTCCTAATTGCCTATAGAATAACTCATCAGTGTTAACATCGTGGCTGAGTGATCAGTAGTGGACACCCACTATGACATCAGCTTTGTTTTCCATCCCCCTAATCCTCACCCAGAGGCTCTCAACCACATCATCCCTAACTGTAAGGGCTGTACAGCCAAACCTCTCCCTGACATACAGTGCAACTCCTCCACCTTACCTGTCCTTTCTATGCCTCCTGAACAGCCTGTAGCCTCCATCCCAGCATTCCAGTCATGGGACTCATTCCACCAAGTCTTGCTAATACAATTGATATCATAGCTCTGGGAACTAACCAACACTTCCAGTTCTTCCTGCTTGTTCCTTATACCATGTATGTTGGTGTATAAGTGTTTCAGATACACTCCTGAGCCCTCCATGCTCCCTGGAGCACTGTAAATGTTCCATTAGCATTGCCACCCTCAGGTTGTTCCATGTCAACCCTTGGCTTACCTACTGCATTCCTGTTGGTATCCCCTTCCTCTATCGATTCTAGTTTAAAGCCCTCTCTTGATCAGCCCGGCCACCTTACACCCAAAGATGCATTTTCCCCATCAGGACAGGTGGATCCCATCAGGCACCATCATACCTTGTGCCTCAAAGGCTCTTCCATGCTTTAAAAACCCAAAGTTTTGGCAGAGGCGCCAATCCTGGAGCCAGATATTGATGTCTTGGGCATACCTGTTTCTTCTAAAGTCTCCCCCCATTACTGGGCGGATTGAGGAAAACACTGCCTGTGCTCCTGATTTTTTTAGCATTCTTCCCAAAGATCTGAAATCTTTTTTAATCGACCTCAGACTTTTTGTTGCAACATCATTAGTACCCACATAAAAGAGCAGGAATGGATAGTAGTCTGAAGGTTGTGTTAAGTTCTTCAGTCTTGTGGTGACATCCCTATTTGGGCCCCAAGGAGGCAGAAAACTTCCTTGAAAAGAGGGTCCGGCCTGCAAATGGGTGCTTCCATTCCACACAGGAGGGAGTCACCTATGACTATAACTTGCTGTTTCTTCTTGGCACTGGTCTTAATTCAGCTCTTGTTGTGAGGGGTTCATCTTTCTGATCTTGGCAAGACTGTTTGCATAGGTTCCTCCTCTATCTCATGTGCTTCATCTACCATACCCAGGGTCTTGTACCTATTCTGTAAGGGTATCTTAGAGGGTAAGGAGGGTTAAATCTTAGGTTCTTTAGTGTGATGTGGAATGTAGATAAGCTTTCAGCTCTTTATAAACATTTCAAACTTACTGAAGCAAGGTTAAAAACAAGAACGAAAAATAATTAATAATTGTGGCCACAAGCTGGAACCAATGTTGTCAGGTTCATACATTCATGTACAGTTTTTATTTAACATTTTATGTACATGTGAAATGCCTTTTATGTTTGATTGTCAAGTAGTCATTTGTGTTTGTTCCTTTGTATTATTTTTTCTTGACCTTTTTAAAGCGTGATTTCTCATATTTATTTTGGTTTTTTTTAGGTTTTGTTTTATTTAATAAGATTCTACTGGATGTGTAAATGAAATAAAGAAAAGATGAGAGAGGGGCTGTTGAACTTATTTATGAAGTTGCATGTTGCACACTAGGAGTGGACAGCATTCTTACCCAATGAAGTGCCACCTCCCTTGGACTTCTCATTTAGGCATTGGTTGTGTTTGGAGAACTCTAGAAGTACATTCAAATCTGTAGCTGATTTTGCAACAGCAGGGTAATGTCAAACTCTAATGCAGCTATAAAACTCAAGAAAGTCCAGAAATAAACTATCACACTCTTTTATATTGTCTTGTTCTTACTGTGTCTTCAAAATTACATTGAGAAGAAATTATGTTGTTTGACATTTTATTTTCTGTTTGAATTTAACTGGAAAGATGTTGCTTTTTATAAATAGTATTTATCAAAGATTAACTGCAAAGTTGCTTTTATTTTATTACATTAGAGGCTCTGGAAAACTCTTCTACATGTTTAATCTGAATGTGTGTGTAATTCTATTGATTTCAATGGGAATACTTGCATACTTAAAGTTAACTTCTTTTATGTTTTCAGAATATGTCCTTAAATCCTAAAGCAGTAAATTGCAGAGTTGGCCCTGCAAATCTTATTTATGTATGTGGCTGTATTGGGTCTGGCTAAGCCCCATAGCAGCCCTCCTAGTGCTGTGCTTGTATTGGTGTTTTGTATTGTATTGTATTGTATTGTAGAAAGGTGGCAATAACACACCAGTGTTTTGGCTACTGCTGAGCATCAAGGCTGCCTCTCCAACATTCCCCCCTTCACCACCAGGCTGGGGGTGGGCAGGATCTTGGGAGGTGACATAGCCAGGACAGATGACCCAAAGTGACCAAAGGGATATTGCATACCATATGATGTCTGCTCAGATATAAAAGCTAAGAGAGAGGAGGAGGAAGGGGGGAATTTATTATTTACATTTGTCTTCTGGAGCAACCGCTTACATGTACTGAAGCCCTGCTTCCCAGGAAGTGGCTGAACATCACCTGCTGATGGGAAGTAGAGAATAACATCTTTTGTTTTCCTTTGCTTCTGCATGCAGCCTTTGCTTTTGCTTTATTAAACTGCCTTTATCTTGACCCACAAGTTTTTTTTTCAGTCTTGTTTTCTCCCTCCCTGTTCTGCCAAGGAGGTGAGTGATAGAGCCGCTTGGTGGGCACCTGGCATCTAGCCAAGGTCAACCCACCACAGTGGCTCCATTGACTTTACCAGAAAGATTATGGAGAGTATGAATTGTATGCATAAAGGGGGCAATACTGTGTGTTAGTGCTTTTGGGTTTTGAACCACTGTCATCACTTACACGTCCAGTTAGGCAGTACTTACTCAATACAGTCCATACTTTTGGGTAAGGGTACAAATCTTTAGTAGGCTAAAATGCTGAGTCTGATCCAAGAGCAAGAATAGCATATTATACTGTTGGTCCTGCAGACTATATACTTACATGCATACTTAACTGTTCAGAGGAGAGTACTAAGTGAAGTTAAACAAAGGCACAAGCATTTTGCAATAACAGGGACTACATTTAGACATAATGTTAGAAATTAATTTTCATGCTATTTACCTATCCAGTCTTTATCATTTTATCTTTTTGATTTATGAAATTGTTATAAGAAAGATGATGGTTGTTGGTGGGATATTTTTTAACAGAAAGTTAGTTACAAAAACTAACAGCAAAAGTCTGAGATAAATCTATATATTTCTATTAATTTTTATTACATTTCTGATATTTGGTTTGATTATAATTCCTTACAATTATGTTCAGTAAAAAGGAAGAGATGGTATTGCCTTGTTTCTTTTGAGATTGCTTTTCATTGTTTTAGCTTTTTTAATTCCATCATTTTCACTCTTCCATTGAAACATTCTTGTCTATTTATTATTTTTTGCAGCAATTTTTTTCAGCGTACACTGTCCTTCTCTTTCTGCAGTACTGTATATTGTATCTTTTTTTTCCTTCTGTCCTGATTCTTGTTCTTTCTCCATAAACTTATTCTTGCTTCACCTTTTAAGACTAGTACTCCTTTGACTTTTTCCTTATGTTCTCTGCAGTCTCTCACATCCAAACTCTTTCTTCCTGCTGTGCTCAAGTTTTGGGGATCTCTTTATTAGTAAAAAATATGTCCATATTTGCATTCTTCTGGGCCGGTACAGTGAGATATTTCCTGCAATTGATTAGGGAAGGAGATCTGCAGGTGCTACAGTGCTTTCTTCCCTTCTCCCAAATCTGTCCTAAAGATGTGTTCTCCTCCCCATATTAAAGAAGAGAGCAGAGCTGTAAGTCTAGTGATGACCTAGGAATCATGGTGTCTTTGGTCACCCTGCACATAGCATGGTGATTTGAGGACCAATGTCAGCAATTAAGGATATCCATCATAGTCACTCATTGAAATTAGATGTCAATGAGTGTTCTGCTGTTCCTCAGAAAAATATTGGGAATGTCTGCCTTTTTTTCCTCCCTAAGTCTATATGGACATGGTCTTTTTTTTACAGAGATAACAACTTTCTCTTCTGCTCACCAGTTCTCCTTTAACTTTCTTTTAATTTTTTTTTCAGACTTTTTGCTTATCAATAAATCTCTCCCCCTGTTTAAATAACTTCTGATGCCACTGGGCTGATTCTAAATCAATAATGAATCATTTAGATCAGCAATATGTGAAGTAAAGTCAGTGAAGGTACATGGAGCATAAATTGGACCTTGAGCAGTGCTTGACACAGTAGTCCAGATTCCAGTCTTATATTATGCTGAAATAAAGTTGACATAATTCAGTTATGTATTCATTTTTGTTTTGGCAGGGAAAAGACAAACTTGCAGAGTTGGGATTTGACAGATGACTTTTGAAACATTTAATTTTATTAGGCAGTTCTTTCTGATTCATAATATTTATATGCATAAATGTGAACAGCTACTGATTTGGGATTTTGACACAATTTTTAAAATTTATTTTGCACCACTTCGCAGTTCATCTTTATGGTATAGGAGTAAGTAAGGTTGAACTTTCAATAGTTTAGCATGTACCAACATGGTATTTTAGATTTTATGTAATCATGGAGGTAAATTTAATAAAACACAACAGATATATGCACCACTGAAATGCATATGTCACCGAAATCTGGAATCAAACCTCTTAACACCAATGTAGTTTTAAGAAGCAGGCACTCCTTTATTGCAGCGCTGGGTGCTCAGTGGCATCTCCACAAATCAAGCACACCTGTGTAGATTTCATCGTTACATTTATACACAAAATTACAAGGTCTTACACTCCCAGTTACAATGATTGGTTAGTAATTTGCATATAATTATAATATCTGCTGTGTCATCCTCTTCTGTTACTATGCTTGCGCAGGGGAAGGGTCTTCACCTGGGAAAAGGTCCTGACCTGTGGGCATGATTTTTAGTATTATAATGAAGGTAGTTCACTTCAGGACACCTTAAAAGTAAGTTTTGTTGCCAAGTTGGACGGCTGGATATCGGCCTTGCCAAGCTGTCTAATAACTCATCCTATACACAATAGAACCTAGGTGCTCTGGTTATGGTCTAGAGAGTAAGGTTATTATGATCTATAGAATAAGGACTTCAAGTAACACAGTCTCGGATAACAAGCAGCACAGCAACTTATACATCATTGGTTAATAAGTGCTAACCTAATTCTGACATGGAGGTTAACTCCTTAAAATCAAGATGCTCCTATAGCTGTTTCACAAACACAAAATGTAGGAAGATTCAGTAAAACTTTAAGACAATTTGCAACACACACATATATATATTAAAAAATACATAATATTCTTACATTTTTTATTAGTTCTTTTTATATTAGCCGTTCAGTGCACTATTACTTAATGCAAATATTCACAGAAACTTATGGATTACAGCACATGTTTTGTTGCCAATTATGTCTCAATGCATATGTTTAATGATTGATGGAAGAAGACTATGTGTTCCTAAAATTTTTTCTTTTCAGTATGTGGAAAAAAGCCTCTTAAAGCTAAGGGAGCTAAACTAACATGGAGATTATAGTACCCGCTAGCTCCTGTTTTTCAGCTTGATTGTAAATGGCATTGCTTATAACTGTAGAGATTCTGATCTGCCCAAATGATGTTGGTTTACAAAGGGCTCAGTTAAAGAATTCCTGACCTCTCTAAACTGAGACTCAAACTAAGAATCATGCAGGAATCATTTACATGGTAAAAGTTGCTGAGCATTCAGGATTTTATATTAAAAAGTTTTTATACTGCTTCACTGAGCAGTAGTCTATGAAATGTTTAAAGGCAGAGGTGTTGTTTTTTAGTTTGCCAGACATGAAACTAAAATAAATGCATATATCTAATGTTCTACAAGAAGGGGCTTATTTATGCTAGAATTTACTTTAAGTTGACATTTAATATATTCAGAGAAGAACTGAGACAAGCTGTTGAGCAGTTTGACAGGTGGATTAACTTTCAAATGGTTTGTAAAGTTGGAAGCCATTATTAGACAAATAAAAAGTCTTCTTTCTGAAACCTTTCTAATCCAGCCCTCCTTTTCCTGTTGTATATTTAATATTCACAATAATTTGAAAATTATTCATGGATTGAGCAGCTAAATATTTTGTTCAGTTTTGTTTCAAAAAAATAACCTAAAAGCTTACCTGAAGCTTTTTCCTTTCCTTTATTCTTGTTCTTCACAGTCCTCTGGCTTCTTTCAAATTTTCAGTTGATCTGTCTTTCCTTCTCTTCTGGTTTTTTTTTGTTCAATATCCTCTTATCTGATGTGCTGTAGGCTCTCTTCCCCATAGGGTACAAATGTGCATGGTCTCTAAATATCTTTTTGAAGGGCTTTGCCATGGTTATGTGATGGTGTAAGGTATTCCAGAGTATAATGTAGGCCCACATTGTGCCAGATTTAGTCATCTGATCTCTGAAGCAAGCATTCATGGATCGTTGGAAGTGCTGAGAACTATAAATACAGCATTATAGGGAGCACAGAGAACATTGGTACTATGTATTCCACACATTACACTGTCCATTTCATTGTTCCACTTCAATGGAAATGTGTATGATGAAACTTTGAAGCTGGTTTCCATTTATTCTAGTTCTCTTTTGTGTGTATAAATACAATCTGCTATGAAAATAGAAATAGATTCAGTAATTGAAAGTAGATATAGCTATTTTTTTACACAAGCATCTAAGTTGTATGGTCAGACTTGTAGAAGAGGTTTCTGTCTTTTAATGAAACCTCAGGGTTAACTGGAAGATATTCATATTTATACATTAGAAATCATTGTTTCAGAAATTTAGCCATTCATCAAAAAAGATAGATTGAAAGAGTCCACATTAGGGTATATATTTCTTTGATATGGACATGCAATTTCCTTCTAATTTTAGCAACAGCTGATAGCATCCTTCAGTGATTCTGTATATATTTTTGCAACTGCAAGGACTCAGTGTAGTGGATAAGCACATGTCCTGGCTTGCAGTAGAGTCACAGGCAATATTGATCCGAACTGTTTTCATTTCAAAGAGGGCAATCCCCTGTAAATCCCAGGGACAGCAACTCAGTAGTGTTACTGAGCTCAATTTTATTACTAAATTATGGCTCAATTTTAAATGAAAGACTCCCCTCATCACATATACATTTTAACTGTAGCTTCTTTCGTTGGCTGGAATGATAAGAACTACCACTTAGTCATGGCCTTCTTGTGATGATTTCGATGGTCTTCCTTTCCTATACATCAGCATTTTTTCCCTTGGGAGTTGAAATAATCTCTTTCCAGGTAAAGAGTCACACTTTATCACTCTTAATCTCCATGTTTAAAAAAAGGGTGAAGTTCCATAAGCTTCTTCAAAAGGAAGAGTAAAATTTATCATAATTGCTTTTCCTTCCTAAAGAGGTTGCCAAGTTTCCATTCCCTGTTGCTACATCATACTTCATTGGAATCCAGATATATGTATAAACCTCTTGCTGTTAAAGTAAAATACCCTGAGATCCAGGTGAAGTTGTTACTTTTTATTTGGAGGTGATGGCATTGGATCTAAGAGCTCATGTTCCTAACTATGGAGCTCTAACATTTTTTGTTCCTAGGTTCTGAACTTTGCCCAAGCTGAGGGCAGTTGTAACCACTAATGATTTGTAGATAGCCCACATGATATCAGTTTGATTAGTGATTGCCAGAGAACAGATACTCGTGCCAGGAAATGGCAGCTTTTGGCAGACTGAGCAGAGAGGCCGAGGATTGATGGCATAAAGACTGAGTTATCCTCTCATCGGTAATTACAAGGGTTTGATTGCCTCTAGGAGAGAAGGGGAAATTCAGAAAAACTTCAGAGTTTTTTTTCTCCATTTGGAGACACACAGGCCTTGCTTCAGATGCCATAAATCAGGCTACTGTAAGATTTAGTTATTTAATACAGAATATAAATGTAACTTTAACTCACTGCATTCACAAGGAATTCCATCTGCATGTTGAAGGATGCAAAGTCTGTGCAGATGCTTTCCTCACTTTTTCAGTTACACCAGACCCCTGACTCTGACCCCAGATTCAGCACAGTGCTGTATTCCTCCATAAAATAAATCAGAGGTCTTTATTTATCTAGGATTTTTGTTAGCACTGGAATTACTGACATGAGAAATTGTATGCATGTGTGGTCCTGCCTGAAGTCACATCCTTTTCTTATTAATTTTCTCTGCTTCAGGAGTCTGGTGAGGGCTGTTTGTGTACAACATTACGTTGTCCCTGAATAATATGTAACTGTTTTTATTTAGCAATCTGCATCTTTCTGTCTTTATTTGCCTACACATTGCAATTGCATGCGCACAGCTCACATAGGTCTGATTCTCCCATGTCTTTCTCCTTGCATTGCATTTATGTCTATGCCATGTGACTGTAAAATGCTAACAGATCAATCTGTCCAGTAGTGACTATATCTGCATGAGATGTAAAACCATGAGGAACTCAAAACCAATACAGTCTGAGAAAGGTATGAGTCAGATCCTTTAACCAATTTAGTACTGTATTCATCATTATTTTGCAATTGATGATGGTACCTAAATATATATATATTAATTAAACATTATAAGAAATATTCATGTGCATGACTATTATTTAATTTTAGCAATAATCGTTTGGTCATTTGAAATTAAATCGGTGCCAGATAGCATTTCTGGTGATTAAAAATGTCAGAAATCTATTGTAATCTTATTCTTGAAATTAAGTTTATTTTTAAAAATTACATCTGTAATGAGTTTTCTATGTTATTCTTTCTTTCTCATAAAAATTTGAATGGATGAGTTAACATTTTCCAAACTGTTTGTAGCTCAGGACTCTTTTTTTTGCTTCATTTTGCAAACTAGTTAGATAAATTAGCTTTAACTATATATTAGAGATACTGCCTTTCAGTGACAGAACTAAGTGCCACAGCAGCTCAAGACTTCATTTGTCAAAAAGGATGTCATCATTCTTAATACAAAAATGGGATCCTGATTCCACTGTCATTCATAGGGATTTTGCACCATTGTGACTTTAACAAATTATTCTCAGTTGACATTAAGATGAAGAGAATTAGGCTTTTGGTATTGCTGTTTCATGTTTTCTGTTCATAGGCTTCATGCTTCACCCCATCCCCAAATTTGATTTTATTTGCATTTTTTATCATCTAGCTAGTTGGAGCTCAGCACACTATTCTGGCTTAAAAAAAAACAAAAACAAAAACCTGAAAAACCTCATCTGATGAGTAAACTGTAGAAAAATCTTTAGAGAAAATGGGTCTTTTCTAAAGACTGTGAAAATTAAAAATTTTCAATTTATTGAAATTATAGTATAAATGTGCCTATCCCAGAGTAGGGAGTACTAAGTGACAATGTTCCTGCACTGAAGTCCGATACTTGGATATTTCATATGGGTGTGCATGAAGTAAGGGCATGCATTTTTTTGTGCATGTGAGAAGTGCACGCCTGCCTTTCACAGTCTGGTCCTTTGTGACCCATTTTTATATGACTGTTGCAGACTCCAATTTTGAATCTAGTCCAGTGCAAGAGAGGATGGTGGCTGTGTACGGTTTGTTTTGTTTTGCAATCTGAAGACAAGATTGTTTTTGCAGATCAACTCAGACACACTAATTAGAAAAGTTCATAGAGACTTTTACATCAGTGTTAATGCTCTGCACATGTTCATTAGATTCATATAGAATTACAAAACCATTATACTCCCCCTTATAGTATTTGCCTCTAATGGCCAGATATAAGGCTGTATTATCAGCTTCCTTTAGCAGTTCCTTGTTGAGAGTATTTGATTTCCATGTAAATCTGTTCTGATAAAGTTGTTGCTAAGAAGCAGCCATGACTGGACTTAATGTTTTGTAAAAGACGAAGTGACACTTTAAGAACAAATGAGTGTCACCCTAAAATACTTGAGTATAACAAGTACTAATGCTATTTTATGTGAACATATAAATTGCAGCATCACATGAGTCCATTCCCAGAACTGTGACCTGAATGTACTAAGTGTTGCAAATCCAGGGAGATGTTAGAAAAAGAAAGAGTAGACAAGCCAGAAGTGGTCAAGAGAGAAGTTATTAAGGAGAGAGGTAAAAGTCTTCAGAAAGGAAGAAGGTAGTAAATGAGCAGAAGGGGCACATCAGAAAAAAAGTCAGATGAGAATACTTGTTAAAGTTCTCTGGCAATGTAGAAATTATTTATGGAAATATTTTATACATCATCTTGAAAAAAACCTGAAACATTGCTTTATTTAGAGCCCTGCAAAATAGAAACAATGATACTTCAGATGTTTTAGCAAAACCCCATTGTAGTTTTGTGACTGGTTTCATAATAAATGCATCCATTTTCAAATCTGCTGTAGCAAAACTTCCAGAGCTTGGTTTGTAGTGTGGCTATCTCCAGGATGTCTGACCTGCCTGGTATGGTGCAAGCAGCGTTCTGTGTAGGGCATTTTCATGCTTGCCATGGAGACAACTGCAAGGAAAGCTGGCACAAGACAGGTGGCAGGATGGAATCTCCAGGAGATGAGTCATCATATGGCAGGGAGAAGGAGGTGGCTGCAAACAGCAGTAGAGGACCAATATCTAGAGGAAAGTCAGCCAATTTGTGGAGCTAATCCTATAGCTTGAGTGACACTGCTGGGACATGCTGAAATTTGAAGTGACACCTTTCTATTCACATTTGCCCTTTGCTCTGCTGTAGTAATATTTAGGCCTGCATTTGAAGAGGATTTTGAGTATTTGAGGCTTCACTGCTTTAGGAATAGGCTTGGAACAGAAGTGTGTTGTTCTGAGGCAATTGTGTATCTTTGATCTGAAGCTGTATTGGCAGGGATATTCTTCCAAACAGTCCATCCAGCTCCCTTCCTTCTTCAAAGCTGAGTTGTTTTTAAACAATGTTGTCCCAAAAGATCTAGTTCAGTATAATCCTAAAAAGTTATAACCATGTTAAAGAAAAGTAATTGCTTTTCTTCCCTTTATGATTTCTTATAGATGTAGACAACCACAAAATTCTACAATGAGTCTGTCACTAAGGCTATTCCATGTTGTAGAACAATGGCAGATGTTTCTCCTAGCTATCACAAGAATTTTTATTGACACATGATTGCTGAGAACCAGGACTTTTCCCAGAAGACCATCTTTTGCAGGCCAGTAAAGGTTTCTGGGCAGGGGCTAGGATCTCCATTCTGAGGCCAAAGAGAGATGTATAGATGCTGAATGCTCTAGGGACAGGGGCTATAGAGAAAGCTGCTGAAATGATCACTGTGATAGAGACACAAAGGGAATCAGTTTCACTATTGCTGAGTAATTTAATGTCAGCTGGGGAAAAAATATCAGGCACTAGTGCTCTGGAAGGAAAGTAAGTTGCCTCTTGCTTTGTGCTCACTGAGGGACAGTTTTGTACAGCCTCTCTTCTGTGCTGAAGCTTCCTGCCCCTCCATCAGCCCTCTTTCAAAAGCTGAATACTGCCTCCCAAGCATATGCAAAATTTAGGTCATCAAGACCCAAAGCCTGTTTACCCAGGAAGATAGTGCAGTGGACTGTTAGTTTACCGGCTTGGCATGTCCTCCTTTTTAGCTGTAGGTGGATTTTGTTTTCAAAGCCTGTTTTCAAGGCTGGGGAATGCTTGGAGATGAAGAAAAGCCATGAAAGTAGGACAAAGGTAATTGTGGTAGTGGGAGATCACGACCTCTGACTCAAATATCCCCCGCAAAAGAGGGAGGGGAACAAAAAAAAAAAAAGGGCAAAACCCGGCTTGGGGAGTATGTGTAGTTGTAAAAAGCTTCAGTAATGCTGTCTGAGGATCCCCACAAATTTGCATCAGAAACAAGAAACTTGTAACCAAACCTGTGTGTGAATGACAATGAATATGCAATGTACTATATGTAAATACTCTATTGTATAAAAAATGCATAATGTTGTGAAATTGCAACATGCACCCTTGAGTAGCTTGGTGTGTATGTTAGGAGGAAAAATCCTCCATGCACCCAGTGCTGCAATAAACCAATGTTTGCTTTCTAAATTATCATTTGGCAAACCAAGAGCTTTCCTGGTTACAATTTTCAGTAACAAGGTAGCCTTGAACCCGATCTACTCTTACGATGGGAGGGAACCACCTTGGTGCACTGCCAGCTCATATTCAGCTGACTGTCAACCAACACTCCCAGGTCCTTTTCCAGCAGGCAGCTTTCCAGCCACTCTTGCCCAAGCTTGTAGTGTTATATGGGGATATAATGTAAATTAGAAACTATAAATCCTTATTTCTTTCATTCTTTCTTCAAAATTTTCTGCTTTCCTGTATCCTTACTTCTCTGGCTTACATATTTTTATTGATTAATATACCATATCCCTGCTAGATTTTTGTCTCAGATATGTTTCTTTTGACTAGCAATAATGAGAGGCCATAAAGAGGAGCCATGATGGGTCTCAATGCAAGTCCAAGAAATCTTTAGTTGGGCTGCAGGATCATCTAAATAAGAGTTGAGTAAACAGCGATACCACATTTCTGCAGACATTGTTTATAATTTGGGCATGGTATGTGAGTTAATTGTGTATAGTCATTCAATTTTGCTTCTGTGCAGAATGTCATGTTTAAAGTTAGCTAGTGTGGTTGTAAATGAAAAATGAATTAGAAGCTATTATGCTGGAATGTTTGTTGAGACAAAATTGAGAGGTATATTTCAATGTAAGACTTTATAATTCATGCAGCCTTTGTGGACTATAGAAATCTTCCACTCACAGAAAATGAAAAATGGTACAAGGCTTTGTGTTATTGTGCTATGTAGCTAACACCTCCACTAATTAAAACTGTTCAGAATGTTATAAATTCCGAGTCAATTTTTAGTTTTATATGATTTAATAAAAGGCAAGTAAACAGCGCTGGGTGCGTGGGGAGTCAGGGCTCCTCTAACACGCACATGTGTTACATCAAGCGGCTGGTTTTTATGTTCCTAAGCTAATACATATTCATCACTACTTCTAAGAAAGGCAGGGTTATTACAATTAGTTTCTTGGGCTGAAGGCTAGCAGTCTTCCTCCCAGGCTTTGTCCTCCAGTCCTCCTTCAGTTGCCTTTTCTTCCTTATTTGGTAATCTCTTGGCTGGATGTCATAGACTTGTGTAGCATCCCGTGCAATAGTTAACAGTCATTTTGAAACTCCTTTGTTCTCCTGTCCCCTAGATCCAGGTCCCAATATTTACCTTTTAACCTCTCTATTGACATGAATTGCTGGACCATTTCTTACAATCCCTCATCTTCTTTTTAATATTTTCAATTCATGTCTCTTCTTCAGCTTTTGCTAGTACCAACTGGATTTCATCATTCAGTTCTTGGGGGGTCCATTTCCTAAGCATCATTATGGGTACATTATCTTTCTTCACAAATTGGGTACTATTTATTATTTGGCGTATCAATAATGTAAAGCAAGGTATCATACAAGGTATAAATAACAGTATTATTACAACACATAGGAATAAGAATAATATTCTTTTAACCCATAGTCCACCAGACAACCATGAAAACAAATCCCAATCTGTACCCTTCCAAGTTTGTTCTGGGACGTGGTCTAATTTTCTAATTTCCTTCGTTTTCTGTTTAACCACTTTTCCGTTATCATCAATTTGTAAACAACAATTGGAGTCGTTCAGTTTTCCACACACTCCCCCTTCTTCCGCTAGTAAATAATCTAAAACCATTCTATGTTGAAAGATGGCGTCCCTCATCTGGGTGGACTGATCAGCCAAGAGATCCAAAGCCGTCGCTGTTTGGTTGGTTATAACCTCAAGGACAGCTTGCAACCTAATACTAAGGTTAAAGGCCTTGACCACCTCCTCCCCCAGAGTGAAAAAGTTATTTTTCCATTCATACCCATGTCTCAGTTGTCCTTGTAAAAACAATACCAGGAAGTATAGCATGTCTTATCCCTTGTGCCGTCCAATCTTGAGGGTATGGAAAACGCCTCCGATCAAGAGGTTGGGCCGCCTTCAGGATCGATCTGGGCTTGTGTTACCGTTCAGCCTTTCAGGGTGATCTGGCTCCTGGAAAACTAATTATATGGTTTAAAAGGGTTCTTATATTATTTTCTCAGAACAGTGTAACCTTAGTGCGGGAGAAGTCCAGTCGAGGCCCTCTCGCTCGGTAGTCAATACCCATAGGGGTTGCCTCCCTCGGTAGACTATACACACCGCAGTGGAGGGTCCTGCCCCGGTCTTGCCTTCTCCCTTTCCTCCCTTTAGGCTTGTTCTCTTTATCTGGTGCCCTTTAATTCATGCAGAGCCACGTTGCTGGAGCATTAGTCCGTCCCTCTTCAGCCTCAGTTTCAGTTCCCCAGGAGTGGATTCAACCTTCCAAGCTTCGGTATTTATTGGCCCCTTTACCCTGGAGGCATGGGTCCAACCTCTTTCTGCTGTTCTCACAGCTGTTTCAGTAGTAAGTAAAACAAGGTACAGTCCCTCCCATCGAGGAGTTAATGATTCTTCCTTCCAGGTTTTTATGAAGACCTTGTCTTCTGGTTGTATTTCATGAATAGCAAACCCCAACGGGGCGTTTTGTGCTAAGTCCCTTTTCCCTCAGTTGTTGTAATTGCTTCCTTATCATAATTACATACTTCTGGCTCTCATAATTCTCTATCAAAGAATAGTCCAATGACATTCCTTGGGAATACGGCATCCCATATAACATCTCATATAGTGAGATGAGATACCTGTTTCACCATGGGGCATAGTCCAAAAGTTCAATAATGCCAATGGCAAACATCTTATCCAAGACAGTTGGGTTTCAATCATTAATTTGGCCAATTGTTGTTTAATCGTTTGGTTCATTCTCTCAACTCGTCCTGAACTTTGTGGATGCCAGGGAGTATGATATTCCCATTTAATGCCCAGGGCTGTGGTTAAGTCCCATAACACTTTAGATGTGAAATGTGTCCTCTGGTCAGAGTCAATACTCCCTACCAACCCAAAACGCGGTATTATATTTTCTTGACACCTTCAGTCCCTTTTCTCCCCCAAAAATGAATAGTTTAACAGTGGTTTTCCACACATCATCCTCGGTTTTTCCTGCCACTAGTAGGTCATCCACATATTGTAGTAACATCACTTCCCCCTCTGTCTCATAAGATTGTAATATTTTTCCAAAGTTTGTCCAAACAGATTAGGAGACTCCTTTCCCAATTCCCCTTCCTTATACCATACCCGGGGATCTATATCTCCCTCATCTTCTTTTGTTAATGTATGTAACCAGACTTTTCTGTTTTCCCCTTTAAGCTTTAAGCCCATTTTGATAATCAAATCCCTCCCCAATAGGTTATATTCTGCTTCTGGAACAAGTAAAAGATCATTAAGACCCACATAGGTCTCAGATTCTACCTCAACATTTTCCAGTATTGACACAGGGAAGGATTCCCCTTTTGCCCCTACCATGGACATTTGCTTATTCCTCCTTTTGAGTCCATCTGGTATATTCTGGATAGTCGATCTTTCGGCCCCCGTATCTACCAGAAACAAAACTTCTTCCTTGTGGGGACCTATTAATAACTTTATCAAGGGCTCTGTCGATGTTTGGGTCCCCAGAAGGTATAGCCCCTGACACCCCTAATCTTCCTTAAACATTTTCTCATTTTTCTGTCGCTTCCAACAGTTTCTCTGCAAGTGTCCTCTCATCCCACAATAATAACAAGCTGGTAAGTTCCCGTCCTTCTTTTTCGGTCTGTTGTCTAAGCTACCTCCCTTATCTTTTCCTTTCCCCCCTCCTTTCTGGCTTTCTCTGATAGCAGCCACAAAAATTTTTGCTTTAGCTTTCTGTCTTTCTTCTTTTGAGCCTCTCGCAACAATTCCTCCAATCCCCTGTCTTGCCAGTCATCCAGTTTCTCTATCTTTTTCTGTATATCCTACCATGATTTTGCCACAAACTGAGTTTTCAATAGCGCCCCCCCCACCCCCCCGGGTGAATCTGGATCCAGGCCAGAATACATTTGGAGTCTTGTCCTTAACCTTTCCAGCCATTCCGTTGGGGACTCCTCTTTCTTTTGGTGTTCATTGAAGGCTTTAATATTCTGTCCCCTCGGTACCGCTTCCTTGACACCTTGAATTATTATAGTTCTAAGATCCCTCATGTTCTGTCGTCCTGCCACCGTTTGAAGGCCCCAGTTAGGGTCCACATTCGGCCATTTTGTATCTCCGGGCGGTCCGGCTTGATTTTGCCTCTCCCATATTCTCATTCCCGCTTGCCTAATCATTCCCCTTTCTTCCGTGGTGAAGAGGAACCCCAAAATCAACTGCATTTCCTCCCACGTACGTGTTGGGTCCCAGGAATTGGTCTAATCTCTCTGCGACCCCTAGAGGATCATTCAATAAATTACCCATTTTCCTTTTTTAAAAATTCCTCACATCTGACGTATTGAGGGGCACCATCACAAAGCCTGTTCCTCCCTGGTTACCTCCCAAGGGTACCTCCCACAACGGGTATAAACCCCTCTGCTCCTCAGCTCCTTCCTGTTCCCTTTCCCTGTCCTTGTCCTTTGGGCAGGTGGGGATGGGCTAGGGCTTGGTGCAGTTGGGGAGGGTTGGTTATATGGAGGGGGTACATTATCAAGGGGCTCCCACTCCTCCTTATCTTCCTCACCCTCCCTTTTAGTAGTTAAATTAAATATCCGAGTGGCAGGTGCTTCCGTTAGTCCCAACCAGGTCGCAGCATACTTGCTCTCTTCCGGATCCACAGGTGTTCTGCTATTAACATAATGTTCAAAGCCTGACAGACCCAGTCCTCCATGGACCCAAACATCGGCCAAAATACGTGGGGTCTTAAGGGTTCTTTTGGCCATTTAACCATACAAAACTGAATCATTTTCGCCTTGTCCTTATGTTTAGTGCTTCTGAAGCTATTCCAGTATCTTAAAATTAGCTGTAAGGGACTATCCAGTGGAATGTCTGGTAATTTTCCTCCCCTTTTAAACCAGAGGCCCCTCCTTGAACCTTCCAAGTCTAAGGATCTGCTTTGCCCCTGACCCATTACTGGAACCTTTTATACAAAAAACTCCAAACTCCTGGCTGTGCCTGTATCTAAAGGTGTCTTGCGAGTGTTATCCCACCCACGAACACTTAGAACGATCGCTTCGATCCTTCACCGGCCAAGCCCCTTGCGGGATATTGGAACCGCGGTTAAAAGACCTCCGCACTCGCTTCGGAACTGAGTTCCATCTCAGTCACACCCTTACACACAGTCACACAACCGTACCCACTCACAAAACAATAAGGGGCTCCCACTCCTCCTTATCTTCTGTAAACCAGAGGCCCAAGAAGCAATTAAGATAAGGAAATGAAACCCTGAAATTAATTGTATATGAAGAATGCAATTAAATAAGTCGTATTCTAATAGCAATAATTCACTATAAACTGTGGATTCATGCGTTACTGATGTGCTTCTCTCCTGACTGAACCACTGCTAATGCAGTGAAATGTATGTAGTTTAATTATATCTATTATACTTTTGTTCAGGTACAAGCCTCATTCAATTCTGAATAGATAAATCAGCATTTGAGGAGACCAAAGTATCTGTTGTAAGAATTCTCAAGGTCTACCTTTTTGGCATCATGAAAGATTATGGCTGGAAGGGGACATGGGAGATTATTCCCTGTCCTAAGCCTGTATCAACTATGTATCTTTCCTGACAGATATTTACCTAACTTGGCTTCTCCAGAAGTGGAAATTTCTCTACAATTTATGAACAATTCCAATGCCTGAGGAAGTCTTCCTAACATTTAATTCCTGTCCAGTGTAGACATGAAATAAATATTGTTTCTTTCCTTATGCAACAGTCTTGAAGGCTGTTGTCGTGCACCTCCTCAGACATCTCATCTCTTCTTTAGGATAAATTAAATCTCATTTCTTCCAGTTTTTCCTCAGGTCTCTGAGCATTCTTATAGCTTTCCATGTCATGTTTTCAGTTGATTTTCTTGGATAGGACAGTCCTGTAGACAGTGCCTCTGAACTCTAAGAAATAAATCAGGGAGTGTTTAAAGGAAGGAAATAGTTTCATTACGGAAGGGAGGGGGTTGTTTTTTCTTGTTGTGTTCTTTTTTAAAAAATGTAAGTTAAATATCTATCACGTGAAAATGGGGGGGGGGGGGGCAGGGGGGGAGAGAGAGATATTTTCCCAACCCCGGGTTTTTGATCTGTCTATCAGTGCCCCAGGAAAGCCGAGACCCTTGTGCCCAGCCAGTCTGTCAGCATCCCCTTACAGGGACCCTTCACTGAACACTCCCGCTGGATTGGAGGGCAAT
Source organism: Falco rusticolus (assembly GCF_015220075.1). NCBI lineage: Eukaryota > Metazoa > Chordata > Aves > Falconiformes > Falconidae > Falco > Falco rusticolus. Next base: position 8,573,364 of record NC_051209.1, on the reverse strand, counting down.
TTGACTGACTTGTTCAGGGAAACATGCCAACAGCATCAGGGGAACCCCTCAGCGGGTCTTCCCACTTTATTTGAATGTGTTACCCGCTGCCGGCAACTGCTAGCGCCCACAAAGGACTCACACTAACAGTTTACGGAATAACACTCTTTATTATAAAATTGTGACAAGTTAAGATTCATGATTGCCAGTGATAGGGACTGCCTGCAAAAACAAGCTTGAAACAATATACAACCAAATTATATACAATCAAAACATTAATCACTAATAACAGCTAGCATGAGTTAGCGTGCATAAGACAAAGTTCTTACCCAATAGGTGTCCCTATGGAGGAGAAGACAGGTTCAGCCCATTGACTGATGCCAGAAGTTACAATGGAGTCTTCCCTAACTTCCCCCCTCATTCATTTACTTTTTATACTTTTCTTTACTCTCAGGTGGAGCTTGAGTGACTCTAGTCACACATTCTTTCATTATTGATTGGTGTAAACTTCTCTCACTTTCATTTAAAGACATAGTTGATAAGAAATAGAAAGCGCATGCTTGGTGAGGGGTGGTCGTGCCTTGGAGGCGGGTAACTTTGGGATGGAGGTGTGTGTTAGTATTATAACGAGATTATAATGAGCAAGGTTCATTTAAGGAGAATAATTTCACCACAGTTGTTAGCCCAGCAATGGACATCTCATATATTTTCCATTTGACAGCCACTATGCAGCTTATTGGCTGTATGGTACCATCAAGTTCCCAATCCTGCAGGGAGTACAGCAGAGCCTGGCCGTAGTGTCTCCACTCCACTCCACCCTCCACTGCTCCTCTAGGGTAGCATGTTGTGTTGCCTAGGGAACCATGGTGGAGTAGATTCCATACATGCCAACCATCCTGAAAGTGGCAACTGTATTTTTCCCTGAAAAGGTTGCTATAATACTAAAACTTCTATTAGGTTCCAATTTTCTGTAATTTCCCCACTCCAAGCGATTTTCCCACAATATCAGGGAGAATTTCTCCATGGTATGTCATAGCTACATATCTTCTAACTATGTCTAACCATATCAATCTAAACAGAATTTGCAAAATTGTTCCAGTTGTCTACTCCAAGTAGCTTTGCTATTCTCTCAGATAAATACTGTCTAAGAAGCATAGGGAAACTTGTGCTTCTTCTGTACATGTTGTATTTATCTTCCAGACAACAGAGCAACTCATTCCCAACCTTAGAAATGGGACTGTTAACTTGGAATATTAAAGAAAAGTGAAGAGATTGTTGAATTAAATAGCTTTAAAAGGAAATGAAAGGCGACAAGGATTTAAAATTGGCTGAATTATTCTTTTTTGCTTGAAGCCAACAAATGCATTCCAGCTGATCTTTATTATTATGGCTGTGATTTTTTTACTGTAATGTTTTTGAAGGATTATCATTTTACCCATGTTTCCTATATATCCAAATGTGCAGGTGGCTATAATGAATGATCTTAGTGATCATAGAATCATATAATCATTTAGGTTGGAAAAGACCTTTAAGATCATCCAGGCCAACCATTAACCTAACACTGCCAATTCCACCACTAAACCATGTCCCTAAGTGCCACATTTACACGTCTTTTAAATACCTTCAGGGATGGTGACTCCACCAACTCCCTGGGCAGCCTGTTCCAATGGTTGACCACTCTTTCAGTGAAGAAATTTTTTCCTAATATCCAATCTAAACCTCCCCTGGCACAACTTGAAGCTGTTTCCTCTTGTCCTATCGCTTGGGAGAAAAGACCGACACCCACCTTGCTACAACCTCCTTTCAGGTAGTGGGAGAGAGCAATAAGGTATCTTCTGAGCTTCCTCTTCTCCAGGCTAAACAACCCCAGTTCTCTGAGCCACTCCTCATAAGACTTGTGCTCTAGACCCTTCACCAGCTTCATTGCTCTTCTTTGGACACACTCCAGCACCTCAATGTCTTTCTTGTAGTGAGAGGCCCAAAAGTGAACACAGTATTCAAGGTGCGGCCTCACCAGTGCTGAGTACAAAGGGACTATGACTTCCCTAGTCCTGTGCGCCACACTATTTTGGATACAAGCCAGGATGCTACTGGCCTTGTTGGCCACCTTGGGCGCACTGCCAGCTCATATTCAGCTGACTGTCAACCAACACTCCCAGGTCCTTTTCCAGCAGGCAGCTTTCCAGCCACTCTTGCCCAAGCTTGTAGTGTTATATGGGGATATAATGTAAATTAGAAACTATAAATCCTTATTTCTTTCATTCTTTCTTCAAAATTTTCTGCTTTCCTGTATCCTTACTTCTCTGGCTTACATATTTTTATTGATTAATATACCACATCCCTGCTAGATTTTTGTCTCAGATATGTTTCTTTTGATTAGCAATACTGAGAGGCCATAAATTCATCATTCTTTATGACAGGACACATAATCTGAGCAGCAGACAGTGCAAATGTGTCCATGACACAGTGGTCTGCTTTATAGCCACCATTTATCCTGTAGCTAGAAGAGAGATATAAGTCAAGAGGCTCTATTGTTTGGTGGCAAGGGCTAGCAGTCCCTCCCAACTCCTAATTGTGACTTTGACAAAGATCCTGCCTGCATTGCTGGGCAAATCAGCAAGCCATGCAGAACTCTTTTTGCTGCCCCCAAAACAGGAATAATAGAAATATGTATCTCATGGAGGACAAACTGTGAGGATTTATTGGTTACAGTGCTTACCACTTTGAAGATATGTACCAGATAGTGGTTGTGATATCTGTTATACAAATGTTTTCTGTTCTGCCTGAAAGTAGAAGGAAATCAGTAACATTTGTAAGACAAGCTAAGGCTTCCCTGATGACACCCCTGGAGAGTATCTCGTAGAGCAGAGCCATAGGAAAAGGGGATGCTCATCTTCGGTCCTGCACAATCAATAGTAAAAAAAAAGCAACATGCATAAGACACTCCAATTTTCCTAGAGGGCTTTTCTGTCTGGTGAAGTAGGTTTCTTGGGTGATCTGATGTGCCAGTCTGTCCAGACCTACTGACCTGCACATCTGTCCTCGTGCCCTGTAGATCTCATGACTTTCAGTGAGAAACTTAGAATCATAGAATAGTTTGGGTTGGAAAGAACCTTTAAAGATCATCTAGTCCAACACCCCTGCCATGGGCAGGGACATCTTTCACTAGACCAGGTTACTCAAAGCCCCATCCAGCCTAGCGTTGAACACTTCCAGGGATGGGGCAGCCCTGTCCAACCTGACCTTAAACACTTCCAGGGATGGGGCATCCACAGCTTCTCTGGGCAACCTATTCCAGTGTCTCACCACCCTCATCATAAAAAATGTCTTCCTTATGTCCAATCTAAATCTACCCTCTTTCAGTTTAAAACCATCGCCCCTTGTCCTGTCACTACAGGCCTTGGTAAAAAGTCTTTCTCTGTCTTTCTTATAAGACCCCTTTAAGTAGTGAAAGGCTGCAATAAGATGACTCTGGAGTCTTCTCCAGGCTGAACCACCCCAACTCTCTCAGCCTTTCTTCATGGGAGAGGTGTTCCAGCCCTCTGACCATTTTTTTGGCACCTTCTCTGGACTCACTTTAGCAGGTCCATGTCTTTCCTGTACTGGGGACTCCAGAACTGGAAGCTGTACTCCAGATGGGGTCTCACGAGAGCAGAGTAGAGGGGGAGAGTCACATCCATCAGCCTGCTGGCTACGTTTCTTTTTATGCAGCCCAGGATACAATTGGCATTCTGGACTGCAAGTGCACATTGCTGGCCCATGTGCAGTTTTTCATCCACCAGTATCTCCAAGTCCTTCTCCACAGGGCTATTCTTAATCAGTTCATCCCCTAGTCTATACTGATATTGAGGATTGCCCTGACCCAGGTTCAGGACCTTGCACTTGGCCTTGTTGAACGTCACGAGGTTCATATGTGGCCAACCTCTACCGCCTGACAAGGTCCCTCTAGATGGCATCCCTTCTCTCTAGGGCATCAACTGCACCACTCAGGTTGGTGTCGTTTACAAATTTGCTGAGGGTGAACTCAATCCACTATCTATGTCATTGATATAACTCCATCATAGAAGGCCACTGGATTATTCAGGCACAACTTGCCCTTGGTGAAGCCTTGTTAGCTGTTTCTGATCACTTCCCTACGTTCCATATGTTTTGAGATATATTCCAGGAGTATATATTCCATGATTTTAGCAGGAACAGAGGTGAGACTGACTGGTTGGTAGTTCCCAGGGTCTTCTTTTTTACCCTTTTTAAAAATGAGTGGGATATTTCCCTTTTCTCCAGTCATTGGGGACTTCACCTGACTGCTATGACTTTTCAAATATAACTGAGAGTGGCTTAGTGAGTGGCATCAGCCAATTCCCTCAGGACCCTGGGATGGATATCATTCAGTCCCATGGACTTGTGTATGTTCAGGTTCCTCAGGTAGTCTTGAACCTGATCTATTCTTACGATGGGAGGGAGCTCATTCTCCCAGTATCTGCCTTGAGATTCAGGGACTCAAGAAATGTGGGAAGAGCAATTGCCATTGAAAAATGAGGCAAAAAAAATGCTGACTACCTCAGTTTTCTCCATGTCGGTTTTTACTCGTTCTCCTGTCTTTTTTATCAGGGGATAGTACATTTTCTTTAATCTTGCTTTTTTTTTTTTTTTTTCCAACATACCTCTAGAAGCTCTTATTATTATTATTCTCATCCCTTGCCATATTCAGCTCCAACTGTGCCTTAGCTTTTCTGATCACATCCCTACACATCTGGGCAGCGCCCCTATATATTTCCCAGGATACACATCCCTGGTTCCACTTCTTATGCGTTTCCTTCTTGCACCGTACTTTGAGCAGGAGGTCCTTACTGAGCCATGCTGGTCTCCTGCCTTCCTTGCTCCAATTCTTACACATGAGAATCGAGAGCTCTTGTGCTCTAAGAAAAATGTCCTGAAAGAGCTGCCAGCTCTGTTCAGCTCCTTTTATCCCCAAGGGCAGTTTCCCAGGGGGTTCCCCGCACTAATTCCTTAAACAGCTGAAAGCTTACCCTCCTAAAATCCAGGGTCTTGACTTTACTCTTCACTTGGCCCATATCCCTCAAGACTGTAAATTCCACCAGGGTATTATTACTACAGCCCAGGCTGCCACCAGTCTTGACCCCTCTAATTAGTTAATCTAGCAACAGGTCTGGCAATGGTTCTCCTCTGGCTGGGCTGTCTATCACCTGGATTAAGAAATTATCCTCGATGCACTCCAAGAGTCTCTTGGACTGCTTACAGCTCGCTGTGCTGCTTTTCCAGCAGATGTCAGGGTGATTGAAGTCCCCTGGCAGATCAGGGCCTTCGAGCACGATGCTTCCTGTAGTTGACGTAAGAATGCTTTGTCAACAGGCTCCCCTTGATTGGGGGTCCTGTAGTAAACACCAACCACGAGGTTCCTTTGTTGGCATGACCCCTAATTTTTTACCCATAAGATCTTGACCTTTTCATCACTGTTTTTCAAAAACAGCTTTGTGTGGTCAATCCATTTTTTTTATTATTTTTTTTTTTACATAGAGGGAAACCCTTGCCCCTCCAGCTTCTTTTGTTTGTTACCTATGCCGCATGCATTGGTATAGAGGCACTTCAGCAGGGCTATCAACCATGTCACCTATTTAGAGGAACACACTCTAATTCCTTTGAGGCATTTCACATGTGTTTCCCTGTTGGTTCCTAATAAATTGGCATCCCCTGGCTCTTCTGAGTTGCTCAAAATTCTGTCCCCTTCCCCTGCTAAATCTGTTCATTAATGAGCTGATTAAAGGCCAGTTACAATTTAGATGCCATCAACTTTGTGATTTCTGTTGTTGACAATTATAATTAGGTGTGTTCTATAACTAGAAGATCCTTTCCAAGAACAATATTAAAAGTGTCAATCAATTAGTTTGATGTTTGCAGCACTATTTTTTCCAACTGCGTTTGGAATGTATTTATGTGTGATGAAAATTGCTGGATTCTTTTAAATTTTAAAGTCACACTTAATTACTATGTCAAAGGTTTTTAAGTTGCATCTACCACAGTTGTATTAGTAGAGCCTTTTGTGTAGAGAAATGATGTGCTTTACTTTTGCCGTTTTCACAGCTGGTGGTCATCCATACAGTGTGGCCACCTACACCTTCCTCTTTCTTGTTTCCAGCTGGTAAATAGCATTAGAAAATCTAGAAAGAGAAGTAAATACTTTGTTCTCATTACTGTTTCTGTAAGTGATGGCTGCGATTGCCACTGGTGCGTTAAATTCCTGGAAGCAAGGCATGTCCTATGTGTGGGGTAAGATCACTTGTAAGTCCATTAGTCTTCTGGAGATCACCTGGAGCTCACTTAATCACAGGGATGCAGGATCAGATTCTTTGGGATGTTATATCAAGTTATTAGTTGCTGCCTCTGGTAAGCATTTGATCACTGAACTCATTGAAACTGAAGAGGTCTTTTTCTTGATAGGGAGGCCTGTAGTAAACACCAACCACGAGGTTCCTTTGTTGGCATGACCCCTAAGTTTTACCCATAAGATCTTGCTGTTTTTCAAAGACAGCTCTGTTCAGTCAATCCATTCCTTTACATAGAGAGCAACCCCCTCCCCCACGACCCTCCTTCCTTGCTTGTCCCTGCTGAACAATTTATAGCCGTTGACTGCAATGCTCCAGTACTGTGATTTGTCCCCCCACATTTCAGTGATAGCAATTTGGTCATAGCTTTCTAGCTGCACCATGGCTTCTAGCTCCTCCTGTTTGTTACCCATGCTGTGTGTATTGGTATAGAAGCACTTCAGCAGGGCTATTGACCATGTCACCTTTTTAGAGGAACAAGCCCCAATTTCTTTGAGGTATCTCACATGTGATTCCCTGACAGTTCCTAATGCATCAGCAGACCCCAGCTCTTCTCTGTTGCTTAAAACTCCATCTCCTTCCCCCCTAAATCTAGTTTAAAACTCTCCTTATCATTCTGGCCAGCTTGTTGGCAAAGACCCTCTTGCCCCACTTGGTCAGGTGAATCCCATCAGCTCCCAACAGATGTCTTTATGAAGAGGATCCTTGGGAGTTTTACATAGTTAGAAACCTCCCTTGCAGATATTATGTCTTCTGGAATGTTCTAGTCTTGCGCATAATGGGACATGTGAATGTGTGTATACATAAAAAATATAGATAATTTTGTGAGAAAAAATAGCTACTGCTTCAGAATAATACTAACACAAACAAATATGTAACTTTTGACTCTTAGGATTGAAAGCAACAACAAAGATGCCTGATTAAATATTTGACTAGATAAAATCTGCATGCAGACATTTCAGTTGAAATTACCCATCTTACATGTTCCTTGCTCTGTCGAAGAGTTAAAGATATTAAATAAAGTTTGCTAGCAAGAAGAACCTGCATTTTAGGTGAAAGGCATTTATGTCAGTGTGACCGGCCTTTTGACACCTAGCAACCCTGAAAATTTAGTGCTGTAAAGCTGACTAACGTATCTATTATTTAATTGCCCTCGAGGTTATATATTACTTAAATCATTCTTTTTAGGAAAGAAAATAATCTGTCACTGTAGCATATTTTTTTTGCATCAAAGCAATACAATGAGAACATAATTTGGTCTTCTCATGAAGCTACAAGAAATATGGAAAGACCAAACATTGATTTTCACGTGAAAAGGAAAACACATTGGAGCCTTGATCACCCAAGAGAAAGGTCAGAGTGGTGTGGCTCCATCAGAATTTTCAAACAAAATCTCTCTACCTTGCTTTGTAATGTTTGCAGGTGAACATAGTCTCATAGGGTGCTTATTGAGTTTAAACCTCTATTCTGAGCCTCCTCCCTTCTTTAATTCAGAAATTGTTGAAAGGGGAGTAGAGGCATTTGGCTGCTGGGTGTAGGGGAGTTCTCTAGCTCTCTGGAACAACTGCCATTCCAGTTCATTTGACTTCCTGGGGACATGCTTGTTGGATGGGAACTGAACTTGTTGGACAGTTTCAGAATGTTTTTCTAACCTCATGTATCAAGGAATGACATAATACAAGCTTAAATAAGCACTGGTGGGTGCAAATCAGTTAAATACATTAATGATACCCGTCAGAAGACATGAAATTATTTACCCTATAAACACTCAAGCCTGGAAAATCTCAGTTTTCTGAGTCACAAACTTAACATCTGCAACGTAGTTTTTAGTTCAGTGTGTTGCACATTAGGCACTGGGATAGAAGGACATGCATTGTTTCAGCTGTGAAGAGCACTGTGTTTCAGCAGGATAGATGGGTATAATGTTGCTTGGGGTGACCTTATTTTGGGGCTTTTTCACCAACAACGATGGAATAATAAATCCATAATACTTGTTTGGGAACTGAATGTGGCAGTGAATATTGAGAACATGGCACTGAGGCTAACCCCAGTGGCTGTGTTCTCAGGAGCTGACAGGGATGGGGATATGAGATGAGAGGTCAGTTGGAAAGCAGAGAGAAGCAAGAAATGCTATTGCTCCACACAGCCAAACTGCTGGGGAAGCATAGTAGCACTATGCCTTGGGCTTTCCCACGTTAAAAGCATCAACATCTACAAAGCAAAGATCATCACTTTAACAAGCTCACTGAATGAATTTGCAGAAGAAATTCAGTTCAAATGTTATCTATTCTGATCTCAGTGTTAGATCAAAGGCCCCTGCAGCTCATATAAGTGGAACTCTGCTAAGCATATTGGTTATTTTTACCCATTTATAAGGTTTTATCTCTGTGGTGGTTTCATTGAAGATACAAAGCAAAAACTGAGAAAACCCCAAAAATTGTCACTAAATTACTGATCAAAATAAACCCCTCCTTCTGGAAGGTCACTAGATTCGGGTGTTGATATTACCTCATAAGGCAGAGAAATGTTCCCCTGTGCTGGACAAGCCCCTGTGAAATGACCCCAGATCTTATGGTGGAGTGGGAAGAGTGTTTTCCACTGCTCTTCTGAATGTCTGCCTTGCACCTACTGTGACTGTGCAAATTGTCTTCTGTATTTTGGCTCTCAGCCATTTTGTCCTTCAGGAATCATATCGCTTCCCACATTAGGATGAGCCCATCTCCTTCATGTCTGTTGTCATTTTATAATGCCACCTCAAATGGAAGGCGAATGTTTGCCAGCTTTGTGGGAAAAGGAATTATTGCAGTGTGATCAGAGTAGGGCATAAGGTAAAATAATTAATGTGTGTATTTCATAGCTTATTTCTGAGAATGATAGGAGTTCATCAAATTTGGAGATCTTTCCCAGTGACACAGTATGCTAGACTGATGTATTTAGTGTAGGTGTTCTCTAGTACAAATTTCAGATCACATTCCTATTTTTAATGGCCAGATGTATAAAATTCCTGAGGTAAGATCAGCAAGGGACATAAAGAGAGCTCTTGACTAGTGGGATGGAGGACAAACTGGTCAAAAAAAGAAAAAAAATAATTGTCTGAGGGGGGGGAAATGTTCTGAATTACAGGAGAATCTTTGTTTCTAAGTCTAGGTCCTTCTTCAGTTATCAGCAATGACGATGATTCGGCAAGTCCCCTCCATCACATCTCAAATGGCAGTAATACTCCATCTTCTTCTGAGGGAGGTCCTGATGCAATCATCATTGGAATGACAAAGATTCCCATAATTGAAAATCCCCAATACTTTGGAATTGCTAAAAGTCAGCTCAAGCCAGACAACTGTAAGTACAAATGCCTATATGTAGTTCATCCTTTTTTTTTTTTTTTTTTTTTGGTGCAAGTGCTGGGGCTCCTTAACAGTGCTAATAGAAAAATGGTGTAAGTTCCTGGGAGTAGTAGGGTGAAGTTAAAATGTATGCAATTCATTAAGGAGTACTTTGGTACATGGGATGAACTGCTTTACATCTGTCAAAGCAAAATTCAGCCCTTGTGATGAATCAATGGACTCAGCAGTGGGCTCAAAGCCCAATCTGTATTCCATCAAAGTCACTGGTAGTCTTTCCACTAATTTCAGTGGTCTTTGGCCAGTCCTCTGCACCTAATGTATTCTTGGGATAAAACACATCCTGGGTCAGAACCAGAAGTCAATATTCGCATTTGCAGCTAAAACATACCAGTGTTTTGGCTATTGCTGAACAGTGCTTGCACAGCATCAAGGTTTTCTCTTCCTTTCCCCCCTCCCCCAACAAGTAGGCTGGAGATGGACAAGAGGTTGCAAGGGGATATAGCCAGGACTGCTGACCTGAATTGACCAAAGGGAAATTTCATACCATATGACATTAAGCTCAGCAGTAAAAGCTCAGTGAAAGGAGGAAGAAGGGAGGACGTTTGTAGTTATAGTGTTTGTCTTCTCAAGCAACTTCTATATGTGCTGAGGCTCTGTTTTCCAGGAAGTGGCTAAATATCTGCCTGCTGATGGGAAGCAGTGAATTAATTCCTCTTTTTGCTTTGCTTGCACACACAGCTTTTTTTTTTTTTTGCTTTTAAACTGTCACTATATTGATCCATGAGTCTTCTCAACTTCCTTCTATTTTCTCCCTGTCCCAAGAGTGAGCTGTTGGCTAGGTTTAACGCACCACAACATGAAATGCTGATTTTTGAAGCAGCAATCAACGCTGCAGCAAATAACTGAAAAAATATCTAAAGAATATTGTAATTAATAGTAACTGCACTACTTATTATGTTTCACCTGTACATTAAGGTCTTTAACTGCTTCAGAGAAGGTTCTTTCTACCTCTTTATGCTGTGAACTTGTGCATACATTTCTGAAGTGCTGCTGGAAGCCTGACCTGTTTCTCTGAGAAGTCATTCTAAAGATTGCCAGTGCAGTTGGTGAGTGTTAGATGTGCTACTAAGTGATATCCATCTCTGTATTCTGACTGATTTAGCTTCACAGCACAAACTGTAGTTTAAGGGCATACAATCTAGGTCAAAAACCTTTGCCTCCATCTTTGCATAGTTTAAACACTATAATAGGTGCCTTCCTTGATCTGTGCATGGGTACATGCATGCATATGCATGTGCAGGACTTCAAAGGGTGTAAAGACTGATGCCAGGCTACCTAATTTGTCTTGTGAACATTAACAGTAATCCACAGCTTGATATTTGCACTAAGAACAATCCACATAAGGATCTTCCTGCAGTGCAACAGGAGGCATTTTCCTGCATTTTTATTATATATTCCCAATGTTCTCTCTTACCATAATTTTGTTGCATGGCACTATTTTGTAATTAGAAATAACCCATAATCTCTTCTACCAGAGGGTGTTTGAATAATCTGGCATAGCATAAGCAATGGAATGCATTAAATAATCACCAAACTGCTGATACTTGATCAGCACAAGAAAGATGCTATATAGATGCATTAATTCCTTTGAAAAACAGAAGCCACTAGGGAATCATAAATTGGCAACATGTCCACTAGAGCTCTCTGATGTTATATAAAAGGACATGCTTTTAAATGAGGCTCTTGTACTTCCACTCCCAGCTGCATTAAACATTATAAACAAACATCAGTGACTACACAGTATTTCACTTTCAGCATTAATGCTGAAACAATATACATGGTGTTCTGTGAAAAAAACCCCAAACTGTACCAAACACAGAATCCTCTCACATTTAGTAAGCTGCATAGTAAGTACAGAAGCATTAACTCACAGCTGACTAATACTAACTAGGTCTTGATCCTGAAAATACATAAGTCTGTGTTTAGTTTTGTGTGCTGCAATGAAACCCGCATGGTGTCAGGGAAGCTAATCACAGTACATGAAGTCCAGCTTATGCATAAATGTTTGCAGGATGAGGGCTTGAGGCTTTGCTGTCGTGCTCCTGGGAGATGTGCAGAGCTATTGCTCTGCATTCTGCTACATTGCCATGGTAGTGCAAATCTTTGTGAGAATCAGGTAAACAGTAGTAGTATATAAATTGAGTCAGATATCTTCTACCACACTAAGCATCTGTCCAATAAAGAGGGACATTTAAAATTTCTAGGACAAAAAAGGTCTTCCCATAAATAATTTCACATACTCTCTCTCTGATCTCTTGCTAGTTATCTGTTTCTGAATACAGTGTTTCAGGCTCCATTGCAAAGTATTGGAATTGGATGTGTTTAAAAAAAAATGAAAAAGTATTGCAATCAATTTCATTTGAAATTCCATCAATGTATCAATAAATCAGTACTTTTCTCAGTCACAGAATGTTTGAGGTTGGAAGGGACCTCTGGAGGTCATCCGGTCCAACACCCCTGCTCAAGCAGGGCCACCTAGAGTCAGTTGCCTAGGACACTGTCCAGATGGATTTTTAATATCTCCAGAGAGACACTCCACAAGCTCCCTGGGCAACATGTTCCAGAGCTCAGTCACCCTCACAGTAAAAAAGTCTTTCCTGATGTTCAGACAGAACCTCCTGTGTTTCAGTTTGTACCCATTGCCTCTTGTCCTGTCATTGGGCACCACTGAAAAGAGCCTGCTTCCCTATTCTTTGCACTTTCTCTTCAGGTATTTATATACATTGATAAGATTCTCTCTCCTCCCTGTCCTGTCCCCCCCCCCCCCCCCCCCCAGCACCTTCTCTTCTCTAGGCCTAATGCAGCTCTGGATACCATTAGCCGCCTTTGTGGCAAGGGCACAGTGCTGGCCCGTGTTCAACACAGTGCCCACCAAGACCTTTTCTGCAAAGCTGCTTTCCAGCTGGGTGGCCCCCAGTATGTACTGGTGCATGGGGCTGTTCCTCTTGTCTCTGCTTTATTTTTATCACTAATGTCAGCTGAAAGATAACACTATCAACTGAATGGAAGGAGATTTATCATATTCTCTGATAGATCTGTCAGTATTATATGAAAATGTATGCAAATCTAAGAGGGGAGAAAAGTTGTCACATTTTTTTGCAAGGGAAATGTCCTGGGAAAGTCCTGCTGTTCCCACTATCAAGCTACAGCTTGACCACGGCTCAGTCCATGAATGTATTTTCTTACAAGTCCTGCTACTCAAACTGGGATCCTGGGATGCTATTCAGACTGCCTGTTTCTGAAAACAAAGGCAGAAAAGAGTTAATACTTTGAAGCCAGTTGTTTATTATCCCTTTCCCTGCAAGCTCTTTCCTAGGAGATACACAACACAGTACTTTCCCATTCTTTGCTGAGTGCTTCTGTTTCTGCAGCACAGAAGATCCCAAAAGATTAGTATTGTGGTGAGGGAAAGGATTTCCTGCTCTGAGCTAGGAGAAGGGTGCTGGTGAGATTGTCTCCTGTTAACTTAAACATGGAAGAGGGACCACAATAAAATAACACCAGCAAATTAAATCAAAAACAATTTCAAGTTATTAAGGCTCAAGGGTGTAGAGGAATGAAGGCAGTGGGTTGATTAGCATTGTTAATATGCAGCTGTGGCCTTGCCTCAGAGGCAGTGGGTTGATTGACATGGACAATGTGCAGCTGTAGCTTCTTCCTACTAAATGGTTAAATAGCCCTGAGGGTGGTGGGATGTTTTCTGGTTTTTGGAGGAAGAAGAAACAGCATCAGTAGAATCTGACTGATGGTAAACCCTTGTTGTAGCCTGATAGCTTGCTTGTGCTGTAACACAAGGGTTTTGTGTACCTTGTTTTTTTCTTATGCAAGGTTGAATTCATTCCTGAGAAAAATGTCAACTTCAGTATTCTTGTTTTCCTGAAATGTGAATTTATCTCATAATTCTCATGCACTTAAAACAATGATAGAATTGTTATTTTAATTTATTATTAAGTTGTTCCCCTTTGATTTTTAAGGATTTAACAGAGCATGGCAATATGCCTATCTAGCCAAACTGAAAGGATCTTTGATGCATAAAATGAATAAATTAAGTATTATCTCATCATTTTTATACAGTCTCACCAAAAATCAAATATAATACCTGAAAGACAGTAAACACTGGGTTTTGACCAGAGAAGTGCCAACCTAACTATAGCAAAATTAATTTACAGCAGGCAAGAGCTGTGGTGCCCCCACTTCTGTGGGGGAGAAAGAGTCTTATCTGGGCACCCTCCCAGGAGTTGAAGCACTATATCATGGAAGGAAGCCAAATTCTCATTCAAGGCAATGAAAACTTTGGGATTTAAAATACAGATCCTGGGAGCATTTAAGTTGTAAACAAAGAATCTGAAAGGTTTAGTTATAAATTTATATTGTTATCGGGTTTATTGTCAGATGTAGCTCTTGACAACTAGGAAATACCTATGGGTTTTCTTCTCGTGGGTGTCTCCAGTTCTTCCAGGAAGACTGCTGCCCATGGAAGTGCCTTAAGTCACCTGTTAAACATCTGTAGTGTTAGTAGTTCAGTGAGCAGTGCTGATGGACCCTGTTTCCTGTAGCTCTTACTGTTTGTCAAGCAGTAAGACCTTGCAGCATCCAATCCATAAAGATAGAGATCTATTTTCTGCTCTGTTGTGTTTGTAAGGTATATGGAATGTTGTGTTACAGGGGATGGAGTAATTTAGTGAGAAATAACACACACACCCTGCCTTCCAACTCTCCTCACTGAGGTGGGAGGTTAGGTGCGGTTAGGTTTTGAATTCTAAGTGATGTCAAATTTACCATTATCAGTCCAGTCGTGTTTAATATGTATATTAAGCTACCATGGGTCTGAATACACTGATAGCAGTCTGCACTGCCAGTCCAGTCGTACTCATGAACTAGCATGGCCACATTTAGGGTTTGGTCACATTCAATGAGAAACTGCGACGACCAGCTACTTAACAGTGCAGTTTTATTTGTGCAAAAGATATACAGGTTTTTGGATTGCCAGTGATAGTGACTGTGCAAAAAGGCATGTGCAAATAAAATGTTATCAAGTCTAAAATGCACAGAAAAGTTACAACAATACAGCCTGACTACAAATATTAAAAAGTAACTCTCTAGAGATATTTCTAAGTCTCCCAAAGAAGCACTTGGTTTAAGTCTCACCCAAGGCGTCCCAAGGGGGGGAGAAGAAAGGCTCAGCCCATCGGCTGGTCCCAGGAGTCAGTCTCAGTGGTGTCTTCCCCACTTGTCCCCTCATTCATTCACTTTTTATACTTCTCTTTACTCTCAGGTGGAGCTTGGGTGACTCTAGTCATACATTCCTTTATTATGATTGGTGTAAAGTTCTCTCTCTTTCATTTAAAGATACCGATAATTTTAAATTTACTGCACGTGCTCCCCAAGCGAGGGATTCACACTCTTTTTTTGGGGGGGGCATTTGAGTAGGAGGTCGTGATCTCCCACTCCCACAATTATTTTATCCTAGCATCCTTGAGTTTTATCTCAACAGTTTGTTTTCTTTTAGCAGTTGGCCTGTCCTTGTTAGAAAGCTTATCTTTTCTTTGAAGTGCAAAAGGGGCCGAGTTCCTGACCTTCTCTCACAGATAATGAGGCTCTTGCTTGGTCTTCGCCACAGTTGTTGGCCCAGCAACAGACATCATCTCATATATTTTCCAGCCGCTATGCAGCTTATTGGCTGTATGATACCATCAAGTTCCCAGTCCTGCAGGGAGTACAGCAGAGCTTGGCCACGGTGTCTCCACTCCACTCCACCCTCCACTACTCCTCTAGGATAGCAGGTTGTATGGTTTTAGCGAGCTCTGGTGATGTAGATTCTGTGCATGCCAACTGTTTGAAAGTGGCAATTGTATATTTCCCTAAAAGGTTGTTATAATACTACAACTTCTATTAGATCTGTAATTCCCCCCCTCCAAGCAATTTTCCCAACATGGGCAAACATCTGAAACTTTTAGCACTTGTGATATTGTAATTGAGTGAGGTGTTAAGATGAGATACACAATTGCATAATTTTCATGCTCTTTAGGAAACCTAGCCTTAAAAGGACTAGTGAAATCTTTGGATATACGGAGAAGTAAGGGGCTGATTTTATGTTTGTATTACAGCCTAGTTGAGAATGATACAAGGATGTGTCTTCCAGTTGGAAAAAAAAAACAACCTGGAAATAACTATTTTCTAAAGGATATTGCAAATTTTCCCACAGAAGAGCCATAAAAATGACTGGTAAACTAGAAAAAATGCCTTCCAGGGAGGGGCTTCCATCTCTTTGCCTTACCAAGATGAAAGATGATTATGTATATCTATTCCTTCAGAGTGAAAAAATGCAAGACCTTAAAGGGGAGTTTAAACTAGTAGAGAAAGTCTCCTAAAATACAAGGGAGGTGAAAGCCAGACAACAGGAGAAAAAAATAATAGCACAAACTTTCAAATCAAGATTGGCACAAACCCTTTCTGGAGATATTCTTCTGCTGTATACAAGCCATTTCACTCAATACTATGTTCCATGTTGTGCAAAAGGTCAGCTTAGATGGTTTAATGGTCACATAGGGAAGAGCTATGGATGTCATTTACCTAGACTTCTGAAAGGCCTTTGATATGGTCCCCCACAACATTCTGGCCACTAAATTCGAGAGATATGGGCTTGATAGCTTGACTGCTAGATAAATAAGGAATTGGCTGGATGACTGCATCCAAACAGTAATGGTCAATGGCCCAATGTCCACGAGGAAACCAGTAATGAGTGGTGTCCCTCAAGGGCCTGTACTGGGACCAATACTATTTAATATCTTCATCAATGACCTAGACAGTGGGATTTGCATGTACCTCCAGCAAGTTTGCAGAGAACACCAAGCTGAGTGGTGCATCTGATTCACTGGACGAAAGGATGCCATCCAGAGGGACTTTGGCAGGCTTGAGGGGTGAGCCCACGTGAACCTCATGAAGTTCAACAAGGCCAAGTGCAAGGTCCTGAACCTGGGTCGGGGCAATTTCAAACACAAATACAGGCTGGAGAGAGAATGGATCGAGAAAATGCCTGTGGAGAAGGACTTGGAGATACTGGTGGATGAAAAACTGCACGTGGGCCAGCAATGTGCACTTGCAGTCCAGAATGCCAATTGTATCCTGGACTGCATAAAAAGAAACGTGGCCAGCAGGCTGATGGATGTGACTCTCCCCCTCTACTCTGCTCTCATGAGACCCCATCTGGAGTACAGCTTCCAGTTCTGGAGTCCCCAGTACAGGAAAGACATGGACCTGTTGGAGCGGGTCCAGAGGAGGGCCACAAAAATGGTCAGAGGACTGGAACACCTCTCCTATGAAGAAAGGCTGAGAGAGTTGGGGTGGTTCAGCCTGGAGAAGACTCCAGAGTCATCTTATTGCAGCCTTTCACTACTTAAAGGGGTCTTATAAGAAAGACAGAGAAAGACTTTTTACCAAGGCCTGTAGTGACAGGACAAGGGGTGATGATTTTAAACTGAAAGAGGGTAGATTTAGATTGGACATAAGGAAGACATTTTTTATGATGCGGGTGGTGAGACACTGGAACAGGTTGTCTGTAGAGGGATTTTTAAAGGACTGAGGATATATGTTACCATTGTCCGGGTTGGACAACCCAGGCCTGTTAGTTGAAGCTGCAGAGCAACTTTAAATTGTCCTGGGAACAAGCAGGGTGAGAAAGAAAACAAGCTATGCACAAACAAGAAGCCAGGTGCAGAGCAAGTCCTGGGAACTGTGAAATCAACACACTCTCATCGGCACACTCTGATCAGGCGCCTGCAACATGCTCACTAATCAGCGACACGGACACCCACGTGACCAGAGACTTTTATCCAATCACCTGTGTGTAGAGCTGCGTGAGCAGTTAGATTAAGTTATAAATATGACCTTTTTGTTTAATAAAGTGAGCACGGCATGTAGCCATATTGGTGTGATTGTTGTGACTTGGTCGACTCTCCATGGGGACCCTCTTCATCTGGTGCCCGAAAAGGGACCCATTTATTCGCTTAAGTGCGGTTCGCTTAAATGTGGTTTAGCTTAAATGCTGTTCGCTTAAATGCGGAAGTCTCCGTGCATTGGACCCGAAGGGAATTTGTCCGATTAGTGAGCTGGAGGTCGGAGGTGGAAGGTGAAAAGCGGAGTCCAGAGTTCGGTGTAGAGCTGCAGATCGCACCCCTGCCGGAGGTAAGACCGCGTAGAGTAAATCGCGGCAGGGATCCCCACTGATTTCCTCTCTGTGAGGGGGCGGGGCACTAAGGAAGACCGCGACGAGTGCAGCAGGGCTCTCTGCTGATATCCTTTTTGTGAGAGGGGGAGTTCTGAGGAAGACCGCGATGGAATTAGACGCGGCAATTAAACTGTTAACTAGCATCCTCTTTAAGAGAGGGGAGAGCATTAAAGAAACAGAAGTGGATATTTTAGTTCCCTGGGCATGAAAAAAGAATAAGATCCCCGAGCCCACGTTATTGTTTAGTATTACAGAATGGAGAGAAGTGGGAAATTGCCTCTGGGATACTACGATCGAGGGAGGTAAAGAAGGAAAAGAAGCTAAAGCGTTAGGAGCTACGTGGCGGTCTATAATTAACACTCTGGAAACTATGAAGGCAGAAAAAGAAGTAGCAGCGGCAGCTATAGAAGCGTTGGGAGGAGATGTGGTAGAAAAGCCAATAGAGCAGAAGGGTGATTCACCTAAGCCTTCTCTCTTGGCTACATTTTTCGGAGTTGGGCATACTCGTCCTATGAAGGGTATGTCAGCCTCTGTGTGTTCAACAGTGCAGGAGTATTTAGATAAGACAGCGGACAAACCGGAAGTTACTCCTCGGGGGTCTGTTGTAACTGAGCAGAAACCGGAAGACCCTGTTGAGACTCCCCAGGAAGGGGGAGCAGCGAGTCATACTGCACCAATCGGAGCTGTGGGTGGAGCAAGACCAAAACGGAGGGTGGTGACAGCTCATAGGTCACATCGGGGGGGGCAAAAACGCCATGCGATGTCGTATCCTCCTCTTCCTGAAACATCATCGGACAAATTTGAGGAGGAAGGCAGGGAGAAGCTTTGTGATAACAATACAGAGAAATCCTTACAGGAAGTAATAGATAAATTAAGAAACCTGGAAAAGCGAGTTGAAATGAACCTGCCTACTACTTCAATCCCTGTAGTTCCTCCAGTTAACCAAACTACCCCTCCGATGCTGAACTTGAGAAAAGATCCAATTCTACAGCGTTGGTCTGGTGTTGTTTGTGATGCTATTTTGGAAGGTGATTGGCAGGTGACCAGCTCGTTAGCTTGTCCAGTAGTGGTCAATAATCTTGGTGCATGTAATTGGGACATGATTTATGGAAGGTTAACGATCAGATTTTAGAGATGGGAGTGTTGCAACCTGGTCTTCCACTTTTTATGATGATCCCTCAGAATTGGCAAAATTGTCGTGGTAGACTTGAAAGACTGTTCCTTTATGATTCCCTTACATCCTGACGACACGCAAAGATCTGCATTCACTCTGCCATCAATAAACCGTGCCGCTCTGGCCAAACGGAATGAATGGGTTGTTTTACCACAAGGAATGAAGAACTCTCCTACGATGTGTCAGACTTTTGTAGATTGGGCACTTGTTCTGGTACGACAACGTTGGCCTCAATCCTGATCTGTCATTATATGGATGATATTTTATTGGCCGCTGAACAAGGGATTTCAGATGATCAACTGAAATGGCTTGTTGACCACCTTCTATCATGTGGTTTGATTGTGATGCCTGAGAAGGTTCAACATTCGGCCCCATGGAAATATCTAGGCTGGCTCATCTTGGATGCTCAGATCTGACCACAGAAGGTGACCCTTACTACACAAATAACTACTCTGCATGATGCTCAAAGGCTTTTAGGAGACCTACAGTGGGTTCGTAATATAGTTGGCCTCACTAACGATGATTTGCAATCGTTCCAATCCTGGTTGCATGGCACTGAAGCCAACAGTCCTTGAACTTGTTCACCAGAACAGCGGGCTGCCCTGGAAGTTGTGTCCTGCAAGATTCAGACTGGCTGGTGTGGTCGCCGAATGGCGAATCATCCGTTATCTTTTTTGGTTTGTAATGTTGCCACTTCACCTTTTGCCCTTATTTTGCAATGGCAAAAGAAAAAAAGGGGAAAATACGGCGATCGTTTTAGAGTGGTTGTTTTTGCCGTTGCAACCCAGACATCGTATTTTAAGTCATCCTGAAGCAGTAGCAGCCTTGGTGAGAAAAGGAAGAGACAGGATTGTTGAAATTGATGGGACTGAACCGGCAGATATCAGTATTCCAGTCCGTGGTGATGATTATGAGTGGCTCCTGAGACATTCAATAGCCATACAGGAAGGCTATACAGGTGTTGTACACAACAACCGGCCAAAAGGACCTCTCTGGGAGATGTTAGAACATTACCAGTGGACTGCGAGACCGTTATGCTCAACAAGACCAGTTGAAGGGCCAATGGTGTTTACAGATGCAGGAAGAAAGATGAAGAAGGCTGCGTGTGTTTGGCAATCCGATAATCAGTGGCAGAAACACGTGTTCACCGGTGAACCACGGGACAACCTTCAAACCTTAGAACTGAAAGCAGTGTGTTGGGCATTGGGAAGCTGGAACAACACACCTGTAAACATAGTATCAGAATCATTGTACGTAGTTGGTGTAGTACAGCGCATTGAAGATGCCTTGTTGAGAGAGACAAAGAGCCAACATCTTGGTTAAATGTTTCTACAACTGCGTAGTACTCTTTGTCAGAGAAAACATGAATTTTGTATTATGCATATTAGAAGTCATCAGTGGACCATTGGGTTGGGTGAAGGTAATGCTAGAGCTGATGAAGCAGTCAGCTGTTCAGCAATAACTCCTCCAACAAATAAGTTTGAAGAAGCTCGTAACAGCCACGAGATGTTTCATAAAAATGCAAAGTCTTTACATCGACAGTATGAAATACCCATAGCAGATGCAAAGGGCATTGTTCGCTCCTGTCCTCAATGTAGTCATCATGGACCTGGTTTAGGGGTGGGCACTAACCCAAAAGGTCTGAAGGCATTTCAGGTTTGGCAAATGGATGTAACACATGTGCCTGACTTTGGGAAACTTAAGTATGTGCATGTCACCCATATGTTTGTCCTAGGCAAGATGTCAAAAATACTTTGGCCAATGGGTAAAAAATTCATCAAGACCATAAACCAAGTCCACCACTCAAACATGTTTACTCCTGCAGTTGCCCAGAGAAGCTGTGGATGCCCCATCCCTGGAAGTGTTTAAGGTCAGGTTGGACAGGGCTTTGAGTAACCTGGTCTAGTGAAAGATGTCCCTGCCCATGACAGGTCCCTTCCAACCCAAACCATTCTATAATTCTTTGATTCTATGTGGCAGTAAAATGTTTGGACCTATTTTTTGTGACCAAGGAAAAAGTTTACATTGTCACTGCTTTTCACTTTTTAATTAAGCACACAAACATTTTTACACTTATACCATTGAATGTCTTGATGTCTGTGGCTGAAATCAGTCACATCCAACTCAGTGAATTCAGTGCGGTGATGTGATCATGAGCTGCCCATTTTGTTAGGACCCAGTTCAGTCCAGAACATGGTGTGATCATCTCTGTTCAGCCTCACAATCAAAGGTAGGTTTCTTGGAGGATGAAAGACCATGCTTACAGGTAGTTATTTTTAAAAGTACAACTATCAGCTCAAAGGCAATCACCATTTGGAGCCAAAAGGAGGAAGATTTATAATGACCCTTTGAACATTTGTGCATCTTTGCCTGTGATAAAATGTTATGACACCACATCTTTGGTAATTCAGTTATGCCACCTCCTTGGCCAAATTCTGCTTTGTTTCTTCAGTGTAAATTCAGGATAATCCCTTGGACTTTAACAGAGATAATTTGCTGTATCCTGATATTAATTGAAAGTAGATTTTGACTTGATTTTTGTTTTGTACTGCTGGAATTTACTGCCACTGATGACAGTGTCATTATGGCTTGGCCCTGAGTGCGCTAAATGGATTTTTTTCCTTAGATTATATTTCAACATCAGTGCTGTTCTATGTTCAAAATGGAGAGGACCCAAACAAAATTTAAGAGGTTGTGTGTTTTTATCACCAGGTCTTTTATGGTGGTATTAAAGAGAACAAAATGAAAACCTGCCTCAACTAAAGTGGAGTTTTGCTGCTGACTCCAGTAGGACAGGATTTTAGCCATGCTCTCTGCCTACAAAAGTTAATGGGTTTTATGAGCATTTTAAAATGATGACACTTGTAATGTGGAGCTAAACTTCTCCTCTCTATATTAAAGGAAGGGAGACAGCCTTGTAATGCTATTGGGGAAGTAGAAGGAAAAAGAAAAAGAGAAATACCCAAAGAGGTAGGACTGAATGACAGTTTTGACTGAACATGAACAGGAACAAAACAGGACCTCATGGTTTCAGTCTCTGCCCTGATGAGAACAGCTGGTGAAAGGCAAGTTCTAATGCTGGCAAAAAGTAATGGCTCATTTATTAGTAAGCATTTTTTAAAGTACAGGTCACAGTGGTCTTTAAGCCCGCATGATATCCATAATGTGAAAAATCTGGGCTAGGCTGTCTATCAGGCAGCCCAGCACCTAATCCCTCACCGCTGCCTGCTATCCTGGTTCCTGATGGCATTGGGAGGCATGGAAGGGCCTCTAAGACTCGGGTGGAAAGGAGTCCTGCCTCTCTAGAAGAAAAGAAATCTTCAAAATTGTTCACAATCTTCATATCCTCCCACTCAAATGGACTGGTCTGACCATAATTGGATTCCCTTGCAACAACCAAATATAATTACAGTCTGTCAACTTGTACACTTTTCTAATGTTAACATAGGAAAACATTTGTATAATTGTAATCAACCAAATAGTTTTGAATGGCTTTCATTTAAAAAATCATCCCTGCTTCTTTAGCTGCAATTGAAGACCTCTGTTAGTATTAGGGACTGTTTACTGACTTATTTCCTGAGTTGAGACATGAACAATTAGAAAAAATGAAGGAAAGCAGAACAACTTATATGATATTGCACAATGGCAGCAGATTTCAGGCCTGATATGAGCCATCATATCTAGACCCTCTGCTTAAATTGTGTTTGAGATGTATATCATGTATCCTGTATTTAGGTAACACTCCAGGAAAGTAATTCAGCCTTGATATTTGTTTTGTTATGAATATTAGTAAAGGTGAAGTAAGCCAGTTAATTTGCATCTGTGAGGAAAAGTTGTGTTTTGGTTCAGGCCTGTTTCTTGTGCTAACTGTATTTTATGCTTTATTTAAAAAGCCAGTGCTGAGAAGGAAATTAAAATAAAGAGTATATTCCTACTGATGGTAGGGAAGCTTCTCAGCATTTGAGCAGCTGGCCAAAAAGGGGTGTGGGTGTGTGCACATGCGCACA
Organism: Falco rusticolus; assembly: GCF_015220075.1. Lineage (NCBI taxonomy): Eukaryota > Metazoa > Chordata > Aves > Falconiformes > Falconidae > Falco > Falco rusticolus. The sequence continues at coordinate 8,550,235 of NC_051209.1, read as the reverse complement.
TGTGTATCTTACCATGATATAACTTAATGTCGTGGTTTAAAACCAGCTGGCAACTAAGCACCACACAGCCGCTTGCTCACTCCCCCTACAGTGGGATGGGGGAGAGAATCACAAGGAAAAAAGTGAGAAAACTTGTGGTTTGAGATAAAGACAGTTTAATAGATAAAGCAAAAAGCCACACATGCAAGCAAAGCAAAATAAGGAATTCATTCACCACTTCCCATCGACAGGCAGGTGTTCAGCCATCCCCAGGAAAGCAAGGCTCTATCATGCATAACAGTTACTTGGGAAGACAAAACACCATAATGCCATATGTCCCCCCCTTCCTTCTTCCCCTAGCTTTATATGCTGAGCATGACATCATATGGTATGGAATATCCCTGGGGTCAGCTGTCCTGGCTGTGTCCTCTCCCAACTTCTTGTGCACCTTGAGGCTACTTGCTGGCAGGTTGGTGTGAGAAGCAGAAAAGGCCTTGACTGTGTAAGCACTGCTCAGCAATAATGAAAACATCCCTGTATTATCAACACTGTTTTCAGCACAAATCCAAACCATAGCCCATACTAGCTACTATGAAAAAAATTGTCTATCCCAGCCAAAACCATTACATTTAATTTTACAGTAGACCAGAGTTTGACAAGAATCAAAAATGCTTATAACTTGTGGTCTCATTTAATGTCTATTTTGCTATTATTTCAAAGCATGGCTTCTCAGTTTTAATGAGAGAACTGTCATACAAGGAGGACCGTTTTCATAATTATCTCACTCTGCAACCACAGCAATGGCAGGAACAAGTTTTTGTGGGCCTGTAAGATTGTACATGGGCACTCATCCATATTGTGCTGTCCAACAGGCTGGATGTTACATTAAAAGAATGTGATCGCAGCAGTTCTGTCTGTATCTGATAGAGTGTTGAAGCCAAAGGGTACTGGCATGAGTAGTGGGAATATTGGGATCCAGAGGGCTTAAAGATACATATCACCCAAGTACAGGGTACACTGAGTTGTCCTGTTTATAGGCCATGCACTCCAGAGGTTGTCAAAATGGAAGGTAAAAAGCTAAATAAATATTGGCCCTGTACCCTCTACAGACCCATGCCCCCAACCTCATTTGGAAGAACTATGCAGCAAAGGCCTTGTTCATAGCTTATCTTTTGTTATAGTTTGAAAATGTCAGCACTGAAATATTTAATAGTCTCTCCCCACCCTTTGAAAACAGCACGTTTAGTCATCACCCTGGAAATAAGAGACAGAGTGGCATGCTGGGCTGTGAGAGGGCAGCTGGGCATTGCACCTCTGGCACTACTGAGCCCTGCAGGTGAGTAAGTGGCATGCTGGGAGTGGCTAGCTAGGAGCTCAGGGCCCCACAGCATCCCTTCATGGGATCAGAGTATGTGCAGCTAGCCTGTTTTCATGCTGGCAGTGGGTTTTCTGGCACCTGATTGAATGGCAGCTGAGTCTTGTGTAGGTGTGCTTCTCAGGCATGCTGCCTTCCTGGTAGGCTTATGTTGGAGGTGCCTCAGGGTATCCTGGGTCTCTCTTCTAGTTTATTCCAGCACCAGGCTCACACGTATACACATTATTATTAAGTATATATGCAGTGTTCTGAGGTTGCATCTTCATAGACTTATGATTTAGAACATATGTATTTTCCTTTCATAGACTGTGGCCCCTTTCCCCGAAGTTGGTGATATCAAGGGGGACAGGCTGTGTCATTTCTCTCCACTGCTGTTAATAGCAGCACTTCTTTTTATATTCTTTAGTAATGGAGATAAGGTAGTTTCTAAGTAAATGGACACCCAATTTGGAATATGCATGTGGTCAAGCACAGAGCCTGAGTTTGGTCCACATCTGAATATATCCCAAACGCTGGATTGTTTATCCAGTAGCATTCACTATTATGTATGCTCTACAGCACTCATCTAAGTACAATGATAAATAGCTTTTCCCAGGTGATTCTTAATTCTACGTCTTCTTCTTATCCAGCAGATGTGCTACGTTCCAAATATAAATATATTAACACATTCTTTTTGGACAAAGTGCTAATGAATGACATATAGGCACATTGATTCTTTTCATGATACGCACTGCACTGTACAGGCAAACCTGTCTCCATGAGACCATAAGCACAGCCCCCTTCCTGTTGTGTCCTTGCAGTTCACTTTTGACCTCTATTTTGTGTTCTATTCACAGTTGTTCAGCACTTCAAGCGCCACAATATTGTTCTTAAAAGAGAACTCGGAGAAGGAGCCTTTGGAAAAGTCTTTCTGGCTGAATGCTATAACCTGTGTCCTGAGCAGGACAAGATCTTGGTGGCAGTGAAGGTAAAAGAGTCTAGGGTTTCCATTATTAGTTCATGGTTGCAGCTAATGCTATTTTATTTGTAAATTATCATGTTTGCCTATTCTGTAGCCCCATGTAACTCCTCTAATATATGTGGAGGGGTTCACAAGGCTAACGGAGCATTAAGAGAACATGAAATTTGATCTTACTGTGAATTATAAAATGAGAGCTGAATTTCATAAGGAAAAGGAAGAAACTGACAGTGTCACAAAGGGGCAAAATCTTTTATGATCTAAGCTATATTAGTGAAAAATGACATTTAAGTCATTAGAAATATGAGTTGTGTGTCTAAAAAAAAATAATCTATAACCAGATAAGTGTATAACTGCTAGTCAAAGAAGACCTATCTTTCCATGAACTGTGCAATGCTTTGTCAACCTTTGAAATTGTCTGTAGATAGTTGTCATTAATATGGCTGCCAGGAATGTTATAAAAAAATGTACAGATTATATTGTCATGTGTTGTTAAACACTGGCTGCACGGAAATCCAGAAATCATGATATTTCAGACCCTGAGGAGTGATTCTTCATTATTCTCCATTCAGCCCTTCCAAAATACAGTCCAAAGGAAAAGGAAACTATGTGAAAACAGCCATAACCTTGGACTTGCCAGTATTCAGAATAATTCTTATGTTTCTGAGGGGGGAAAAGGATTTCTTTGGAACCCTGGAAGGGTACAAACTACATGGTACATTGGGAATCTACCAAGAAGTAAGATTTCCATCATGATCTCAGAAATTGCACACCAGACGCTTCACCATGCCAAGCCTTTTTGTTCCTCAGAATGGAACCACTGAGGTCAATTGTCATCCTCAGATATGCATGCACACTAGAAAACAACATCAGTGAAACCATACTCTACTAAGAGTTTGCCAATTTTCCCTGCCAACAGTCTTCTATCTGTGTTCTGCTGAAAGCTGAACAAGGTGTTCAACATTTGAAGTATTTCATTTAAGGCAGGGAGAATATACATTTTAGAATCTGGGCTGTGCTTAGGGATCAGAAAATAACGCTATCTGTCCATTCACAATTAGGCAACTGTGTGTACATTTTGGATCAAACCTGTGGTGGTTTGACCCTGGCTGAATGCCAGATTCCCACCAAACCCACTATATTGCTCCCCTCCTCAACCAGACAGGGGAGAGAAAATATAACGAAAGGCTCATGGGTCAAAATAAGGACAGAAAGATCACTCAGCAATTACTGTCAAGGGCAAAACAGACTTGACTTGGGGAAAATTAGTTCAATTTATTACCATTCAAATCAGAAAAAACACCTTCCCCTCACCCCTCCCTTCTTCTTAACTTAATTCCTGATTTACTACTTCCTCCCCCCAAGCAGTGCAGGGAAATGGGGAATGGAGGCTGTAGTCAGTTCATCACACATTGTTCCTGCTGCTCCTTCCTCCTGACACTCTTCCCCTGCTCCAGAGTGGGGTCCCTCCTACGGGAGACAGTTCTCCATGAACTTCTCCAATGTGAGTCCTTCCCATGGGCTGCAGTTCTTAACACACTGCTCCAGCATGGGTCCCTCATGGAGTTACAGATCCTGCCAGCAAACCTGCTCCAGTATGGGGTCCCCTCTCCTTGGGTCCACAAGTCCTGCCAGCAAACCTGCTCCAGCGTGTTCACAGCCTCCTTCAGGCATCCACCTGCTCCAGAGTGGGGTCCTCCATGGGCTGCAGGTGGATATCTGCTCCACCATTAACCTCCATGGGCTGCAGAGGGACAGCCTGCCTCGCCATGGTCTTCACCATGGGCTGCAGGGGAATCTGTGCTCCAGCACCTGGAGCACCTCTTCCCCCTCCTTCTGCACCGACCTTGGTGTCTGCAGAGTTGTTACTCTCACGTATTCTCACTCATCTCTTCTGCTGCAGGGTTTTTTTGTGCAGATGTTTTTTCCTCCCTTCTTAAATATGCTATCATAGAGACGCTACCACCATTGCTGATTGGCTTGGCCTTGGCCAGTGGTGGGTCCATCTTGGAGCTGGCTGGCACTGGCTCTGTTGGACATGAGGGAAGCTTCTGGCATCTTCTCACAGAAGCCTGTAGACTCCCTGCTACCAAAACCTTACCATGTAAACCCACTACAAAACCATACAGTAAAAGAATCCCAGCAGATCATCTTTTTGAAACTGTAAACAAGGAACAGAATTTTGGATCTGACAGTGAGAGAACACAAAAAAGAGGATGGATTTGTTGAGCACTTTTTTGCTCCACCAAAAATAGCAGGATTTTTTAGATTTGCCAAGGTTACAAGTTTTTTGATACTTGGAGTTGTTCACTCATGCTGACCGGTGAGAAAAAATAAAGCCCTGAAAAGTATATACAGACAGGAGAAAGCAACAGAGGAGATGACAAAATTAGAACTGATGGAATTTTCTGCTGTATTTTGGTGAAGCTAGAGTGAAAATTTTCTCTCCTCTTTCATTTCAGTGAACTGCTTGGTAGCAAAATAAAAGCCTTTCCATTCACTTGCTCCCTTTGAAAATCCTGACCAAATGGAGCCTAGCACTTCAGCTGCTGCAAAATGCTGTAACTGCACTCTCTATCTGCTGCTCTTTCTTGCTGCGGGCATTTCGGGCGAGCGGGAGTCAGATTCAAATACTCACAGAGTTCAAGATCTGATCCGTTTATTGTACAAACCAGGTAGACTTTTATAAGGCATTCTATAAGCGTGCAATAATGTGGTTGGCTATTTTACAAGCGTATAATAATGATTGGTTAACAATTGTTTACTGGGAAGATTTCTGTTTCTGCTTGTTCTGGCATGTAGGCTCCTTTCTGCGGTTTCCCAGCTCCTCTTATCACGTCCCGTTGGCCTTGGTTTTGAGCAAACATCTGCAATTTGCTCCTTTTTCTTCATCCCACTGTTCTGGCCGTAACCTCGTCTTATTTCTTCAGTATTTTTCCACTTGCTTCAGAGTTCAGTATAATCATTCAATACAGCAAGAGCCCCAACACCTCCCCCTTTCTTTTTAAATACAGCATTAATACTGCGTTCCACACAGCTCTGAAAACATTGTAAAAGGCAAGGCACTAAAAGTAACAAAAGAATAACAAACAACAATATAGACAGACCTTGTTTCAATAAATCCCTCAACCACCCTCAATTCTTGTTGAGGTAAATAAATTGATACATTTAAACGGTAAATCAACTGTTGCAAAAAATACATATTTTTAACAAGTGTAGTATTCCACCAGGTACAGTTATCACTAAAGCCAAAATTCGTGTCATTATACTTCTTATCTAACCAACCCCAATATGATTGATTTATAGCCGTATAGTTTACTCCCAAAGGCTCAAAAGCTAGTTCAAAGCAGAAACGCATTTCTTGTAGGTGACATCTGAAGCACTTTTTTTTTCCTTTTTTTTTTTCCTTTTTTTTTTATTTTTTTTTTTATTTTTCTTTATTTTTTTTTTCCTTTCTCTCTTTTTTTCTTTTTTCTTTCTTTTTTTTTTCTTTTTTTTTCCTTTTTTTTTTTCCTTTTTTTTTTCTTTTTCTTTTTTTTTTTTTTTTTTTTTTTTTTTTTTTTTTTTTTTGGGGGGGGGGGGGGTTGTAATCAAGTCCGTATTTTTCCTTGAGAAGCTTAAGCTGTTCCTCTTGTTTCAGGAGAGTTTCCAACTCTGATTTGTCGAATAGGTCCGTATTTCCCAAAAATATCATACGTTTCCTCCGCTGTGATTTTATACGGCAGGTTCCGAATATAAAGGATCCGATTGACCTCTGGGGGCAGCCAGATGTTAGCTCGCTTGGCCGCTTGCATCGCCATGGCGGCGATCGGAGGGGGGGGGGGTGTGAAGGGGGGGTGCCGCCTCGGAGAGAAACCGCGGCCGGGACGGGGCCTGCCGGGCCGCACGCCGCCGCTCGCCGCTTGTTCCTTTTCAGGACACCAGGGTGGTAATTGCGCGACCATACCCCGTACAGCTCGATACGTGCGAGCCAAAGTCTTTACCCCCTTAGTCCCAACTTGCACAGATTCCCATAAGTCCTCTCCTACTTTCTTCCATGTTTCATTATTATATACATCTTGCGTAGAAGCAAGGTAACCACGGCGGCGACTCCAACATAGCAGATCAACTACTGCCTGCCGTGAGACTGGCGTTTCAGTTTTTTCTGCCAGTTTCATCAAACTGTCTACGATTGCTTTTTCCACCACTGATGCAGTGATTCCCATCCTGCTTAAATTTCCTGACTCACCGGTCAGCCGTGCACGTTCCGCCTTTCTTCGGGCGCCCAGCTCTCTCTCCGCTGGCAGCAGGATCCTCGCCGGCTCCGCAGCTCGTAACACGATCCTTAATGAATCCTCCTGACTTTTAACCGATCCTGTCGACCCTCATCGGATCACGTCGGGGGTCACCAGATGCTGCGGGCATTTCGGGCGAGCGGGAGTCAGATTCAAATACTCACAGAGTTCAAGATCTGATCCGTTTATTGTACAAACCAGGTAGACTTTTATAAGGCATTCTATAAGCGTGCAATAATGTGGTTGGCTATTTTACAAGCGTATAATAATATGATTGGTTAACAATTGTTTACTGGGAAGATTTCTGTTTCTGCTTGTTCTGGCATGTAGGCTCCTTTCTGCGGTTTCCCAGCTCCTCTTATCACGTCCCGTTGGCCTTGGTTTTGAGCAAACATCTGCAATTTGCTCCTTTTTCTTCATCCCACTGTTCTGGCCGTAACCTCGTCTTATTTCTTCAGTATTTTTCCACTTGCTTCAGAGTTCAGTATAATCATTCAATACAGCAAGAGCCCCAACACTTTCTCACTGTAATTCACAATGAAGATCATTCAGCATTTAAAGGGAGAGATGTCTCCATGGGTTTAGATGACAAATCTATAATTTTTCTGGAACAGTATTTACTTTTTTTTCCAAATACATTCTTTACAATGTCCTTAGTAAGCAACTTACATGTAGCCATAGAAGGACAAGTAGGAAGAATTATGTTTGTGGACAAGTTATGCCTGTTAAGTGATGTAAGTGTGGCTGGCTTCTCCAGCTGCTCTAGCCCAGGACCTCTCCTGCCTAGCCCCTGGAGCCCAGCCCAATGCCCATGGACTCAGGATCTCTGCCCAGGCTGAGGGACATAGCTGCTGCTTTTCCAGTTGCAGAATCAACCAGTAACGAAGCTGCACAGGTATTCCAGAGACACACACGCAAAGGACACTGACACAGCTGGTCACGCAGACTGCCACAGACAAGGCGTTGCCTTCAACAGCACCTACATACAGGACTCGCATAAAACATAAACATAGACAGCCAAGTCTCCTCCTCCTCTTCAGCTGGTAGAGATAGAAGTTCACTAGTGGAAGCATACACACAACACTACATAAACAAGCACACACACATTCACAGATCCCTCTGTCTGCCCAGCACCCCTGCCTGGAACCTGGGCCCTCTTACTCACTTCACTGGTTCCCTACTCATCGGCTCATCTTGATACTCACTAGCAAACATGCATGTACTCACACACTCCACATTTGCAAGTCCCCCTGGACTACTCTGCCTGGCTGATACTGAGGCCTGGACCTGAAGCCCTCCTACTTGCTGGCTAGTCCAGCTTAAAGTTTGCTAGTGCATATACATGCACACCCCACACACAACAGGTTTGGGGAAGATGCAGACACTCAGCCCTCCCCAGCACCCTGTACCCACGGTTCTGCTCCAGGCACTAGTGCGGAGCCCCTCATCCACCTCACTCACACTGGTCCCCCCAGTAGCTGGTTTTTGGAACATATGTCATTCCCCTTCAGTGGCTGGAGGCAAGAGACCCCCACTCACTTGAGTAGCTGACAACACAGGCCAGGGCTACCTATACCCCAGATCTGACTCCAGTAGCTAGTACCAAAATACACTCATGCAGATACAGGTCTCACCAGAAGCTGGCACTTAGTCCTGGCAAGCACGCATACACACGGGATAGAGAGTGAGATTATACAGATAAATAGAATCATAGAATCATTTAGGTTGGAAAAGACCTTTGAGTTGATCAAGTCCAACCGTTAACCCAGGACTGTCAAGTCCATTACTAAACCATGTACCTAAGCACCACATCTACGCATTTTATTGACTACCTCCAGGGATGGTGATTCCACCACCTCCCTGGGCAACCTGTTCCAATGCTTCACCACCCTTTCAATGAAGAAGTTTTTCCTAATATCCAGTCTCAACCTCCCCTGGCGTAACTTGAGGCTGTTTCTTCTTGCCCTGTCACTAGTAATCTGGGAGAAGAGACCTACCCCCACCTGCCTACAACCTCCTTTCAGGTAGCTAGAGAGAGCAATAAGGTCCCCCCTGAGTCTCCTCTTCTCCAGGCTAAACGACCATAGTTGCCTCAGATGCTCTTCATAAGACTTCTGCTCCACAACCTTCATCAACTTCATTGTCCTTCTCTGGACATGCTGCAGAACCTCAATGTCTTTTTTGTAGTGAGGGGCCCAAAAGTATTCGAGGTGTGGCCTCACCAGTGCTGAGTACAGGGGGACGGACAATCACTTCCCTTGTCCTGTTGGCCACACTGCTTCATATACAAGCCAGGATGCTGTTGGCCTTCCTGGCCACCTGGGCACACTGCTGGCTCATGTTCAGCTGGCTGTCGACCAGCATCTTCTGGTCCTTTTCCAGCAGGCAGCTTTCCAGCCACTCTTCCCCAAGCCTGTAGCATTGCATGGGGTTTGTTGTGACCCAAGTGCAGGATCCGGCACTACTTGTTGAACCTCATCCTGTCCAGATCCCTCTACAGAACCTTCCTACCCTCAAGCAGACCAACACTCCTGCCAACTTGGTGTCATCTGCAAACTTACTGAGGGTGCACTTGACCCCCTCATCCAGATTGGGGATAAAGATATTAAACAGAACAGGCCCCAGCACTGAGCCCTGGGGAACACCACGTGTGACCATCTGCCAGCTGGATGTAACTCCATTCACCACCACTCTTTGGGCTTGGCCATCCAGCCAGCTTTTAACCCAGTGTAGAGTACACCCATCCAAGCCATGAGCAGCGAGTTTCTCCAGGAGAATGCTGTGGGAGATGGTGTCAAAGGCTTTACTAAGCTCCAAGTAGACAATATCTACAGCCTTTCCTTCATCTACTAGGCAGGTCATCTTGCCGTAGAAGGAGATCAGATTCGTCAAGCAGGACCTGCTTTTCATAAACCCATGCTGGCTGGGCCTGATCCCCCAGTTGTCCTGCACGTGCCATGTGATGGCACTCAGGATGATCTGCTTCATAACCTTCCCCAGCACTGAGGTCAGGCTGACAGGCCAGTAGTTTCTGGATCCCCCTTCTTGCCCTTCTTGTAGGTGGGTGGCACATTGGCTAACCTCCAGTCTGCTGGGACCTTCCTGGTTAGCCAGGACTGTTAATAAATGATGGACAAGTGGCTTGTCGAGCTACTCCACCAGCTCCCTCAGTACCCTTGGGTTGATCCCATCCGACTGAGTTAAGAAAAGTATTAATAAAAAAATATAAAATGATAGTGTTATAAAATTATTAGTAAAATTGAATGTATTGTTAGTAGCTTGACTTTAAATTAGAACAAATTAGTTATTAATTCTGAATTCAGGTTACAAGCATTTTTGTATGTCCTACTAAGTGCTTCATCAATCACCAGCAAATCCTTTTGTTTAGAAAAGGAACTCCACAGAGGAAGCACCTCTACAAAATAGAGAAGTTGTTAGGAAGCTCATCGCAAGCAGTGACCTCGGCTAAACTAGGGGAAAGGTAATTCTGGCAGGGGGAGATCATGGCCACTAACCCTTGACCACCAACTCAAGAAACCCACCTACTCAAAAAGAAGTGGAGATTGAGCATGAGGACTGATTAACATAAGAAGTGAGATAATTTCTTAACAAATAGGAATCTGAGTACTAAATAATGAAAGAGTTGTGCAGCTTGTAACCAATGAAGGCTGATGTCTTTGCTTACTGAACTGTATAAATAGTGTAAAGTTTTGACAGTCGGGGAGCTAGGCATTTGTGGGTGACCACCTAGCTCCCTACTTTGTGCAAACTAGAATAAAGGAATAGAAATACTTTGACTCGGTGTGTGAATTGATGCTGCACGCCCAATAACGAACCTGCCTACAGGACAACAATAGGACAGACTGCAGTGATCAGGCACAGGGCTCAGCTGGACAAGCATACCGACTGCCCTCGTTTTTCATGTGACTGGCCCCTTTTATATCCTTTTATTTCTACCCCTTTCTTTGTTCCTTTCTGCTCCCTCCTTTGTCTGCATGTCCCCCACGGCTCCCTGCTTTACAGTTTTAGCAGTTGCAAAATCCAGATTGATTTTACTTGAAGTGGTGTCTGTGATTTCTTGATAGCTCATCAGTTAGTGTGACTGGTGAGGTTTGTTTCTTGTCACTGTCTCCATGTTTGCTTTGTCAGGTCTGGGGCTTGGTGTATTTTGGCTTCTGGTTTCATGTTTTTCCCTTGGTTTCCCAATTGACTATATTCCTGATCAGATAACCTGCTGGAATAAACATTCTCACACCCTCTCATCAATTAGTGTGACTGACCAAGTTTGGTTCTCATCCTCTCCCTTATGTGTCAGTCAGGTTTCTGTCCCTGAATGTTCTTGTTTATGGCTTCCTCCTTTTCTTATTTCCCTTTGCTTCACTGAAGGGTATCTGGTCAAGGACAGACCAGATAGGTCTGTTTGAAGGAGCAGACACACTCCTTTCACACACCCTTACACTGCCCACTTTCAGTTTCTTGCACCAACTCTTGAAGACCTGATTCTGGTCCCTGTCAAAGAGTGAGTTTTTAGCTATCTAGACCATTGGATTGATCCCTGTATAGCCCTGTATGGCACTTCCTGGCCATTCTCTTTTATCATGGCACAAAGCATAGTTTGTGGTTATGCTCCAGTTAAAATTGAGGGTGGTACTAATCAGAGATGTGAAGGCATGCAAAGAGCAAGACAGATGACTGTGTCCAAATCTCCCTGTTGGGCACAGGGTTTGGCCCAGTGAAAATGTGAAGACTTTTCATCCTAGAGGAGCAGTCCTGGATGCCAGCAGCTGAGGGTAGGTTGTCTCCATGAACATCAAATGCTTTAGAGAGCTTCAGCCTCCTGAGTGATACCAAAATAAAAATGTCCCTGTGCAGTAGCCAATGGAAATCTATAACTGGCAAGTAATAGGAGAATTTAGGCAGCAAGAAAGCTGAGTGAGCTGGCCTGGGAGAAGCACTGTGTCATCAGACATTCACCAGAATTTCTTTTCATTCACCAGGGTGCCTGTCAATTTTTACCTGCTGGTTGCTGGGCAAGTGCAGCAGCCTTGTACAAGCATGCTAAAAACCCTGGCACTGAACCTCACAGAAGATAGTTCATCTGACTCAAAATGCATCAAATATCTGAATTGTTGACATTGCTGTAGTAAATTATATAAGAGCTAAGAGTTCCAGAAAAAACTCTAGTAGAGTGCTGCCTGTACAAGATGAACATTTCCACGGCACCTGCAGAGGAAAACTAAAGGTTTCCAACTCTTCAGAACTTCTTAGTTCAGATAAGGGTCAAAACCATCATTCATTTATTGAGCTTAGCTATTGTATGGTGATGGGGAGCAATAGTAAGGATTTCACAGTGAAAGTCTGAAAGAATGTAAAGGAAAGGTATCCTGAGAATTTCATTACTGAATTATACTGATGCTAGTGAGACTCAAATTCCCCTGTTCTTGTTCTGACTTACTTGTAGATACAGCTCAATCGAGTAGAGATGGATTGAGGAGCTACAGGTTTGCACTCTATGAAGCATAGATCTGCAGAGACTAGTTTCTAAGTGGATATCTGGAGAAAGATCCCATAGAGGAGAATATGTGTGGGGTGGCAGTCCATCTATTAAGTGTGAAAAGCCTGAATTCAATGGTTGTGGAGCTTCTGTAGCAGCCAGGGAGTCCCTCTGTTGCCCAAGGCAGCACGTCTCTCCTCTTTAGCTGCTGGCCGAGTAGGGTTGTATGTACATGGAGTTGTCTCTCAGTTCCTACACGGTCAAAACTCCCATGGACTGGTGAGAGTCCTTTGCATGCTAAAGCTTTAGTTTACTTGTCAATAACGATAATTGTTGTTGTTATTATTATTATTATGTTTTATATTACTTGTGTTCTTACAGATTTATTTGGGTTTTTTTTCCCTTGCACTGAGAACATGCTAAATGCATTACTCTGTCATTTCTATGTAAATTCTGTATGCTTATTAATTTTTGTTCTTTTCACTGTCCTCCTTGCCTGACTATGTAAGCTCTCTCATGCATTCTGTCTATTCTGTGTGCTGCATGAAATAATGAAAAGGGACTTGACAATGTTGAGTAACAGAAATTTCAATCACCTCTTGGTAGCAGAAACCCTGTTTGGTTATACCTGGGTTTAGACGTTTCTGTATTTTGCTGTTTGACAGAAAATGTGTAATTGCCATGCAACTGCTCTTTCATATGATAATTTTGCTGTTTCTGTGAGATGAAAAGTGCTTTCTGAAATATAAAATATGCCAGCCTCACAGGAAAAAGTTTTCAGCATTTTTACTGTCTTTCCAGGGAAAGGTTATGTTGGAAAGAGTATGAGCCTATGTTTCTCCTTGTCATTTTTTTTTCCTCCAGGTTGCTATTATCTAAAAATGTTTTTAATATGAATTGTTTTTTTAGTTGTATTACTGAGAAGTATTACAGTCCAATTGCTTTATACATTAAACCATCAGAGGAAACTCAAGTGGCAATAGAATTCTCAATGGTGATTCCATTATATAATATGTAGATTAGACTGTGGGTCAGTGCCTGTATTATGTTAAAGCATCACCCCAGAGCTTGGAAAGTTTGGAAGACATGTTCCAATTCAGTTCTTACCTGGTTCAGATATGACTCTGTGGGGACCATAGGTGAGGAGATGATATGATATCCACCTTAGAGGATATAGCTCTGTGTGCTGTATCATAGGTTGTAAAGCAGCCAAAATCCTTATTGCATCACTAGTAGTAAAACTTGTGGAAGAGGCTCTCTGGGCCAGAAAACACAGGACGGTCCCTCAGAGAAGGGGTGTTTGTGGCATGACAGATTTTTATTGCCTCTGGGATCTATAGAGCCTGAAATCCACAGGGAAAAAAACCTCAACTTGTTAGGTGGCTGCTCCTTGTCCCACCATCTAGACCTTACTATGGTAACTGTTCATTTTTTTGAGACCTATGTTGCAATTTCATAAATAAAGCAAGTGCTTTCTCTGACAGTTGTCTTTTAGCCCCTCATTCGCACATGTATACATATAATACTACAAAAGTGGATAGAAATGTGTCTGTTGAAGAAAAACCTTGAACAAACCATTACTGTAGCTGTAGCTAAGAACTGGGTTTGTTGGTAGGACCATTGCATTGCATCAACTTGTTCTGTGTCTGTTCTCATGAGTGTGGTTGGTCCCACGCTCTCTATATGAATTGGGGATAGAAAATAACATAACTAGATAACCAGGAGAAACATCTTTAGTTAAGGCAAAGCAACTACTTTTTTGTCTCATCTTCCTTTGCATTGAGTCTAATTGTACTTAAAGTACAGAGGTAGAGAGCCCAAAGTTCACTTTCCGTGAATAACAATTTGCAAGCACTGGTAACCTGTTACCATTCTCTTACTATTTTAAAAATATTATTTGAATTAACCACTATACCTTTTTAAGGTAGAGCATAGCAGTGGTTTATTGCTATTTATGATTATTGCTTACTTAAACTGGTGTCAGAATTGGGGCTTTTTGGTGCATGAAAGTATTTCCTTGCTCATGAAGTGTAGTTCTTGAGAAGGGCTCTAAAGCTGCCTATGTGTGGGAGTTAAATTAGCACTATTTCATTATACAACATTTAAGCCTCCCATTTAATCTATATAAATGGGGAAAAAAATAAAATTAACCCCCCCAAATTCTGTTCTGCATCTACTTCTTCTCTGTCCATCAGTTTAAGATTGAACCTCCAGTTGCTTATGCATATGCTTAATCTTATGAGTAGAATTACTGAATTCCAAAGGAGTTTCTGGCTAAGGTCTCAGATTGTAAGTTGTGGTCCAGGGCTGTACCCTTCTATAAATCTACCTAATGTATAGCATACTGTAGGGGTCAACATCAGCAACAACATTAATAATAAATAACAAATGAATCTACATTACTGCTAAGCATTTTAAGCAAACAAATCTTTACTTTAAGGAACTTACAAGAAAGGTAAATACCAATAGGATACCAGATTTTTGCTTGAGTTAAATGCTAAAGGTCATAGATCAGCTATGTACTAGCATGTTTTTCAAATAAGATTAATTTCTTTGTTCTGTTTTTGGAAAACACTTGGTACAATAAGATCATGAGTATTGCTGCATCCTCTTACAATAAAAAACATATGGGATGAGGTGTGGCAGGAGAATGAAAACTGTACCACTATTATTTGATTGCAATTGCATCTCATCTCCATTGCTGAAACAGTTACTAAGAATGTACTTTCTCCATCCTTTACACAGTAGTGTACTTATTTTACCTTTACTATGCCTTCCCACATGTTTTCTGCCTTCTGCGAACATCTCCCCTTCCTTACATATTTCTTTCTTTTACCAGACGTTGAAGGATGCCAGTGACAATGCCCGCAAGGACTTCCACCGTGAGGCAGAGCTGCTGACTAACTTGCAACATGAGCACATCGTCAAGTTCTATGGTGTCTGTGTTGAGGGTGATCCACTCATCATGGTCTTTGAGTATATGAAGAATGGAGATCTTAACAAATTCCTCAGGTAAATCCACCAACATGTGTTGTGCTGAAAAGTCAGAAGTGGGCAGAGAAAGTAGGCATTGCTGGTACTTAATGCCAAATTAACTGCTCTCACTGAAAAATGTGGACACCTAAGAGTGAAAATCTGTGCAACACTGCTGATTCATCTTGTGTAGTGTGACGTGGGGCTTATTGTTTCTTTACCTATTTGGAAGTACTATTAAGTTAATCCACTTTCCACCAAAAGAGTCAGAACCAAAGGAATAGTGTTTTCAGTATATTTCAGCATATTCTGAAATGTTTGTTTATAAAACTTGCAGTAGTAATTGTTTCCTTGCCTCTTTTCTGCTAGCACTTGAGAATATCCTACTCAGTACCTATCTCTGTTTGTAGGTGTCTAAAAGCTTTTGAGAATCTACTTCCCTCTCAGTGTTTTGAAAGGGTACCATTAATCTGTAGCAAGAAAATTTTGCACCTTGGAAACTTCAGTGCAATAGAAATTACTACATTTTGAGGGCTAGTTTGGGGATTTTTCTTAAAAGCTATTCAGGAACATGCATCTCAAATAGAAATTTGGTAGTGAAGCAGTTATAAATAAATAGGTAATACCTAAGGTTCACAAGAATAGGTAACTCATGAACCAGTAAGTTATGTCCAGTGGCCTTGTACATGTACAATTTCTTCTAGCCTGCACTTGACATACAATTAAACAGTTAAGAGACAGCGTTAGCACCTATATAAAACATTTGTATATGGGACGGTTCATTCAATGTCTTCTATATAATTTCCATCAAAGGGTATGTGTTGGTTTTGGCTAGAGTTAATTTTCTTCATAGTAGTTAGTATGAGGCTATGTTTTGGATTTGTGCTGAAAACAGTATTGATAATACAGGGATGTTTTCGTTATTGTTGAGCAGTGCTTACACAGCACCAAGGCCTTTTCTGCTTCTCATACCACCCCACCAGCAAGTAGCCTGGGGGTGCACAAGAAGCTATGAGGGAATGCAGCTGGGACAGCTGACCCCAACTGACCAAAGGGATATTCCATAGCATATGATGTCATGCTCAGCAATAAAAATAGGGGGGAGGTTGGTGGGGGGGTACTGCTCAGGGACTGGCTGGGCATTGGTTGGTTGGTGGTGAGCAATTGTTTTCATTTGCATCACTTGTCGTCTTCAGTTTTATTTTTCTCTCTTTGTTATTTTACCTTTTCATTGCAATTTATTTTTTTTTTTTTAGTTATTAAACTGTATTTATATCAACCTATGAGTTTTCTCACTTTTACCCTTCTGATTCTCTCCCCCCATCCTGCTGGGGGGGGGGACTGAGCGAGTGGCAGTGTGGTGCTTAGTTGCCGGCTGGTGTTAAACCACAACAGGGTATCACAAAGGCATTTCAATGTCCTGAGATCGCTTCTGCCTAAGGATAACTAGGGGACACCACCATTTTGGAAAGATATCTGTTTCATATGTGCTACTGACAAAGCTGAAAAGCAATCAAATTAATGTCCCTTTAAATGGGTTTGGATTTTGTATCTGACTGAAATTGATAGTGACTGGTAGTCTCACCATTTTTGATAGCCTTGTCAAAGGAGTTTGCTGTCCTCCTAATCTCCAGTGATCAAATAGCCATATCATAAAAGCAAAAGGCATCAGCTAGCATCCTCCCTTATTGGCAGAGCTGGCAGGGTTGACAGGAAGATCAGGGGCTGAACTGAGGATGCAGAGCAAACACTACTTTTCCTGGGATGTTTATCTCTCTGGCAGAGGATTTAAGTATATTGTCAGGACAATATTGGGGCATTTGCATTTACCTCCTTGGACCTCTGCTGTGGATCAGAAGAGAGCTTCAATTTTCAAAGATGCCAGCTCAGTGCTTTTTCAGAGCACCAAATTTCCATTAGAACAAGCCAAATTTGCAGCTGATTCATTGTCATCATGAGAAATACTTATTTTTAATACTTTTGGATTGGCCTTATCTCCCAAGTCTGGTTTTGAATTCTTGTACAGAAAGGTAGTTTAGGAGACAGAATATTCCCTGTTAGTTCTTTTTTTAAACTATTAATCAGCCCTTGTCTTTATAATGTAAAGTGATTATACTGGGGCAAACTGTTTAACCTAAGCTCCAATTTGTTATTCCTCTCACATTTGCTGCAGCTTGTGCTGCAGATCAGAGGTTAGTTGCAAACAGGCTGTAAAAACCTGTATTTCTTACCCTGCAGTGCCACCAAAGGCTGTCAGGGAAAAATTAATCTGAAATTTAACACAAAGGTGCTTGCTGCCTATGTGCAGTCAAGGGCTGTTTCAGATCTAGGACCACACAGACTCAAAGTCATGCCTGCTCTGTGCTTGTTTTGGCTAACAAAGACTCACGTGGATCCAAAGGAATATCTGTCAATGTTACTGCCTATTGCAGATACTGAGGAGCTCCTGATTCATAGCCAGCACAAAGATAAGCAAGATGCATTAAAATAATCCAAAAGTTTCATTAGGTACAGACCATCTCCTCAAGAAAACTAGTGAAAGATTAAGAACTCTCTAATTTAGCAGTCTCGGAGCTTCATGCTTGAGAAAGGTCATTAAAAAAAAATCAGTACAATGAAGAGGTGCAATGCTTTTCAATAGGAATTTGCCTCTGAGTCTTGGTTGGGAATTTCATCTTGTCCTGGTTTCAGCTGGGATGGAGTTAACTTTCTTCTTAGTAGCCAGTACAGCGCTGTGTTTTGGCTACGATGTGAGAACAGTATTGATAACACACTGATGTTTTTAGTTGTTGCTGGGTAATGTTTATACTGAAGTCAAGGACTTTTCAGTTTCTTGGGCCTTGCCAGCCAGAGGGCTGGGGGGGTACAAGAGACTGGGAAGGGACACAGCCAGGTCAGCTGACCTGAACCAGCCAAAGAGGCATTCCATACCATGGGATGTCATGCTTGGTATATAAACTTGGAGGGTTAGCTGGGGCGGGGGGGATCGTTGCTCAGGGACTGGCTGGGTATCAGTCAGCGGGTGGTGAGCAAGTTGTACTGTGCATCACTTGTTTTTCCCTTTTCCTTTGGATTTTACCCTTTTCCCCCACCTTTCCATTATAATTGTTATTATTATTATTATTGTTTTTGTCATTGTTATTATTGTTGTTCTTACCTATTTATTCTGTTTAAATTATTAAATTGTTCTTATCTCAACCCTCAAATTTTACATTCCTTTCTGATTCTCCTCCTCACCCCTCCGGGTGGGAGGGAGTGAGCAAGCTGCTCCGTGGTGCTTGGTTGCCGGCCAGGGTTAAACCACGGGTTAAACCACGACACATATCTTCCCTTTTATTCCCCCCACCCTCCCAGAAACAACTGTATGGCTACCTGTGGCAGAACAAGTACAGATAACTTCTTTGCCTAGTATCAGATGCAATCCCAGGAATGCTACACACCCTCCTTCATCTGTCACTGCTCAGGAAGTTCTTCCCCTGGGGCAATTTTGATATCATATTTCTAATAGGCAATGTCAGATTTGATCTCACAGATTTTGTTTAATTTTAAACTCTTCCAAACTCCTGTACCCTTTCCCAAGATACAAATAAAGGCTACATCTCACCTCTATTGATTAGAAAGGTGACTCTGAAACTCCTCTTTGTAGGAAGGAAGGACTTCTGAGAAAAAAATAAAAATAAGTTCTAGGCTATTTTTTTCAAAAAAGTTCAGGAGAGAAGGGCAGAGGTGGTCACTGAAGGATTAGTCTGAAGGAATGGAATAAAAAATGGCTTCTGTAAAACCAGAAGAATGGAATGGATAAAAAGGGCTATTCAGAATATTATAGTGTGTATCAAATGAGGAATAACTGTCAGATGACGTCATTAATTGGCTAAGTACTGGCTAGTAATTCTTGCCATAAAATGGTACATGTAGGCATGCTGATATCTGTATCCTCAAGGTACCAGGATGTGACACATGTATGTGACACTGTTGTGGCACATCAATGTCACTGAAGCGACACTGATAAGATAGGTGAAGCACGCATTATAGTGCTTTGTTGGGATTTCCAAATGCAGAAGGGTTTTCTTTTCCCTAGAGTGTATAGGAGTTGATGAGTATATCTTTTAAGGGATTGAAGGGATTACTAGATCTTGAAAAACTCCTATTTCTGAAGTTATTTAGTTGTTCCAACTAGACTGTTTTTGTCCTCTTCCCATTGTCGAGAATTCCTGTGTTGGGCAGAACTCGCCTTCAGTGATGAAATCAGCAAAAATATTGTTGTGCTGTGCATATGGATGGGAAATTAGAAGTATAAATCTAAAATTGCTGCACTTGTTTCTCAGATGGCATGTGAGAAGGAAGTTAGCTAGGAAGTTAGCTATTGGAACAGAACAAGAGAAAGGTGGTAGTTTAGGACTGAGATATATTGTTATAAACCATCTGCCTTATTTCCCTAAGCAATGTTACCCATTGTGTAACACTCTTTATAAAAGAAAACAATGAAAGGAAAAAAATTGAAGAGGCAAATTCTCCCCTATTTCACCAATGAATTTATAGCCCTTTTTGTCATTATATTCGAGTGAGACAATTTTGTGGTTTAGGGCCCATTAATGCCTTTCACTTCTCTAGCTTAAAAGTGGCCTATTACTTCATTGGCTTGTATTTTGGTGCAGGGCACACGGACCAGATGCAGTACTGATGGCAGAAGGCAACCATCCTGCTGAACTGACTCAATCCCAGATGCTTCGCATTGCCCAGCAGATTGCAGCTGGTATGGTTTACTTGGCATCACAGCACTTTGTGCATCGGGATCTTGCTACCCGGAATTGCCTGGTTGGTGAGAACCTGCTGGTGAAGATTGGGGATTTTGGGATGTCTAGAGATGTGTACAGCACAGACTACTATAGGGTAAGTGAACTGCTATAATCAGTAATAACTGAGGTCTTGTTCAGTCATCTTACTGCATTCATGTGACTGATTCTACTTTTACACTGGACAGTCTCTGTGAGATGATTTAGGGGCTGGCATATGAAGAAGCTGGTGCTGAGTAAATACTCATGGTAACTGCTCAGGTTTGGTATTAGTTTTGGTAAATTTGGAGGGAGTTAATCAGAATAAGATTGGCATGTCCTGTTGTTTATATATGTTGACTTTCTTTTCTATTAATAAATCATACAACAGTCTTTTACTCTGGGGAGAAATTTGGCATGTTTGCTTGGCTGTAGTGAAGAAGCAGCAGATAAAAAGGAAGAGACGGTAATCAAATTTGGCCAGACTCTCAGAAGATATTAAAATATCTTCTTATACATTTCTAAGACAAATGGAAATTGTAACTTTTCGTTATTGTATAATATTTCATTTTACTTAAATAGATATAACGGTCAGCAGCACTGGACGGAACAGTTATTTTACTTGCTGACAGCAAGCATTTCCTACTTTAAGCCAGTTCTTTAGTCTTACTGTTTATGGCTGAACATTTGGTTTGTGTCACCCTGGTGAGGTCTGTAATTCAGTGGTGGGTAAGAATAGCCAATGGTGCTTGTTCATATTCTGGCCCTAGCCATTTTCCTTGAGCTCAGTTTTCATAAAATGATCTGTGAAGTTTGTAAAGGGCTTCTAGGATCTCTAGGGTAGACAGGACTGTGTACACTGTTTATTATTGTTACTGTTGGCTTTGTACTATGTGGAAAGTCATAGTTTACAGCATTTGCTGTTCAATACCATGTGTATAACTTCATGGGTGGAACTGGAGTAAGAGTGGCAGCTATCAGGTTTTTGTAGCATGGGGGAGGCAATCCATGGGCAAGCCATTATTTTATAAATTCTAGAGTTTTATTCTGTAACATTAGCTACTCAGAATCTTTAAATACATTCTCTGTACCTGCATCCTGCATCACTTGTTACCAGTGTACTCCTTATAGATAAAATGAAGGTCTATTCCTTAGCGACCTTAATTGGGCTGCTGTGTCTAGAAAAGAAGAAAACTTGGCACCAGTGTTTCTGTGATGCCTGAAAAGGGATCACCTTTTGTGGTGGGTTGAACTTGGCTGGCCACCAGACACCCACCCAGCCACTTTCTCACTCCCTTTTCTCAACAGGACAAGGGATAAAATAAGATGAAAACTATCATGGCTCAAAATAAAGACAGGGAGATTGTCGCGACGGAGGGAAGACACAGTCACTCAATATGAGTGATCAGCAGACTTCGTTTATTGTCTCTTACAGCCACCTTTTATGCCTTCTTATAATTAGCTCATACATATTACAAAAGTTAAGCTCATTATTGGTTAGTTGCCTAAATACCAAGCCCGCCCCTAGTTTCTCTTCTGTAGTTATCTGTTCCCACCTGCAACATTCTTTTCCCACCACAATCTTCCTGTTATTGTGTAACAAGAACAGCCAAAGACAGTGTATTTTTGCTTTACTTCAGATAAGCTGAGAGCGATGTGCATTTTTGTTCAGCCAGCTGGACTATGTCTATGTGAACTTTTTCAGCTAGCCAGTTATCCACAGGAGATCCCTTACCAATTAGTCATGGGGAAAACAGATTCAACATTCCTTTTCCCACATCTCCCTTTCTATTTGTCACTTTGTCTTCTCTTATCCAGAGACTGAGGGAAGCTGAGTGGGGTCCGGGGAGAAGAGAGAGAGAAGGAAAGGGACAATGTGAGTAGTGAAGAGGGTGCAATAATGGATATGAGAGAAGGAATAAGGCAGGAAAGTGGAGAAAAGTGTTAGTAAAAGACAAAAGTGTGGATGAAGGGAGAAAGAGGTAGACAAGTGTCTGGAGGGATGAATGAAAGTGTAAAGTAGCATGGCTTCATCCAAGTCGATGGAGTAGCTTGAAGTATGATGCATAGATATGGAACTTAAATTTGGGCTGTTGCTTGTTTTGCACAGTGAGAAAACCAAGAAGGACCATTTCTCTATCCCCTCACACTCCATCTGGCTTTTGGCTGGCACAAGAAGAGGGACAGAGCCACAGCCTGCCTTGCCACCATCTTTCACACTGATAAAAGCTGGAAGTTAGAGATTTTGAGCATGTGAGACTTTGGCCTGCCCTGCTAGCGCCATATATGGACTAGTCAGAAGATGGTCAGGAAACAGTCAAGGCTATTATGACTTATCAGATGATTGCCTGGAGAATTATGTCCATGGCAGACCTAAATAATGAAACTGTCAGCAGTGACACTGGGATGGTTCTGACCTACCATACCTGATTTTTTGCAGCAGGATAAGTCTTTTTAACTGTTCAGGCTTAATCACATACATAGAAGAAATTTTCCCCCCACTTCGACAGCTTTATCTGATGTTTATTGGAAGGATTTCTATAGCTCCAAAATGCTCTGCAAGAAATGGTTTGGTAGTTTTGTTTATTAATACACTGCAATCAATTTTCTGAGCTTCTGCCTCCCTGTCAGGATGTTAGATTTGCCCAAGGTGACTATTTATAATTTGCTTCTGTAAGATAAGGATGATCCCCAGTCCTTGTTCACTGTTATATTGTTAATGACATTCTATGTTGAATCAGCTCAGTTGTTAAGAGATGCTTCAGGGAAGAGTGGGAGAGAAATAACCTTCCAGCTGTGAATATAAGTTTCAGGTTCACTAGGGGATTTTACTTACTTTGTTGATGTCTGGGGTTTGTTGTTTAGACTCCTATCCCTCAACAATTAGGGTTTGCCATCTTTCCTTTGGACATACAAATAATGTGACTCATCTGCACTGTTCAGTGGATTAAAGTACTGACATTGAAGCATGGGAACAACCACTTTGCTAATATTTGTTCTTGCATGCAGAGATACTATTTCAGACCCTTTTTAGGCTTACAATTCAAGTTTGCAAGAGCTTGATCAATATTTGGTCATAAAAAAACTTTTCTGTGATCACTTCAAATAGGGTTTTGAAGATGTGGGAAAAGATCAAACCACAATGTACATTAACTACTTACAGTAGTCCCTGCAGTTCAGTGAATTAGTCCACCTTGAGACTGCTCACATAGCATTTAGGAAGTCTGAACAGGAGCCTTTAGAGTAGCATAAGATGCATACATTTGAAGATAACCATTTTGAACACAGGTATTCCTAGGCATGCAGATTCCCAACCTCCACTGAAATGAATGGGAATTGGATGTCTAAATGTCTGTGAGGACCTGAGAGCTGGTCCATCCTGCCTCTGGGTTACTTGTTTTCTATCCATCTCCCTCTAGTGTCCTACACAATATATTATCCTCAACTCGTTGGACTGCATTGCTGATTTTGCATCAATGCACTAGATGCTATGTAGGCATACTCCCTGTGCCCTTGGATACACTGCCTGGTTGCACTTGTGCACAGTGTAGAAAACTTGCAGAGTCCTTGAATTGGTACTCAATGCTTTACAGGATCAGAACTGAAGCTAAAGAAAACACTTCAAAACCAGCAATCTTTTACTAGCCTTACTAGCACTGAGGATCGTTACTCAAAGGGAGGATTTAAATAGCACTAGCATGGCCTCCCTTGAAAAGGAATAAACAAGAAGAAAATGTAAAAAAAAAATATCGTTTTACTTTACAACTAATCTTGAAGACATTCATTCAGAGAAAAAACGTATATAAAAAGCTTCCTCCAAAATAGGTAAGCTGTCCAGGAGCACTGTCTGCACATTCATGTCAATTTACAATTGCTAACATAAAAAAAATAATAATTATACTCACCATCTCCAGGCACTGACATGAAATGAGCATTAACCCATTTTTCATCCTCTCCATACTCGTTCTTTGCTAGTAAGGTATAAGCACCATTGTTCAGATGGGTAGGGTTGTCCAGCTGAAGGCAGCCGTGATATTCACTTTGATTGATAACATGTATTTTAGTACAGATGTATTCAGACTCATTCAGTATAGCCCCTTCATAGAACCACTGCAATGTGGGCTTAGGGTTCCCTTTCACAGTGAATGGAATACACCAGTGGTGGTCCGGGGTTGGAGATTCAATAAATGTGATATTTGGTGCAACTATATTGGGGAAAAAAGAGTGAATAACGTCACAATATACCAAACATCTTGTTTTCTCAGGCTATCAGTGCTAAAATACACTACTTGAAGGAATTATACCTATATGGAGGATACTCACACAGGAAGCCCACCTGCTCTGCCTTGGGTACTATGCTCACAACTGAAATGAAGCCATTCTTTAGAAAGAAAAAAAACTAGTTTCAGACAAACTGTGAACCCCCATTAAATCACATACTCTGCAAGGTGTGGAAAGTTCAGTTACCAGATCACTGAGAAGGGAGATAGGGAAATTTTAGCTTTACTGTGCTGAAAAAATGGCACAGAGGAATGCTGAAAGAACAAAACAGTATTAAAAATATTTAAGTCAGCCAAAAGCAAGTAGTACTGGAAATATATTCAGCTAAGAATCCAAACTTTCAGGTGACTTCTTTAAAAGGATCAAGGCCAGAACAGCTATTTTCATTCCCTAGATTCTTCTGTCAGGGTAAGACCATTTTCTACTGTACATTTTCTCATTCTTTGTTCAAATGTGCTAAATGCCTCAAGTTTATAGACTTCTGTTTCCCTTCAGGACACTATTCTAACACCTTGCACATTATTTCACTGTTAGGAAATATTCCTTGATATTCATTCTTAACTGCATTTGATTTCATCTAGTTATACTCCCTTTTATCATTCATAACAGTGGCAATCTCACAATCTCATTTACACTGTTCAAACATTTCTAGTTTCTGTCCCATTCCATAGCTATTACATATCTAATTTCCACCTCCAAAACATTTTAAATGCTTGTAGAGTGATTTCTTAAGTTTACTGTCCTGAGCACATGCTAAAAATAAATTTCCATTTACGAAGTGTTCCATTCCCATCTTCAGTTAAACAGAGGGCTGCAACTTGTGAAAACATATTTCACATAAAATGAATTCATGTTGGAATCTCAGATCTAAGAACCCAATACTTCTATACTACACGTCCCTTCCCCCTTCCTTGGCCCTGACAAATAATTATTCAAAGCTATGACAAATAATTTTATATCTGGCAGAACAAATAATGCAAGTGTGTTAATTTTTGAACAAAGCAATTGTTGGTTTAGTTAAAAAAAAAATAAATTGTAGTTTATTATAAATAATTTCTATGGCTTTTGATGCATTCATGTTTCTTAATTCCTAAGACAGTGTGTATGTATATGCACACCATTACAAATCTGTTCACACTGACAGTACAACTGAGTATTTGGGGTTTCAGACATTTACTTACAGATTGCTCAGACTGGAAGATAAAGCATTTAGAAACATAATTTTTGCAGAAGAACTCAGAGCAGAAAAAGGTAAAAATAACAACTGCTCATTGGGCTATTCCCAGAATTAACTGTAATAGATAGCTCACATGCTTAAAAGGTGTTTCTGTTTCAACAACTTGTGTGTCCAACAAATATTTATACCCAAAATAGTTATTGCCAATGTGGTTTAGCCTGCTTACGTACAGAATACTGTGAGCTCGGCAGAGGCTTGGTCCTCTCCCACAATATTCTCTGCTACGCAAGAAATCCACAGTCCACTGTCCACAGATGAAACGTTCTTTATGGTTAGTGAGGCAGGATTCTTACTTGTGTCACTCTACAAATGATCAAGAAATATGGATGTGCCAAATATGGTATAAAGAAACAATGGAGAGAGGGGGGAACTATTGGCCACAGTTCAAAAGCATTTTCCATTTTCCCTTCCTTTTAGCTGTATCAAACTGCAATTAATCAAAGCATTATTTTGGTGTCTTATCCAAACAGATGCAACACACCTACAGAACCAATTGTAACCATCGGTAGCGGTGGATTTAAAGCCCAAAATGCTCATTCATTTTTCTACCATGTCACTTTCTGTTTCTCCCTTCTTTTGACACCTATCTCTCTCTACACAAATGTGGGTTGATTTTTTGCATCCATTCCCTTGCTTATCCCTCTGTTCAGTTTCATGATTGATTTCTATGGTCTATCTCTAATCTCTTTAATCTTTTTATTCCCTCCTATATTCTGTTCAGTCCTTGCTTTACTATTCCTTTTATCTCTTTCATTTACACTTAGCTTGACATGTCTTCTACTACTGCTCTCTGAGCTCTACCGTACCTTGACAACATGTCTTCTCCCTCCTCCTTAGCCAAATGTCTCTTAAAAGCTCCTTGTTATCATGGAACCTCCCACAAGAGTCCCTTCTACTAACTGAACTACTGCCCAAGTGCTGTTTTACTGTGCTTGAGCACAGGCTAGGCTAATTGAGGTAAGAATTATGATTTGCAGAAAGTTCAGTGCATTAAATGCTATATTAAATATGCAGCTATGCTACGCTGTATAAAATAAATTACAAAAATTAATTACAAAAACAAATAAAAAAGTAATTACAAAGATTTTTAAAAAATTATCAGCTAGCAAAGCTAGTTGTTAAAGCTTCTGTTAAGTGAGGTCTTTATAATTACAGCCAAATAATTACTATTTCCATACTTGAATTTTTCACAAAATGCAAGATTGTTTTATTAAAAAGGAAAGGAACCAAAACAAATTTGGAAAATGAGCAACAATTAGGATGATTGTTTAAAAAATGCCTTTTGGGATACTTATTGTACACATATGCTTTGATGCTGCACTGAACACAAGCAAATGATATGCTACACCTGTAAAACCACAGTGACTTCCAGTGGTAGACAATGGGGACATGTGGGAACACTCCTGCATACAGGATTGCAGGACCAGAATTTTAAACATTGAGATAACACCTTAAATCCACTTAAGTCAAACATCCCATTGATTTCACTGTGACACTGGGGCAGGAGGAATGGAAAAAACAACACCCCAATGCACACTTCTCCATGTACAACTCTCCAAATTACAGGGCTTCAATTGCAGGCTCAGGCTGAAACATATAACAAGAAAAATCTAACTGACATTAATGAACTTATACATCAGCATAAAAGCTGAGAGTGTGGTTAATGTTCCAGGACTGAAGAATGGTTTTCACTTTTGCTAACATTTCTCCTTGTAAAACAGGAAAGAAAACCAGACAGAAGCAGCATAGAAGGTTAAGAAAAGGGAGGCAGAAACAAAGACATTAAAGTGAGAAAAAGGAAACCAAAACCAACACTCACAGAAAAGGAAAGTTGTGAATGGCAAATGAGATTTATAAGGCACTCATTCTTCTGCTACTGAAAAGACTACTGTGCTTAACAGCTATTTTATAAGCCTCTCTCACAAAGTTATGTCAGGATAAAAAAGCTTTTCAGGAAAGCTCAAAGCAAACTGAACATGGTATTTGAAAGACAGGGAGGTTAAAAAATGAGATGATCTTACTTTTTGAATAGTATCCCACATTTGTCTTAGCTCATGACTCAACAACAAAAAAAGAAATATAAAAAAACACAACTGCATAAATTCCTCAAACTGTTTTAATTTCTTGTTCTTGTTGATAATTGATGCATTTGGGTAGTTTTACACATTAGAGAAAAGTTGAAAAATAAAACTAGAGCTCTGCAAAGCTCTTATGAAAGCTGAAAGACAGGCTAGTCAAATTCTACATAAGCCTAATGTAATGACCTCCGTGAAGAAAGTGCAGAGGTTAAGAGACCCCAGAGGTCCTGTCTCTTCCATACTGCAGGAACAGTTTTGGAAGTGCACATCACACATTTTGTACAGGCCAGAAAGCTTTAGGCAGTCTATACTCTCATGAATGCAGGGGAGCTGATGCCATAAAACTGTAAATAACAGAGGGTCTTACACAATGTAAATAACAGCAATTTAGGAGGTCAACAGCTGCATGTTGAAGACCTGTTTAAATGCTTCTTATCAACATCTCCATCAGAAAGAACTTAATCAGTATATACCCACTGCGCACACAGTCTAAGGCAGGTCCACAGAACACCAGGATCTCAGGAAACAAAATTCCCACTGTCTGGATGGGTTTATTGAGGAAACAATTTCATACATCATAAGAAAATTTTGCCATAGTAAAACCTTGACTTTGGCTTTCATGACTATCTTGTTATTTTGTTTTGTTAACGGAAAATGAAACAAACTACAAAGTAATTAATATTTGCAACAAAAGTTCCAGCACACCAAGATTTCAACCTAAAAATATAATAAAATTAGAGAGACAAAGCTTTTCTCACAATTAGATTGGACTTGTTCTCTCTATGCAGGTATTTGTGATAATAAGAAAGTACTTAAGCTTCAGTATCCTGATTCACTACATTACTTCCATGAAATTACAGCACTCTCATTTACAAAAGAATATCCAAAAACTTAAGTGCAAATCAGTTTCTCGAGGAATGAATGTTTGTGATTTTCCAAAAGCACTGCAGCAGTCACCATGGATTGAAAGTAATTGGAAATAAATGTAATCCTAACATTAATTTACTATTTCATATTTTTTATAAAAAGTTAATTAAAGTTAGAGAAAAGGCTTTATTTCACCCTTTGGCAGATGTCTCTGAATTACCACGTATTTGAATATGAGACTTACCTCATGATTTGAAACAAGATTAGTGAGCACCCAGGATACATTAGGGGGCGGCCCTCCAGTAGTATCACAGTACAATGTGATGTTCTTTCCTTCCACCACGGTGATGTTGTAACTGCTTAATTTTGCTGAGGGCAAGTCTATGATACAAGCAAAAATAAAACAAAAAACGAAAAACACCCCCTAAAAAACCCCACCACATGGATATTTGTGTTTGCCAGAAATAGATACTGCTCAGTTCTATGGGAAATGTATAAATGCAATCAAAATCACTGCTTACTTAAAATTCACTGTGGTCAGTTATTGTTCAGTAAGGAAGTACAAACAGCATTGTTGGAGATATATAAATACAGTCCTTAAGCTGCTACATAAATTTTTTTGGGCCTCCTTCATTTCACATCCAAAGGAAACATTCTAGCATACAGAAATACATTAAGCTAATTATAGAGGTAAATATTTTAGGTGGACAAATAGTAGTTAACTTCAGGTTTTAACATCCAAAAAAAAAAAGATCCCTTCATTTTTTAACACATTAAATTTAGTCTATCTCTGTTGTAGCAGTTGCAATGAAATCTCTATTTTCCAGGGACTAATTCACATTGTGGTATTCTTACTATTCTCTACTACAGTTAACATGAAAATCCCATTACCCCATGGTATCACATAAGACAGGGGTCCTCAAACTATGGCCCGCGGGCTGGATACGGCCCCCCAGGGTCCTCGATCCGGCCCCCGGTATTTACAGAACCCCCCCGCCCCCCCCCCCCCCCGCAGGGGGTTGGGGGGGGAAACCAAGCAGCCGCAGATGACCTCCTGCCACTTCATCCGTGCGCCGGCCCCCTGTTTAAAAAGTTTGAGGACCCTTGAATAAGAGATTGAAGCCTTCCCTCTCATATACAGAGCTCATAGACAGCACAGCAAAACCTAGATCTCCAAGTACAAAGTGCACAAGAGGAAAACAAGGCCCTGAACAGATCAAACCAGAGGAGAGAAAGGACAGAAGAGAGGATCAGCAACCGCACAGAGCTGCCTGCTATCCAGGGCGCTTCAGCAGACTTAGCTATTGCCCTCAAAACAGAGGGAAAGAAGAAAAGCTGCAAGATGATACCACTCACCAGTAAGCCAGCCTAGCTTTTTCAAGTGCCAGGACTCTCCCACCACTTCATATCTCATTTTTCTCATTCTTCAGCACCCAAAGCAACGGGAACTTTCAAAAGAGTAACAGCACCAATATGCTGAGTACTTCCAAAACCCCAACACATTATAGACTACTTTGGGTCTGGCCCTCTTCAAAAATATTGCCAGGAATGTCAAAAGACTTTAGGCATGCAAGACCTCACATCATATTTATTTGCATAGCAAATAATTACATAACATATTGGATATTTCTTCAGAGATACTGTACCATCATTTGGAGCTCCTACACATTGTAAGAATCCTTACCCTCAATTATGAGGCATTTCTCATCAACAATTCCAGGCAAGTTTGACTTGCAATTTATCCTCTCAGATAACAGAATTTATTCCCTTTCCGAGTCATAAGAGGTGGGTAAGAAAGAAACACATAAAATAATTGCTTTGGGATTAATTTTTCTGGTTGTATATTTTGTGTTGGTGAACTTTAATGCACAACCATTTTGGCTTCTATTTCAAGTGGTACCCAGACTGCACCACAGCAGAACACACACTAGTTGAGCTGTATTTGAAAAAAGAAGATAATAGCATAAGACATATCTAGAAAAGGTGATACACTGAACTTAGGAGTAAAGCAGTGAGACCAAGCAGCAAAACCTGTACTGACAAATATTGCATATAAAAAACTCCAATGTTCCCTAACAGAAACATATGTTCAATACATGTGTTCAGTGTAGTGTGAGACCATTTATATGAATCAGTAGCATTTTGACACCTACACAATTATAAAGATTTCTAATCCAGCTGAATTTATTCATATCTTAATTCGTTTAAATACAGGGGGTTTAGATGACCAGTTCCGTTTATATGGATGCACATTTTAAAGAACTTTGTACACAGCAAATTATATAAGCAATCAGACAATAGGTTTGCATACTTTTGTATACTGCCAGCACAGTAAGTTTATATGGTAGCATAAGAATATCACGCAAGATAGCCATGACATAATTTTCAGCTTTCTGGAGCAATGAGTTTCACAGGTATATTATCAAGGCTGCATGCAAAAGTATTTCCTTATATCAGTTCTGAAATTTGTCTCTGTTCAAATTCATTGCTCGTTCCCTGTTCTGATAGGACAAGGAAAAGAAAGTTTCTGAATTATCTTCTTAAAACCACTCTGTTTTATTTATTTTTCTCATGTCCCGTTTTTTTCAATAATCTATCCAAAGTTTTTCATACTCTTCAAAAAAGGGAGGATAGAACTTGCTACAATGAATTTTAAATTCTAACAGAGTTATGCAGTTTAGTAGATGTATTAAAAGTGTACACTAAAAAAAATGCCTTTCACTGTGTATAGATGTATAATATCTATGTTATTTCACTGCATAGAGACAATCTGTTTTCATAATGTACTGGTTTTGTATGGGATAGAGTTAATTTTCTTCACAGCAGCTTGTATGGGGCTATGTTTTGGATTTGTAATGAAAACAGTGTTAACACACCAATGTTTTAGCTATTGCTGAGCAGTGCTTCAACAGCTTTAAGGCCTCTCCTGCTTCTCACACTGTCCTGCCAGCAAGTAGGCTGGGGGTGCACAAGAAGCTGGAATGGGACACAGCCGGAACATCTGATCCCAACTGACCAAAGGGATATTGCATACCATATTATGTCATGGTCAGTAATAAAAGCCATAGGGAGGAAGGAGGAAGGGGAGAACGTTTGGAGTTGTGGCGTTTCGTCTCACCACGTAACCATTATCTGTGATAGTGATGCCTAGCTATGCATTCAATCGCCATTATCTTATTGTTGTCAACATGAAATGATTCTCTTCTTCTAGTGAAGTTAGGTTAGTCATGTATCTGTAACTTTGTATTAATGACTGTCCCCTTGAAGGAGAACTAAAAGCCTGATAAGGAGAACAACCTAACCCAGGAAGTGCCAGCAGCCAGTTAATTGCAACAAAGACAAGAAGTCAACAGAATGAGGTTGTAACTAGGGGAAATGTAAAGGCGGCAGGGGGAGATCGCAACCACCAACTCAATTCATGACTAAAAGACTCACACCCTCACCTCCCTCGGACATGTGTAGTAAATTAAAAATACACTGTAACTTTAAATCGAAGTGAGAGATATATAGACCAACAGAAAACTACCGTGCATAACAAATTATCAAGAGTATCTTTTAGGTAGAGTTTGGAAAATACATATGTATAAGTAGATTGCATAATATTATTCTTGTTCTTCTGAGGTTTGGGCTTGCTTTGTAGAATACCACCTAGCCCCCAGCTTTGTGCAAATCTGTAGTAAAGAAATACCTTCGACTCTGTGTGTTGATTAGCTCTTGCACACTGGTGTGAACAATTCCATGTTTTGGACAATAGGGTCTTGATTTCCTGGAAATGGCTAAACATCTGCTTGCCAATGAGAAGTAATGAATGAATTCCTTATTTTGCTTTTGCTTTACCTATTAAACTGGCTTAGCTGCCAGGTGGGTTAAACCATGACACGTATTCACATCAATAATGCTTTGTTCCAGGGAATAGGCAGCTCTGGATTAGAATAAGCAGTCACTTCAATTTACTCCAGCACAAATGGACACAACAAAAGGCAACGGACACACACACTCATTTATGTCACCTGAGTCTCTCTAAATATTATGTGAGGCTTTTAGAAGTAATAAACTCTAAGTAGGTGGGCTATTTACTTTCACATACCATCATTAGTGCAAACTGATGGCCGTGGACATACTAGGCCATACTCATATTTTCACACCATGCACAGCTGGGACTTCCACAATAACAAAACTAATATTTTGGCTGAAATTTTTAAAGGCTACTACAGCATTTAGCTACACAGTTGTCAATGGAAATTAATAAAAACTTATGTCTGAACTCTTGAAAGCTTTCAGTGTCCTCATGCTGTTACTTACTGTTTTCTACAGAAAACTTATACTGCCCTCAGCAGAGCCAAACTGTCACTATATCTATCAAAGAAAGGATATGACCTAATTAAGAAATAACTGAATATTAATACAAACTGTAGTCTGTAACTGATCTCTCAGCACCAAGTCAATGTTCTAGCTAATATACTACAGCAGCTTTTAGAAAAAGAGGGTCTTAAACAAGAAGAAAGGACTCCATCATTACACCCAAAATGCTATTTCAGTAGTTAACTATCTTCACACTTACAAAAAATTATCTGATTCCCAGACTGACTGAAGGAGCAACAATGGTAGCACCTCTGTGATAACATATTTAAGGGGTAAAAAATGCTGCCACAACAGCAGCTGGGACAGTGGAATGAGACTATGTGAGAGCAACAACTCTGCAGACCCCAAGGTCAGTGAAGAAGGAGAGGAAGGAGGTGCTCAAGACACTGGAGCAGAGGAGCAGAGATTCCCCTGCAGCCTATGGTGAAGACCATGGTGATGCAGGTTGTTCCTCCTGCAGCCCATGGAGGAATATGGTGGAGCAGACATTCTCACTGCAGCCTGTGGAGGACCCCACGCCGGAGCAGGTGGATGTACCCTGAAGGAGGCCCCATGGAGAGGAGCCCATGCTGGAACAGGTTTTCTGGCAGGACTTGTGACCCCACAGGGGAACCCGCACTGGAGCAGTCTGTTCCTGAAGGACTGCACCCTGTGGAAAGGATGCATGCTGGAGCAGTTCTTGAAGAACTGCAGCCCATGGGAAGGACCCATGTTGGAGAAGTTCATGCAGGACCGTCTACCATGGGAGGGACACCCCGCTGGAGCAGGGCAAAAGCATGAGGAGGAAGAAGCAACAGAAACAAAGTGTTATGAACTGTCTGCAGTCCCCATTCCCCATCCCCCTGTGCCACTCAGGGTGAAGAGGTAGAGAAGTGGGGAGTAAAGATGATCTTGGAAAGAAGGGAGGGGTGGGGGGAAGGTGTTTTTAAGATATGTTCTTATTTCTCATTATCCTACTCTGATATGATTGGCCAAGCGGAGCCTGTTTTGCCTGTGAAAGTAATTGCTGAGTGATTTCCCTCTCCTTATGTCAACCTGTGAGATTTTCATCATATTTTTTCCCCTTGTCCTGTCGAGGAGAGGGAGCGATAGAGTGGCTTTGGTGGGCACCTGGCAGCCAGCAAAGGTCAACTCGACACAGTCCTTTGTGGCGCTCAACATGGAGCACGAGGAATTTGAGATAAGGATAGTAATTGGGAGATGTAATGGGCAAAACACGGACTGAACATTGTTAGAGAGTGGAATAATTGTGGAGAATTTTTGTTGTAATTATGGTGAAAGGACAAGTGTTAGAGTATGTGTAAATTGTCCACTTTTATTGGTGTTGTGATGATGTTTTTTGATTTTGATGTGGGGAATTCTTTTTGTTGATGTAAGTGAGGCTTGTGAAGATTGTAGATTGTGTGATGGATGAATGTGCATTTTAATGATAATTTTAAAATATGTGATTCACAGAGGTGAGGGGTGGAATGTATTGGGTTTACATGGCAAAGTTTCGGTAGTGGGTTAAACTTGGCTGGCTGCCAGGTGCCCACCAAGCTACTCTATCACTCTCTCTCCTCAGCAGGACAGGGGGAAGAAAATAAGATGAAAAACTCATGGGTAAAGATAAAGGTAGTTTAATAAAGAAAAACAAAAGCCACATGTAAAAGCAAAGGAAAACAAACAAAAAAATATTCTCTACTTCCCACCAGCAGGCAATGTCCAGCCACTTCCTGGGAAGTAGAGCCTCAGTATATGTAGCAGTTGCTTTGGAAAACAAGTGTCTTAATAACTAATGCCCCCCCAACACACTTTTTCTCTTATCTTTTCTTGCTGAGCATGACATAATATGGTATGGAATATCACTTTAGCCAGTTTGAGTCAGCTGTCCTGGCTATATCCCCTCCCAACCTCTTGCCCACCCCCAGCCTACTGTCCTTTGGGGGTGGGGCAGGGTTGGAGAGACAGCATGATGCTGTGAGCACTGCTCAGCAGTAGTCAAAACATTAGTGTGTTATCAACACCCTTCTAGCTACAAATACAAAGCACAGAACTATGAGGGCTGCTATAGAGAAAGTTAACACCATCCCAGCCAGACCCAATACAATCCAGAAAAAATTAGTCTCATGTACTTTTCTGCTACTTTGGTGAGTATATTTAGCTAGCAAATATGACCAATAAAAAGACAGAAAACATCTGCAGAAACAATACATGAAAAATAAGATTACAATGCTGGGAGGATAAACAAAACTGAAAACCAGATCAAGCACCACACCAACATACACAAAACAGTTCCTTGGATTAACTAAATTGACCAGATTGGCTAGATTTACCAGCATTATTAGACTGAGATCTACAGCAACAGAAAAATCCACATGGGGCTGCAGAGACAACTGTAGAAGACAGGCCTTACACAAAAATACTAGAAGAAAAAGACCTCTTCAGTTTCAATGAGTTCAGTAATAGCAGCTCAGCGATCAAATGCTTACCAGAGGCAGCAACTAATAACTTGATATAACATCCCAAAGAATCTGATCCTGCATCCCTGTGATTAAGTGAGCTCCAGGTGATCTCCAGAAGACTAATGGACTTACAAGTGATCTTACCCCACACATAGGACATGCCTTGCTTCCAGGAATTTAACGCACCAGTGGCAATCGCAGCCATCACTTACAGAAACAGTAATGAGAACAAAGTATTTACTTCTCTTTCTAGATTTTCTAATGCTATTTACCAGCTGGAAACAAGAAAGAGGAAGGTGTAGGTGGCCACACTGTATGGATGACCACCAGCTGTGAAACGGCAAAAGTAAAGCACATCATTTCTCTACACAAAAGGCTCTACTAATACAACTGTGGTAGATGCAACTTAAAAACCTTTGACATAGTAATTAAGTGTGACTTTAAAATTTAAAAGAATCCAGCAATTTTCATCACACATAAATACATTCCAAACGCAGTTGGAAAAAATAGTGCTGCA
The DNA here is from genome assembly GCF_015220075.1 of Falco rusticolus. Lineage (NCBI taxonomy): Eukaryota > Metazoa > Chordata > Aves > Falconiformes > Falconidae > Falco > Falco rusticolus. The sequence goes on along the minus strand of NC_051209.1, from coordinate 8,514,624 downwards.
AACATCAAACTAATTGATTGACACTTTTAATATTGTTCTTGGAAAGGATCTTCTAGTTATAGAACACACCTAATTATAATTGTCAACAACAGAAATCACAAAGTTGATGGCATCTAAATTGTAACTGGCCTTTAATCAGCTCATTAATGAACAGATTTAGCAGGGGAAGGGGACAGAATTTTGAGCAACACAGAAGAGCCAGGGGATGCCAATTTATTAGGAACCAACAGGGAAACACATGTGAAATGCCTCAAAGGAATTAGAGTGTGTTCCTCTAAATAGGTGACATGGTTGATAGCCCTGCTGAAGTGCCTCTATACCAATGCATGCGGCATAGGTAACAAACAAAAGAAGCTGGAGGGGCAAGGGTTTCCCTCTATGTAAAAAAAAAATAATAAAAAAAATGGATTGACCACACAAAGCTGTTTTGAAAAACAGTGATGAAAAGGTCAAGATCTTATGGGTAAAAAATTAGGGGTCATGCCAACAAGGAACCTCGTGGTTGGTGTTTACTACAGGACCCCCAATCAAGGGGAGCCTGTTGACAAAGCATTCTTACGTCAACTACAGGAAGCATCGTGCTCGAAGGCCCTGATCTGCCAGGGGACTTCAATCACCCTGACATCTGCTGGAAAAGCAGCACAGCGAGCTGTAAGCAGTCCAAGAGACTCTTGGAGTGCATCGAGGATAATTTCTTAATCCAGGTGATAGACAGCCCAGCCAGAGGAGAACCATTGCCAGACCTGTTGCTAGATTAACTAATTAGAGGGGTCAAGACTGGTGGCAGCCTGGGCTGTAGTAATAATACCCTGGTGGAATTTACAGTCTTGAGGGATATGGGCCAAGTGAAGAGTAAAGTCAAGACCCTGGATTTTAGGAGGGTAAGCTTTCAGCTGTTTAAGGAATTAGTGCGGGGAACCCCCTGGGAAACTGCCCTTGGGGATAAAAGGAGCTGAACAGAGCTGGCAGCTCTTTCAGGACATTTTTCTTAGAGCACAAGAGCTCTCGATTCTCATGTGTAAGAATTGGAGCAAGGAAGGCAGGAGACCAGCATGGCTCAGTAAGGACCTCCTGCTCAAAGTACGGTGCAAGAAGGAAACGCATAAGAAGTGGAACCAGGGATGTGTATCCTGGGAAATATATAGGGGCGCTGCCCAGATGTGTAGGGATGTGATCAGAAAAGCTAAGGCACAGTTGGAGCTGAATATGGCAAGGGATGAGAATAATAATAATAAGAGCTTCTAGAGGTATGTTGGGAAAAAAAAAAAAAAAAAAGCAAGATTAAAGAAAATGTACTATCCCCTGATAAAAAAGACAGGAGAACGAGTAAAAACCGACATGGAGAAAACTGAGGTAGTCAGCATTTTTTTTGCCTCATTTTTCAATGGCAATTGCTCTTCCCACATTTCTTGAGTCCCTGAATCTCAAGGCAGATACTGGGAGAATGAGCTCCCTCCCATCGTAAGAATAGATCAGGTTCAAGACTACCTGAGGAACCTGAACATACACAAGTCCATGGGACTGAATGATATCCATCCCAGGGTCCTGAGGGAATTGGCTGATGCCACTCACTAAGCCACTCTCAGTTATATTTGAAAAGTCATAGCAGTCAGGTGAAGTCCCCAATGACTGGAGAAAAGGGAAATATCCCACTCATTTTTAAAAAGGGTAAAAAAGAAGACCCTGGGAACTACCAACCAGTCAGTCTCACCTCTGTTCCTGCTAAAATCATGGAATATATACTCCTGGAATATATCTCAAAACATATGGAACGTAGGGAAGTGATCAGAAACAGCTAACAAGGCTTCACCAAGGGCAAGTTGTGCCTGAATAATCCAGTGGCCTTCTATGATGGAGTTATATCAATGACATAGATAGTGGATTGAGTTCACCCTCAGCAAATTTGTAAACGACACCAACCTGAGTGGTGCAGTTGATGCCCTAGAGAGAAGGGATGCCATCTAGAGGGACCTTGTCAGGCGGTAGAGGTTGGCCACATATGAACCTCGTGACGTTCAACAAGGCCAAGTGCAAGGTCCTGAACCTGGGTCAGGGCAATCCTCAATATCAGTATAGACTAGGGGATGAACTGATTAAGAATAGCCCTGTGGAGAAGGACTTGGAGATACTGGTGGATGAAAAACTGCACATGGGCCAGCAATGTGCACTTGCAGTCCAGAATGCCAATTGTATCCTGGGCTGCATAAAAAGAAACGTAGCCAGCAGGCTGATGGATGTGACTCTCCCCCTCTACTCTGCTCTCGTGAGACCCCATCTGGAGTACAGCTTCCAGTTCTGGAGTCCCCAGTACAGGAAAGACATGGACCTGCTAAAGTGAGTCCAGAGAAGGTGCCAAAAAAATGGTCAGAGGGCTGGAACACCTCTCCCATGAAGAAAGGCTGAGAGAGTTGGGGTGGTTCAGCCTGGAGAAGACTCCAGAGTCATCTTATTGCAGCCTTTCACTACTTAAAGGGGTCTTATAAGAAAGACAGAGAAAGACTTTTTACCAAGGCCTGTAGTGACAGGACAAGGGGCGATGGTTTTAAACTGAAAGAGGGTAGATTTAGATTGGACATAAGGAAGACATTTTTTATGATGAGGGTGGTGAGACACTGGAATAGGTTGCCCAGAGAAGCTGTGGGTGCCCCATCCCTGGAAGTGTTTAAGGTCAGGTTGGACAGGGCTGCCCCATCCCTGGAAGTGTTCAACGCTAGGCTGGATGGGGCTTTGAGTAACCTGGTCTAGTGAAAGATGTCCCTGCCCATGGCAGGGGTGTTGGACTAGATGATCTTTAAAGGTTCTTTCCAACCCAAACTATTCTATGATTCTAAGTTTCTCACTGAAAGTCATGAGATCTACAGGGCACGAGGACAGATGTGCAGGTCAGTAGGTCTGGACAGACTGGCACATCAGATCACCCAAGAAACCTACTTCACCAGACAGAAAAGCCCTCTAGGAAAATTGGAGTGTCTTATGCATGTTGCTTTTTTTTTACTATTGATTGTGCAGGACCGAAGATGAGCATCCCCTTTTCCTATGGCTCTGCTCTACGAGATACTCTCCAGGGATGTCATCAGGGAAGCCTTAGCTTGTCTTACAAATGTTACTGATTTCCTTCTACTTTCAGGCAGAACAGAAAACATTTGTATAACAGATATCACAACCACTATCTGGTACATATCTTCAAAGTGGTAAGCACTGTAACCAATAAATCCTCACAGTTTGTCCTCCATGAGATACATATTTCTATTATTCCTGTTTTGGGGGCAGCAAAAAGAGTTCTGCATGGCTTGCTGATTTGCCCAGCAATGCAGGCAGGATCTTTGTCAAAGTCACAATTAGGAGTTGGGAGGGACTGCTAGCCCTTGCCACCAAACAATAGAGCCTCTTGACTTATATCTCTCTTCTAGCTACAGGATAAATGGTGGCTATAAAGCAGACCACTGTGTCATGGACACATTTGCACTGTCTGCTGCTCAGATTATGTGTCCTGTCATAAAGAATGATGAATTTATGGCCTCTCAGTCTGCTGTGAGTTCTGCGTTACAATCATTTGACACATGTTGGGGTTGCGATTGTGAAAGTTGCCTGTTTACAATTTTCATTGGCATTATCACAGCTAGTTGTTTTAAAAGCAACCCTTGAGCTTCCTGATGTTCGACTTGTTGCAAAATATTCTGAAGCCAATCAATCAAGTTAGTATTAAAGTTAGTGACTCTCTAGGACCCTGCAAGACTGTGGCAAGACTCCCGCATCCGGACTGCCTTAATAGCCATCTCATTCATTTGCAAACAGTTGTCCCTGGGATACCTTGCCTGAGTCACAGAATCGGCACAGTTAATTGCTCCAGCCAACTGCTCATAGTTAACAGCAATTCCCCGATTAAGGTTTTCAGTCAAGACCACTACACATAGCTCACAAATATCAAATAACCACATCATAGACTGTATCAGTTAGTACCATACAAAGCAATAACTTACAATCATGCAGTGTGAGTGTATAAGGCTCTGCCATCACTTCAAGAAGGGACATAGCAAATGTATTATAAATCCTCCCTTCCCGCACTGCTTTGCTTAACCCTTTAACAGCCTCGTATTGCACAGGCTGCCACTCTGCAGGTTGATTTGTCTGACAAAATACTGAACATGCCCTAGCGACTCCCAAAACCCATCACTTAAGTGTTTCCCACTTGCATTCCTGCCACCAATCCCTCAGACCCCCTTTCACCCTCCCCAAAAATACAATCAATGCATCAGGAGAGACAAGGGGGTGGGGGAAAGGTCTAGCTCCTTTTCCAGATCTATAGGACCTGGATCAAAAGGTTTATCAGTGTCAATAAAATCATTGTCCGAGTTGTCCTGTTCCCGTGCTTGCTCCTGTGTTGTGAGGGTCGCTGCAGTCAGTGACAGAAGCTTTGGGGGCAGAGGAGGTGTGGACGGAATCGCCATCGCTGACGGTGTCTTGAGAAGAGTCACGCTGTCGGTGGAATTTACAGCTTCCTCTGGTTTAGCACCGTTAGTAGAATTAGTCCACACTTGGCAAAGAGTAGTCAGAATTTGCCACCAAGGTGCTAAATGCATTCCCGACACGGAGTTCCCCTCTGCGGCAGCATCATACAATTGTCTGCTGACCGCTTTAATTTCTTTCAAAGTCTCTAAAGTTTCTTGACTGCTCGCCTGTCTCAATGAGTACAGGTTTCTAAAGCTTCTTAAAATTTCTTCAAATATTTAAAATCTCTAAGGTTTCTTGGCTGCTCACCTGTCTCGATGCATACAGGCGTTATCCTCGGGGTTTAGGTTGTCCGCCTGGTCCAGACAGCAAGACACTCGTTCAGCCAAGCCGTCTCCTCCGGAACGCAGCCCTCTTCCACGAGCTGTCTTTTTTATCAACCTGTTCCGTCCTTATTCTTCCAAGGCTTCGGAACACCACCATAGGGGTCACCATTTGAGGAGACTGAGGCACGGACTCCCTGATCTGACTAGAAGACCCTTTATGAGTCCATATACGTCTCTTTCTGGGGACGAAGCCTGATTCCCCGTTACAGATTTCCCACAGCTCACCTCTCAACTCCGGAGGGATTTATGGCCGGCTCCTGCTTCCTTTCAGCAGATCATTCAAAGTTCTGTGGGATTTGCTGCATGTCGCTCAGTTAGGCGATTCGAGAGCCCTTCAGGTTAGACCCTTAAACGGATCACGTCGGGGTCACCAATTTGCGGCGAATGAAGAGACGGGACGCAGCTTGATGCAAGCAAATGTCCATTTATTAGTGATTTTCTTACAAATATATACGTTTCTACCTTCTACATATTACACACTGATTGGTTAAATCTTAAGCGTAAAAAACACTGATTGGTTGATATTTAAGGCACACCGTTAGAACAATAGATACTTACTAGTTTATCTTGACATAGCAATAATTTCTATTCCAAGGTTAGGGAGTTTCTTTCTACGCGGCTTTCTTGATTACATATCGGCGCCATCCGTTCCCTTATCTGGCTACTTGTTTCTCTGTCCGTCTGGTTGCCTCCTCAACTGTGACGGCTCAGGGGTCTGCAGTTAGCTTGTTCCATTGCTCCCAGGGCTTGTGCCCTACAAGTTCTAACAAGTCTCTATTCATCAGGCTATCAGTACTTGGACTCTTGTCCTTGAGGCCTTGTCCTACATCAATGGACCTCTAAGCCCTCAAAAGCAGATTCCCAGGTAACACTGCTAAGTAGCTCCCAGAGTAGCTTAAAGATCTCTTGAAATCCAGGATAACAACTCTGCTGACCTTTTTTCTCATTATACCAAAAATTTTAAACTCAGCCATTTCATGATCACTGTGGCCAAGACAGACACCTACTATGATGTCTCCTATGAGTCCTCTATTCACAAACAAAAAGTCTAGGAGGGCATCTTCCCTAGTTGGCTCACTGAGTACTTGTGAAAAGAATTAATCTCCTACAAACTTCAAGAATTTCCCAGATCTGCTTGTCACAGCAGTACGGTATTCCCAGTTGATGTCTGGGAAGTTGAAATCTCCCATAAGGACAAGGGCTACCAGATCAGAGATTTCTCCTAATTGCCTATAGAATAACTCATCAGTGTTAACATCGTGGCTGAGTGATCAGTAGTGGACACCCACTATGACATCAGCTTTGTTTTCCATCCCCCTAATCCTCACCCAGAGGCTCTCAACCACATCATCCCTAACTGTAAGGGCTGTACAGCCAAACCTCTCCCTGACATACAGTGCAACTCCTCCACCTTACCTGTCCTTTCTATGCCTCCTGAACAGCCTGTAGCCTCCATCCCAGCATTCCAGTCATGGGACTCATTCCACCAAGTCTTGCTAATACAATTGATATCATAGCTCTGGGAACTAACCAACACTTCCAGTTCTTCCTGCTTGTTCCTTATACCATGTATGTTGGTGTATAAGTGTTTCAGATACACTCCTGAGCCCTCCATGCTCCCTGGAGCACTGTAAATGTTCCATTAGCATTGCCACCCTCAGGTTGTTCCATGTCAACCCTTGGCTTACCTACTGCATTCCTGTTGGTATCCCCTTCCTCTATCGATTCTAGTTTAAAGCCCTCTCTTGATCAGCCCGGCCACCTTACACCCAAAGATGCATTTTCCCCATCAGGACAGGTGGATCCCATCAGGCACCATCATACCTTGTGCCTCAAAGGCTCTTCCATGCTTTAAAAACCCAAAGTTTTGGCAGAGGCGCCAATCCTGGAGCCAGATATTGATGTCTTGGGCATACCTGTTTCTTCTAAAGTCTCCCCCCATTACTGGGCGGATTGAGGAAAACACTGCCTGTGCTCCTGATTTTTTTAGCATTCTTCCCAAAGATCTGAAATCTTTTTTAATCGACCTCAGACTTTTTGTTGCAACATCATTAGTACCCACATAAAAGAGCAGGAATGGATAGTAGTCTGAAGGTTGTGTTAAGTTCTTCAGTCTTGTGGTGACATCCCTATTTGGGCCCCAAGGAGGCAGAAAACTTCCTTGAAAAGAGGGTCCGGCCTGCAAATGGGTGCTTCCATTCCACACAGGAGGGAGTCACCTATGACTATAACTTGCTGTTTCTTCTTGGCACTGGTCTTAATTCAGCTCTTGTTGTGAGGGGTTCATCTTTCTGATCTTGGCAAGACTGTTTGCATAGGTTCCTCCTCTATCTCATGTGCTTCATCTACCATACCCAGGGTCTTGTACCTATTCTGTAAGGGTATCTTAGAGGGTAAGGAGGGTTAAATCTTAGGTTCTTTAGTGTGATGTGGAATGTAGATAAGCTTTCAGCTCTTTATAAACATTTCAAACTTACTGAAGCAAGGTTAAAAACAAGAACGAAAAATAATTAATAAATTGTTGGCCACAAGCTGGAACCAATGTTGTCAGGTTCATACATTCATGTACAGTTTTTATTTAACATTTTATGTACATGTGAAATGCCTTTTATGTTTGATTGTCAAGTAGTCATTTGTGTTTGTTCCTTTGTATTATTTTTTCTTTGACCTTTTTTAAAAGCGTGATTTCTCATATTTTATTTTTGGTTTTTTTTAGGTTTTGTTTTATTTAATAAGATTCTACTGGATGTGTAAATGAAATAAAGAAAAGATGAGAGAGGGGCTGTTGAACTTATTTATGAAAGTTGCATGTTGCACACTAGGGAGTGGACAGCATTCTTACCCAATGAAGTGCCACCTCCCTTGGACTTCTCATTTAGGCATTGGTTGTGTTTGGAGAACTCTAGAAGTACATTCAAATCTGTAGCTGATTTTGCAACAGCAGGGTAATGTCAAACTCTAATGCAGCTATAAAACTCAAGAAAGTCCAGAAATAAACTATCACACTCTTTTATATTGTCTTGTTCTTACTGTGTCTTCAAAATTACATTGAGAAGAAATTATGTTGTTTGACATTTTATTTTCTGTTTGAATTTAACTGGAAAGATGTTGCTTTTTATAAATAGTATTTATCAAAGATTAACTGCAAAGTTGCTTTTATTTTATTACATTAGAGGCTCTGGAAAACTCTTCTACATGTTTAATCTGAATGTGTGTGTAATTCTATTGATTTCAATGGGAATACTTGCATACTTAAAGTTAACTTCTTTTATGTTTTCAGAATATGTCCTTAAATCCTAAAGCAGTAAATTGCAGAGTTGGCCCTGCAAATCTTATTTATGTATGTGGCTGTATTGGGTCTGGCTAAGCCCCATAGCAGCCCTCCTAGTGCTGTGCTTGTATTGGTGTTTTGTATTGTATTGTATTGTATTGTAGAAAGGTGGCAATAACACACCAGTGTTTTGGCTACTGCTGAGCATCAAGGCTGCCTCTCCAACATTCCCCCCTTCACCACCAGGCTGGGGGTGGGCAGGATCTTGGGAGGTGACATAGCCAGGACAGATGACCCAAAGTGACCAAAGGGATATTGCATACCATATGATGTCTGCTCAGATATAAAAGCTAAGAGAGAGGAGGAGGAAGGGGGGGAATTTATTATTTACATTTGTCTTCTGGAGCAACCGCTTACATGTACTGAAGCCCTGCTTCCCAGGAAGTGGCTGAACATCACCTGCTGATGGGAAGTAGAGAATAACATCTTTTGTTTTCCTTTGCTTCTGCATGCAGCCTTTGCTTTTGCTTTATTAAACTGCCTTTATCTTGACCCACAAGTTTTTTTTCAGTCTTGTTTTCTCCCTCCCTGTTCTGCCAAGGAGGTGAGTGATAGAGCCGCTTGGTGGGCACCTGGCATCTAGCCAAGGTCAACCCACCACAGTGGCTCCATTGACTTTACCAGAAAGATTATGGAGAGTATGAATTGTATGCATAAAGGGGGCAATACTGTGTGTTAGTGCTTTTGGGTTTTGAACCACTGTCATCACTTACACGTCCAGTTAGGCAGTACTTACTCAATACAGTCCATACTTTTGGGTAAGGGTACAAATCTTTAGTAGGCTAAAATGCTGAGTCTGATCCAAGAGCAAGAATAGCATATTATACTGTTGGTCCTGCAGACTATATACTTACATGCATACTTAACTGTTCAGAGGAGAGTACTAAGTGAAGTTAAACAAAGGCACAAGCATTTTGCAATAACAGGGACTACATTTAGACATAATGTTAGAAATTAATTTTCATGCTATTTACCTATCCAGTCTTTATCATTTTATCTTTTTGATTTATGAAATTGTTATAAGAAAGATGATGGTTGTTGGTGGGATATTTTTTAACAGAAAGTTAGTTACAAAAACTAACAGCAAAAGTCTGAGATAAATCTATATATTTCTATTAATTTTTATTACATTTCTGATATTTGGTTTGATTATAATTCCTTACAATTATGTTCAGTAAAAAGGAAGAGATGGTATTGCCTTGTTTCTTTTGAGATTGCTTTTCATTGTTTTAGCTTTTTTAATTCCATCATTTTCACTCTTCCATTGAAACATTCTTGTCTATTTATTATTTTTTGCAGCAATTTTTTTCAGCGTACACTGTCCTTCTCTTTCTGCAGTACTGTATATTGTATCTTTTTTTTCCTTCTGTCCTGATTCTTGTTCTTTCTCCATAAACTTATTCTTGCTTCACCTTTTAAGACTAGTACTCCTTTGACTTTTTCCTTATGTTCTCTGCAGTCTCTCACATCCAAACTCTTTCTTCCTGCTGTGCTCAAGTTTTGGGGATCTCTTTATTAGTAAAAAATATGTCCATATTTGCATTCTTCTGGGCCGGTACAGTGAGATATTTCCTGCAATTGATTAGGGAAGGAGATCTGCAGGTGCTACAGTGCTTTCTTCCCTTCTCCCAAATCTGTCCTAAAGATGTGTTCTCCTCCCCATATTAAAGAAGAGAGCAGAGCTGTAAGTCTAGTGATGACCTAGGAATCATGGTGTCTTTGGTCACCCTGCACATAGCATGGTGATTTGAGGACCAATGTCAGCAATTAAGGATATCCATCATAGTCACTCATTGAAATTAGATGTCAATGAGTGTTCTGCTGTTCCTCAGAAAAATATTGGGAATGTCTGCCTTTTTTTCCTCCCTAAGTCTATATGGACATGGTCTTTTTTTTACAGAGATAACAACTTTCTCTTCTGCTCACCAGTTCTCCTTTAACTTTCTTTTAATTTTTTTTTCAGACTTTTTGCTTATCAATAAATCTCTCCCCCTGTTTAAATAACTTCTGATGCCACTGGGCTGATTCTAAATCAATAATGAATCATTTAGATCAGCAATATGTGAAGTAAAGTCAGTGAAGGTACATGGAGCATAAATTGGACCTTGAGCAGTGCTTGACACAGTAGTCCAGATTCCAGTCTTATATTATGCTGAAATAAAGTTGACATAATTCAGTTATGTATTCATTTTTGTTTTGGCAGGGAAAAGACAAACTTGCAGAGTTGGGATTTGACAGATGACTTTTGAAACATTTAATTTTATTAGGCAGTTCTTTCTGATTCATAATATTTATATGCATAAATGTGAACAGCTACTGATTTGGGATTTTGACACAATTTTTAAAATTTATTTTGCACCACTTCGCAGTTCATCTTTATGGTATAGGAGTAAGTAAGGTTGAACTTTCAATAGTTTAGCATGTACCAACATGGTATTTTAGATTTTATGTAATCATGGAGGTAAATTTAATAAAACACAACAGATATATGCACCACTGAAATGCATATGTCACCGAAATCTGGAATCAAACCTCTTAACACCAATGTAGTTTTAAGAAGCAGGCACTCCTTTATTGCAGCGCTGGGTGCTCAGTGGCATCTCCACAAATCAAGCACACCTGTGTAGATTTCATCGTTACATTTATACACAAAATTACAAGGTCTTACACTCCCAGTTACAATGATTGGTTAGTAATTTGCATATAATTATAATATCTGCTGTGTCATCCTCTTCTGTTACTATGCTTGCGCAGGGGAAGGGTCTTCACCTGGGAAAAGGTCCTGACCTGTGGGCATGATTTTTAGTATTATAATGAAGGTAGTTCACTTCAGGACACCTTAAAAGTAAGTTTTGTTGCCAAGTTGGACGGCTGGATATCGGCCTTGCCAAGCTGTCTAATAACTCATCCTATACACAATAGAACCTAGGTGCTCTGGTTATGGTCTAGAGAGTAAGGTTATTATGATCTATAGAATAAGGACTTCAAGTAACACAGTCTCGGATAACAAGCAGCACAGCAACTTATACATCATTGGTTAATAAGTGCTAACCTAATTCTGACATGGAGGTTAACTCCTTAAAATCAAGATGCTCCTATAGCTGTTTCACAAACACAAAATGTAGGAAGATTCAGTAAAACTTTAAGACAATTTGCAACACACACATATATATATTAAAAAATACATAATATTCTTACATTTTTTATTAGTTCTTTTTATATTAGCCGTTCAGTGCACTATTACTTAATGCAAATATTCACAGAAACTTATGGATTACAGCACATGTTTTGTTGCCAATTATGTCTCAATGCATATGTTTAATGATTGATGGAAGAAGACTATGTGTTCCTAAAATTTTTTCTTTTCAGTATGTGGAAAAAGCCTCTTAAAGCTAAGGGAGCTAAACTAACATGGAGATTATAGTACCCGCTAGCTCCTGTTTTTCAGCTTGATTGTAAATGGCATTGCTTATAACTGTAGAGATTCTGATCTGCCCAAATGATGTTGGTTTACAAAGGGCTCAGTTAAAGAATTCCTGACCTCTCTAAACTGAGACTCAAACTAAGAATCATGCAGGAATCATTTACATGGTAAAAGTTGCTGAGCATTCAGGATTTTATATTAAAAAGTTTTTATACTGCTTCACTGAGCAGTAGTCTATGAAATGTTTAAAGGCAGAGGTGTTGTTTTTTAGTTTGCCAGACATGAAACTAAAATAAATGCATATATCTAATGTTCTACAAGAAGGGGCTTATTTATGCTAGAATTTACTTTAAGTTGACATTTAATATATTCAGAGAAGAACTGAGACAAGCTGTTGAGCAGTTTGACAGGTGGATTAACTTTCAAATGGTTTGTAAAGTTGGAAGCCATTATTAGACAAATAAAAAGTCTTCTTTCTGAAACCTTTCTAATCCAGCCCTCCTTTTCCTGTTGTATATTTAATATTCACAATAATTTGAAAATTATTCATGGATTGAGCAGCTAAATATTTTGTTCAGTTTTGTTTCAAAAAAATAACCTAAAAGCTTACCTGAAGCTTTTTCCTTTCCTTTATTCTTGTTCTTCACAGTCCTCTGGCTTCTTTCAAATTTTCAGTTGATCTGTCTTTCCTTCTCTTCTGGTTTTTTTTTTGTTCAATATCCTCTTATCTGATGTGCTGTAGGCTCTCTTCCCCATAGGGTACAAATGTGCATGGTCTCTAAATATCTTTTTGAAGGGCTTTGCCATGGTTATGTGATGGTGTAAGGTATTCCAGAGTATAATGTAGGCCCACATTGTGCCAGATTTAGTCATCTGATCTCTGAAGCAAGCATTCATGGATCGTTGGAAGTGCTGAGAACTATAAATACAGCATTATAGGGAGCACAGAGAACATTGGTACTATGTATTCCACACATTACACTGTCCATTTCATTGTTCCACTTCAATGGAAATGTGTATGATGAAACTTTGAAGCTGGTTTCCATTTATTCTAGTTCTCTTTTGTGTGTATAAATACAATCTGCTATGAAAATAGAAATAGATTCAGTAATTGAAAGTAGATATAGCTATTTTTTTACACAAGCATCTAAGTTGTATGGTCAGACTTGTAGAAGAGGTTTCTGTCTTTTAATGAAACCTCAGGGTTAACTGGAAGATATTCATATTTATACATTAGAAATCATTGTTTCAGAAATTTAGCCATTCATCAAAAAAGATAGATTGAAAGAGTCCACATTAGGGTATATATTTCTTTGATATGGACATGCAATTTCCTTCTAATTTTAGCAACAGCTGATAGCATCCTTCAGTGATTCTGTATATATTTTTGCAACTGCAAGGACTCAGTGTAGTGGATAAGCACATGTCCTGGCTTGCAGTAGAGTCACAGGCAATATTGATCCGAACTGTTTTCATTTCAAAGAGGGCAATCCCCTGTAAATCCCAGGGACAGCAACTCAGTAGTGTTACTGAGCTCAATTTTATTACTAAATTATGGCTCAATTTTAAATGAAAGACTCCCCTCATCACATATACATTTTAACTGTAGCTTCTTTCGTTGGCTGGAATGATAAGAACTACCACTTAGTCATGGCCTTCTTGTGATGATTTCGATGGTCTTCCTTTCCTATACATCAGCATTTTTTTCCCTTGGGAGTTGAAATAATCTCTTTCCAGGTAAAGAGTCACACTTTATCACTCTTAATCTCCATGTTTAAAAAAAGGGTGAAGTTCCATAAGCTTCTTCAAAAGGAAGAGTAAAATTTATCATAATTGCTTTTCCTTCCTAAAGAGGTTGCCAAGTTTCCATTCCCTGTTGCTACATCATACTTCATTGGAATCCAGATATATGTATAAACCTCTTGCTGTTAAAGTAAAATACCCTGAGATCCAGGTGAAGTTGTTACTTTTTATTTGGAGGTGATGGCATTGGATCTAAGAGCTCATGTTCCTAACTATGGAGCTCTAACATTTTTTGTTCCTAGGTTCTGAACTTTGCCCAAGCTGAGGGCAGTTGTAACCACTAATGATTTGTAGATAGCCCACATGATATCAGTTTGATTAGTGATTGCCAGAGAACAGATACTCGTGCCAGGAAATGGCAGCTTTTGGCAGACTGAGCAGAGAGGCCGAGGATTGATGGCATAAAGTTACCCGCCTCCAAGGCACGACCACCCCTCACCAAGCATGCGCTTTCTATTTCTTATCAACCATGTCTTTAAATGAAAGTGAGAGAAGTTTACACCAATCAATAATGAAAGAATGTGTGACTAGAGTCACTCAAGCTCCACCTGAGAGTAAAGAAAAGTATAAAAAGTAAATGAATGAGGGGGGAAGTTAGGGAAGACTCCATTGTAACTTCTGGCATCAGTCAATGGGCTGAACCTGTCTTCTCCTCCATAGGGACACCTATTGGGTAAGAACTTTGTCTTATGCACGCTAACTCATGCTAGCTGTTATTAGTGATTAATGTTTTGATTGTATATAATTTGGTTGTATATTGTTTCAAGCTTGTTTTTGCAGGCAGTCCCTATCACTGGCAATCATGAATCTTAACTTGTCACAATTTTATAATAAAGAGTGTTATTCCGTAAACTGTTAGTGTGAGTCCTTTGTGGGCGCTAGCAGTTGCCGGCAGCGGGTAACACATTCAAATAAAGTGGGAAGACCCGCTGAGGGGTTCCCTGATGCTGTTGGCATGTTTCCCTGAACAAGTCAGTCAAATTGCCCTCCAATCCAGCGGGAGTGTTCAGTGAAGGGTCCCTGTAAGGGGATGCTGACAGACTGGCTGGGCACAAGGGTCTCGGCTTTCCTGGGGCACTGATAGACAGATCAAAACCCGGGGTTGGGAAAATATCTCTCTCTCCCCCCTGCCCCCCCCCCCCCCATTTTCACGTGATAGATATTTAACTTACATTTTTTAAAAAAGAACACAACAAGAAAAAACAACCCCCTCCCTTCCGTAATGAAACTATTTCCTTCCTTTAAACACTCCCTGATTTATTTCTTAGAGTTCAGAGGCACTGTCTACAGGACTGTCCTATCCAAGAAAATCAACTGAAAACATGACATGGAAAGCTATAAGAATGCTCAGAGACCTGAGGAAAAACTGGAAGAAATGAGATTTAATTTATCCTAAAGAAGAGATGAGATGTCTGAGGAGGTGCACGACAACAGCCTTCAAGACTGTTGCATAAGGAAAGAAACAATATTTATTTCATGTCTACACTGGACAGGAATTAAATGTTAGGAAGACTTCCTCAGGCATTGGAATTGTTCATAAATTGTAGAGAAATTTCCACTTCTGGAGAAGCCAAGTTAGGTAAATATCTGTCAGGAAAGATACATAGTTGATACAGGCTTAGGACAGGGAATAATCTCCCATGTCCCCTTCCAGCCATAATCTTTCATGATGCCAAAAAGGTAGACCTTGAGAATTCTTACAACAGATACTTTGGTCTCCTCAAATGCTGATTTATCTATTCAGAATTGAATGAGGCTTGTACCTGAACAAAAGTATAATAGATATAATTAAACTACATACATTTCACTGCATTAGCAGTGGTTCAGTCAGGAGAGAAGCACATCAGTAACGCATGAATCCACAGTTTATAGTGAATTATTGCTATTAGAATACGACTTATTTAATTGCATTCTTCATATACAATTAATTTCAGGGTTTCATTTCCTTATCTTAATTGCTTCTTGGGCCTCTGGTTTACAGAAGATAAGGAGGAGTGGGAGCCCCTTATTGTTTTGTGAGTGGGTACGGTTGTGTGACTGTGTGTAAGGGTGTGACTGAGATGGAACTCAGTTCCGAAGCGAGTGCGGAGGTCTTTTAACCGCGGTTCCAATATCCCGCAAGGGGCTTGGCCGGTGAAGGATCGAAGCGATCGTTCTAAGTGTTCGTGGGTGGGATAACACTCGCAAGACACCTTTAGATACAGGCACAGCCAGGAGTTTGGAGTTTTTTGTATAAAAGGTTCCAGTAATGGGTCAGGGGCAAAGCAGATCCTTAGACTTGGAAGGTTCAAGGAGGGGCCTCTGGTTTAAAAGGGGAGGAAAATTACCAGACATTCCACTGGATAGTCCCTTACAGCTAATTTTAAGATACTGGAATAGCTTCAGAAGCACTAAACATAAGGACAAGGCGAAAATGATTCAGTTTTGTATGGTTAAATGGCCAAAAGAACCCTTAAGACCCCACGTATTTTGGCCGATGTTTGGGTCCATGGAGGACTGGGTCTGTCAGGCTTTGAACATTTATGTTAATAGCAGAACACCTGTGGATCCGGAAGAGAGCAAGTATGCTGCGACCTGGTTGGGACTAACGGAAGCACCTGCCACTCGGATATTTAATTTAACTACTAAAAGGGAGGGTGAGGAAGATAAGGAGGAGTGGGAGCCCCTTGATAATGTACCCCCTCCATATAACCAACCCTCCCCAACTGCACCAAGCCCTAGCCCATCCCCACCTGCCCAAAGGACAAGGACAGGGAAAGGGAACAGGAAGGAGCTGAGGAGCAGAGGGGTTTATACCCGTTGTGGGAGGTACCCTTGGGAGGTAACCAGGGAGGAACAGGCTTTGTGATGGTGCCCCTCAATACGTCAGATGTGAGGAATTTTTAAAAAAGGAAAATGGGTAATTTATTGAATGATCCTCTAGGGGTCGCAGAGAGATTAGACCAATTCCTGGGACCCAACACGTACGTGGGAGGAAATGCAGTTGATTTTGGGGTTCCTCTTCACCACGGAAGAAAGGGGAATGATTAGGCAAGCGGGAATGAGAATATGGGAGAGGCAAAATCAAGCCGGACCGCCCGGAGATACAAAATGGCCGAATGTGGACCCTAACTGGGGCCTTCAAACGGTGGCAGGACGACAGAACATGAGGGATCTTAGAACTATAATAATTCAAGGTGTCAAGGAAGCGGTACCGAGGGGACAGAATATTAAAGCCTTCAATGAACACCAAAAGAAAGAGGAGTCCCCAACGGAATGGCTGGAAAGGTTAAGGACAAGACTCCAAATGTATTCTGGCCTGGATCCAGATTCACCCGGGGGGGTGGGGGGGGCGCTATTGAAAACTCAGTTTGTGGCAAAATCATGGTAGGATATACAGAAAAAGATAGAGAAACTGGATGACTGGCAAGACAGGGGATTGGAGGAATTGTTGCGAGAGGCTCAAAAGAAGAAAGACAGAAAGCTAAAGCAAAAATTTTTGTGGCTGCTATCAGAGAAAGCCAGAAAGGAGGGGGGAAAGGAAAAGATAAGGGAGGTAGCTTAGACAACAGACCGAAAAAGAAGGACGGGAACTTACCAGCTTGTTATTATTGTGGGATGAGAGGACACTTGCAGAGAAACTGTTGGAAGCGACAGAAAAATGAGAAAATGTTTAAGGAAGATTAGGGGTGTCAGGGGCTATACCTTCTGGGGACCCAAACATCGACAGAGCCCTTGATAAAGTTATTAATAGGTCCCCACAAGGAAGAAGTTTTGTTTCTGGTAGATACGGGGGCCGAAAGATCGACTATCCAGAATATACCAGATGGACTCAAAAGGAGGAATAAGCAAATGTCCATGGTAGGGGCAAAAGGGGAATCCTTCCCTGTGTCAATACTGGAAAATGTTGAGGTAGAATCTGAGACCTATGTGGGTCTTAATGATCTTTTACTTGTTCCAGAAGCAGAATATAACCTATTGGGGAGGGATTTGATTATCAAAATGGGCTTAAAGCTTAAAGGGGAAAACAGAAAAGTCTGGTTACATACATTAACAAAAGAAGATGAGGGAGATATAGATCCCCGGGTATGGTATAAGGAAGGGGAATTGGGAAAGGAGTCTCCTAATCTGTTTGGACAAACTTTGGAAAAATATTACAATCTTATGAGACAGAGGGGGAAGTGATGTTACTACAATATGTGGATGACCTACTAGTGGCAGGAAAAACCGAGGATGATGTGTGGAAAACCACTGTTAAACTATTCATTTTTGGGGGAGAAAAGGGACTGAAGGTGTCAAGAAAATATAATACCGCGTTTTGGGTTGGTAGGGAGTATTGACTCTGACCAGAGGACACATTTCACATCTAAAGTGTTATGGGACTTAACCACAGCCCTGGGCATTAAATGGGAATATCATACTCCCTGGCATCCACAAAGTTCAGGACGAGTTGAGAGAATGAACCAAACGATTAAACAACAATTGGCCAAATTAATGATTGAAACCCAACTGTCTTGGATAAGATGTTTGCCATTGGCATTATTGAACTTTTGGACTATGCCCCATGGTGAAACAGGTATCTCATCTCACTATATGAGATGTTATATGGGATGCCGTATTCCCAAGGAATGTCATTGGACTATTCTTTGATAGAGAATTATGAGAGCCAGAAGTATGTAATTATGATAAGGAAGCAATTACAACAACTGAGGGAAAAGGGACTTAGCACAAAACGCCCCGTTGGGGTTTGCTATTCATGAAATACAACCAGAAGACAAGGTCTTCATAAAAACCTGGAAGGAAGAATCATTAACTCCTCGATGGGAGGGACTGTACCTTGTTTTACTTACTACTGAAACAGCTGTGAGAACAGCAGAAAGAGGTTGGACCCATGCCTCCAGGGTAAAGGGGCCAATAAATACCGAAGCTGGAAGGTTGAATCCACTCCTGGGGAACTGAAACTGAGGCTGAAGAGGGACGGACTAATGCTCCAGCAACGTGGCTCTGCATGAATTAAAGGGCACCAGATAAAGAGAACAAGCCTAAAGGGAGGAAAGGGAGAAGGCAAGACCGGGGCAGGACCCTCCACTGCGGTGTGTATAGTCTACCGAGGGAGGCAACCCCTATGGGTATTGACTACCGAGCGAGAGGGCCTCGACTGGACTTCTCCCGCACTAAGGTTACACTGTTCTGAGAAAATAATATAAGAACCCTTTTAAACCATATAATTAGTTTTCCAGGAGCCAGATCACCCTGAAAGGCTGAACGGTAACACAAGCCCAGATCGATCCTGAAGGCGGCCCAACCTCTTGATCGGAGGCGTTTTCCATACCCTCAAGATTGGACGGCGCAAGGGATAAGACATGCTATACTTCCTGGTATTGTTTTTACAAGGACAACTGAGACATGGGTATGAATGGAAAAATAACTTTTTCACTCTGGGGGAGGAGGTGGTCAAGGCCTTTAACCTTAGTATTAGGTTGCAAGCTGTCCTTGAGGTTATAACCAACCAAACAGCGACGGCTTTGGATCTCTTGGCTGATCAGTCCACCCAGATGAGGGACGCCATCTTTCAACATAGAATGGTTTTAGATTATTTACTAGCGGAAGAAGGGGGAGTGTGTGGAAAACTGAACGACTCCAATTGTTGTTTACAAATTGATGATAACGGAAAAGTGGTTAAACAGAAAACGAAGGAAATTAGAAAATTAGACCACGTCCCAGAACAAACTTGGAAGGGTACAGATTGGGATTTGTTTTCATGGTTGTCTGGTGGACTATGGGTTAAAAGAATATTATTCTTATTCCTATGTGTTGTAATAATACTGTTATTTATACCTTGTATGATACCTTGCTTTACATTATTGATACGCCAAATAATAAATAGTACCCAATTTGTGAAGAAAGATAATGTACCCATAATGATGCTTAGGAAATGGACCCCCCAAGAACTGAATGATGAAATCCAGTTGGTACTAGCAAAAGCTGAAGAAGAGACATGAATTGAAAATATTAAAAAGAAGATGAGGGATTGTAAGAAATGGTCCAGCAATTCATGTCAATAGAGAGGTTAAAAGGTAAATATTGGGACCTGGATCTAGGGGACAGGAGAACAAAGGAGTTTCAAAATGACTGTTAACTATTGCACGGGATGCTACACAAGTCTATGACATCCAGCCAAGAGATTACCAAATAAGGAAGAAAAGGCAACTGAAGGAGGACTGGAGGACAAAGCCTGGGAGGAAGACTGCTAGCCTTCAGCCCAAGAAACTAATTGTAATAACCCTGCCTTTCTTAGAAGTAGTGATGAATATGTATTAGCTTAGGAACATAAAAACCAGCCGCTTGATGTAACACATGTGCGTGTTAGAGGAGCCCTGACTCCCCACGCACCCAGCGCTGTTTACTTGCCTTTTATTAAATCATATAAAACTAAAAATTGACTCGGAATTTATAACATTCTGAACAGTTTTAATTAGTGGAGGTGTTAGCTACATAGCACAATAACACAAAGCCTTGTACCATTTTTCATTTTCTGTGAGTGGAAGATTTCTATAGTCCACAAAGGCTGCATGAATTATAAAGTCTTACATTGAAATATACCTCTCAATTTTGTCTCAACAAACATTCCAGCATAATAGCTTCTAATTCATTTTTCATTTACAACCACACTAGCTAACTTTAAACATGACATTCTGCACAGAAGCAAAATTGAATGACTATACACAATTAACTCACATACCATGCCCAAATTATAAACAATGTCTGCAGAAATGTGGTATCGCTGTTTACTCAACTCTTATTTAGATGATCCTGCAGCCCAACTAAAGATTTCTTGGACTTGCATTGAGACCCATCATGGCTCCTCTTTATGGCCTCTCATTATTGCTAGTCAAAAGAAACATATCTGAGACAAAAATCTAGCAGGGATATGGTATATTAATCAATAAAAATATGTAAGCCAGAGAAGTAAGGATACAGGAAAGCAGAAAATTTTGAAGAAAGAATGAAAGAAATAAGGATTTATAGTTTCTAATTTACATTATATCCCCATATAACACTACAAGCTTGGGCAAGAGTGGCTGGAAAGCTGCCTGCTGGAAAAGGACCTGGGAGTGTTGGTTGACAGTCAGCTGAATATGAGCTGGCAGTGCACCAAGGTGGTTCCCTCCCATCGTAAGAGTAGATCGGGTTCAAGGCTACCTTGTTACTGAAAATTGTAACCAGGAAAGCTCTTGGTTTGCCAAATGATAATTTAGAAAGCAAACATTGGTTTATTGCAGCACTGGGTGCATGGAGGATTTTTCCTCCTAACATACACACCAAGCTACTCAAGGGTGCATGTTGCAATTTCACAACATTATGCATTTTTTATACAATAGAGTATTTACATATAGTACATTGCATATTCATTGTCATTCACACACAGGTTTGGTTACAAGTTTCTTGTTTCTGATGCAAATTTGTGGGGATCCTCAGACAGCATTACTGAAGCTTTTTACAACTACACATACTCCCCAAGCCGGGTTTTGCCCTTTTTTTTTTTTTGTTCCCCTCCCTCTTTTGCGGGGGATATTTGAGTCAGAGGTCGTGATCTCCCACTACCACAATTACCTTTGTCCTACTTTCAACTAATTTTCTGTTGATGTCTGTGGATTGCAACACCTTATCAGCTTGTCTCCTCTTGTGGCCAGAACTTCCTTACTTGAAGGCTTCTTTCTGCATAGCTTAGATAACAGTGTACTTTTCACCATCTGTTCTTTGTTTCCCCATCCTTCCCAAGTTTGACTCCCCTGATTAGAAGTCCCTTCATTCATCAGTTTTGACAACTTTAGAGGGTCAGCTTGACCTGAACTTTGTGCACATATTTGTTTAACATATAGTTAAATGTTGGGAAAGGGGTCCGCCAGAGTCAAGAAATTACTCAATATGAGTTATGCATCTTGCTCAATTTTATTGGCTTCTAACATTTCTTATATAGCCTCAATACACAAGCATGCTCCCAAAGCAAACATATAATTGGTTATTAGCCCCTAAGCACGCGCTGCTCACACACCACTAATTATCGTGATTGGAACAAGCATTCTGTCCATGCAGCTATTTGCGTTAGCTATGTTTTAGCCTTGCGGTTTGCTACTCCCTTTATTCCCATTCCGCTCCCTATCTCCCTTGGCCTTGCACCTGTCTTCCCTAACAGCTGCAGCTTGTTACAGCCACGGCCTGTTAGTACAACAAAGTTACTTGGTCTCAGGAGTCAAGAATAGCTCAAGGCTACTTTCTTGTTAACTTCAGCACAATTCTAATTCCAGGCCTATTCTAATTCCCGGCCTGGATTGTGCAGATCTTTAGGGATTCTGTGGCCATGCTTCTGCAGCCATTCTTCTACAATTAAACACTAAACCAGAGTTTAGCACTAAATCAGAGTTCAATAATTTGGGAGTTTAGACAACAACCTGAGGAACTTGAACATACACATCCATGGGACCCAACAACATGCATCCCAGGGTCCTGAGGGAATTGGATGATGTAGTTGCTAAGCCACTGTCCATCATATTTGAAAAGTCATACGGTCAGGCATAGTCCCCAGTGACTGGAGAAAAGGGAAATATCCCACTCATTTTTAAAAAGGGTAAAAGGGAGGACCCTGGGAACTACCAACCGGTCAGCCTGGACTCTCTGCTGGTCAGGTCACATTCTTAATAATCAGCATGCAATACAATAATCATAATCTAGACTCTGACTTTAAAACGTACACAAGTCACTCAGTCCTCAAGTTCATTCAAGGTGAACGATGGAGGTGATGTCACAGTACTCTAGCCAACACTGGGAGTTCTCCCCATTTGCCCCTGCCCATGGTGTGGGCATCACCTGTATCACACCAGGAAGCATGAAGGCCTTAGCAGTCCGGCTGCTGTTGGATCGGCTTCAAAAACCTTTTGGATGAACTGATGTATTTATATGTCTCAATTTGGGAGTTTGGTTTATACCATTTCCGTAAGTTAGTGGGTTCTGAAGAGGCTGCCAGACATTCAATATGCAATAATTTCAGCTGCAGGAGACCGCAAGCTGCAGGTGCTAATGGCTGCATAATGACCCTTATCTCTTCCTGTCCATTGTGTCCTGCCTATGTGTTGCTCTCCCTTTGATCTAATGGCATGCTCCCAGCACATATCAGGCCTTGGCATGAACTGTGTATTACCCAAATTTTGAGCAGGAGTTGAGTGGACAGCCACAGGAGTCATCCCAGACTACCAGAGGTTCACAGGTTTTGCTGTCCAGAATATCTCATGAGCTGTTACACTTCCCTGTTCCATAACATGTGTCACCATATCCTGGCAACAGTGCTGTGCCAGGTGTCAGGAGGAGGGGGGTACTGATCACACTGGACATCCATAAGTCCATGAGCCCTGATAGGATCCACCCACAAGTGCTGAGGGAGCTGGCAGATGTCATTGCAAGACCACTTTTAATAATCTTTTATCCATCATGGAGACTGGGAGAAGTGCCCAAGGACTGGAGGAAAGCAAATGTCACTCCTATCTTCAAGAAAGGCATTAGGGGGAACACAGGGAACTACAGGCCTGTCAGCCTCACCTTGATGCCTGGGAAGGTGATGGAGCAGCTAATCCTGGAAACCATTTCCAGGCACATGAAGGACGGGAAAGTCATCAGGAATAGTCAGCATGGATTCACCAAAGGGAAGTTATGCTTAATCAACTTGATAAGCTTCTATGATGAATTGACTGGCCTGGTAGATGAGGGGAGAACAGTGGATATTGCCTACCTGGACTTCAGGAAGGCTTTTGACACTGTGTCCCATAAGATATTCATGGAGAAGCTGTTGATGTATGGGCTGGATGAGCAGACAGTGAGGTAGATCAAAAGCTGGCTGAACAACCATGCCCAAAGGGTTTTGATCAATGGCACAGAGTCTAGCTGGAGGACAGTAATTAGCAGTGTACCCCAAGGATCAATACTGGGTCCAGTCCTGTTTAACGTCTTTATTATCTGGATGAGTGGACCTTCAGCAAGTTTGCTGATGACACAAAACTGGGAGGAGGGACTAATATGCCAGAGGGTCATGCTGCCATCTAGAGGGACCTCGGCAGGCTGGAGCAATGGGCTGACAGGAATCTCTTGCAGTTCGGCAAGAGGAATTGCGAAGTCCTGCACCTGGGGTGGAACCATGCACCAGTATGTGCTGAGGGCCACCCAGCTGGAAAGCAGCTTGGCAAAAAAGACCTTGGGGGTCCCGGTGGACACCATGTTGAACGTGAGCCAGCAATGTGCCCTTGCCACAAAGACTAATGATATTGTTACCAAAAATTGTAACCAGGAAAATTCTCCAAATAAAATGATAGTTTAGAAAGCTGACATTTTTTTATTGCAGCACTGGGTGCATGGAGGATTTTTCTTCCTATCATGCACACCAAGCTACTCAAGGGTATGCATTATATACAGTGGAGTACTTGCATATTCATAGTACATTACATATTCATTTTAATTCACACACAGGATTGGTTACAAATTTCTTGCTTCTAATGCAAATTGTACAGATCCTTAGACAGCATTACTGAAGTTCTTTACCAACTATGCATGCTCCCCAAGCAGGGTTTTGCCCTCTTTTTTTTTTTTTTTTTTGGGGGGGGGGGGGCTATTTGTGTCAGAGGTCATGATATCCCACTACCACAATTACCTTTGTCCTACTTTCAACTAATTTTCTGTTGATGTCTGTGGATTGCAACACCTTATCAGCTTGTCTCCTCTTTCTTTTGGCCAGAACTTTCTCACTTGGAGACCTCTTTCTGAATAATTTAGATAAGTGTTTTTATCATTATCTGTTCCTAGTTTCCCAAGGTTGACTCCCTTGATTTGAAGTCCTTTCATTCATCAGTTTTGATGACTTGAGAGGGTGGGTCAGTTTGACCTAAACTTTGTGCACATACTTGTTTAACATATAGTTAAACAATAAATCAGAGTTTGGTAACTCAGGAGTTTAGGCAACAATATTCTGCTCTGCATTAGGCAAAGTATTGCTAGCAGGTTGAGGGAGGTGATCCTTCCCTCTACTCAGCACTGGTGAAGCCATACCTGGAGTCCTCTGTCTATTTCTGGGCTCTCCAGTACAAGAGAGACACAGACATGCTGGAGACCATCCAACAAAGTGCCACTAAAATGAAGGGGATTAAGGGACTGGGGCATCTTTTATGAGGAAAGGCTGAGAGAGCTGGGCCTGGTTAGCCTAGGTAAGAGAAGGCTTACTGGAGATCTCATCAACGTGTACCTGAAGGTGCAAAGAAGATTGAGCCAGACTCTTTTCAGTGGTGCCCAGTGACGGGACAAGAAAGAATGGGCACAAACTGAAATAGAGGAGGTTCCCTCTGAACATCAGGATACACTTGTATTTTACCGTGAGGGTGACTGTGCACTGGGACAGGTTGTCCACAGAGATTGTGAAGTCTCCCTCCTTGGAGAAATCCAAAAGCCTCCTGGACATGTTCCTGAGCAATTGTCTCTAGGTGGCCCTGCCTGAGCAGGAGTATTGGACCAAATGACCTCCAGAGGTCCCTTCCAACCTCAACCAGTGTGTGATTCTGTGATAAGCCAGACCTGCTGCTAAAAGAAAAGGTCCTTTTCTTTTGCTACTCCCAGCAGCTAATTCCTGCATCAGCCTCATTTTTGCACTAGCACAAGTGTTTCTGCAGCCACTGAACAAACTGCATTGATGAAGAAATCCAGCTGAAAAATAGCCATTTTTTTCCTGCTTGTGGGGAGGACAGGATACTTTTCTGAAGAGAAGTGCCAGGGCATTTCTGCTTAGAATCTATGCTGATGGAGAGTCTAAAATAACTGTGCTATATGAATGCATCAGAAGGGTAAGTAAACATGAGGGGAAAAACCTGTTTAAACTGAAGGATATTTGCATAAGAACAAATGAGTATGAGTTGGCCATGAAATAATTTGAGCAAAAGATTCAAAGAATGTTTCTGACTGTTATAAACAATAACAATTAAAACAGTTTTATTTTGGGTTCAATCAATTTAGGTTGAGAAACAATAAGCAAAAACAGCGCTGGGTGCGTGGAGAACTCAATTAGTTCCACCACACGCACACCTGAGTCCTAAAAGCAGCGTCTTTTATCCCCGGATCTTGACCAATCTCTTCTCGCCGGATGTTCATCCTGCTCTTTCCCCATTGGGTCGTTAGGGTACACCTTCTCCTCCTATTGGCTCTCCTTTGGCGCGCTTTTTCAAAACTCAAGGTCTTTGTCTCCTTCTGCGGGCCTTCTCTGGCGTGATTCGTGGTTCGCTTTCCTTATCTCCTTCCCCGGGCTTTTCCAGGCAGCGATTGCCTCAGAGGAAGGGGAAGCCATCACATTGTCTTAAAGGAGAACCACACGTGCCCACTCACCACAACAGGTCCCAGATTTACACAGGGTACAACAATTACACTTATCACAGTACATTCTATTTTTGACATGAATCATGACTGGGTTTATCACGTGACCATCAGAGAAATGAGGTCCTTGGACAATCTGTGAACAAAGATACTGGGGAGAAAGCTATCATCTTAAAGTGATACTGAGCAATTTATGAAAGGAATTATGTGATGTAAGTGAACTATGTGATAGGATGGAAGTGGACCTGAGGACTCAGGATGCCCCTCGTAGTTCTTAGCTGGTCCCTTGAAGCACATTAAAAAACAAAGCTACTATTTGTGTCATAAAGTTTTATTTCAGCAGTGTCAACTTGAGTAGCAGTTTCAAGTGTAGATACTTCATTTTGTCAGGACCAGTTCACTCCGTATTTAGTTTGCACAGAATATTCATAGTAGAGTTATTAGCATATGTGAAAGACAGCTTACAGTGGCTGATTTTCACAGGAAAGAAAAAGTTTTGAAGAGAAAATATTTCTTGGTATTGTCTGAGCATAGGCAGAGCCAATATTGCTTTTTCCTTGTCTTTTCCCAATGACCTGCATTTATCATAAGTTAAAGTCAAGAGAAAAAATAAAGGATGAAAACATGAAGATAGTTCTTCTTGTACTCCATCTTTATCCCTCTTCTTTTTTATTCACTTTATTATTTCTTTCAAGTAGGGTGATGATTTGAACTTATTTATTCAGGTCATGCCCATTTCAAAAACCTGAGTGGCTTCTGATTGTGACAAGGTTTAGCACAATCCTTTCTGGCTCAACAAGGCAGAAGTTACCTCTCAGGTCAAAAACCTATAGCTTTGAATACAAAGTGGCTTTCATACTGGATTATACCAGTGTTTTCACTTGAATTTTAAGGCAGTGCAAATATTACTATGTATTGGTTATTGCATACTGTATGCCTTGCTCCATACTTGTTTCATAGAGAGCATGAGCCAATCAGAACCTTAGCTGTAGTCTAGAACTTTAGCACATGTTCTGTGATGGCAGCCATACAGTAGTCCAGCGCTGACATGAGAAACAGGACATCCATCTCAGTCTTCTTGAGTCTTGCATGCTACAGAGAAGGAAATGGCCTGAAGGCTAATCTCCCTGCTGGATATAATAGTAGAAGATGTAAAACGAACCTTATTTCTGTTATTCTCAAAAGGTCAAAGGTATCTTGTCTCACTTCACCTTTCCCTACCACACCTAGAAAAGTAGTATTTTGTTAGAGAGGATGTGATGAAAGTTGCCTTAAAGTTATTTTCATTATTTCATCCTTTCTTCTGTTGCTGAGACTGGGACCAGGGTGAAAAGTACTGAGATAAGTCGCTTGATTTACAGCAGATATCTGTGTGCATTATTCTAGTCTTGCTCTTCATTGCAAACGCTGGGGACCTGGAGCAGCAGGAAGCACAAGTCTCAAGGTGGCAGTGGAGCTTTTGCTTCACACTGAAATCCCATAGAGTATCTTTGATAAGCTATAATTTTAATTATATAGATTGATCCCCTGCCTTTTACAGAGCGACTACTGAATTTAAAAGTACTCTGGATACTTATGGGGACAGACAGGTTGAATTATAATTATTACCAAAGATCTATTTAATGATTACTACCCTCCGAATAACAAATCGCCCACCCCCATGAAATACAAACAAAAAAACTTTGCTTGTCATTTTAGAACTCTTCTGGCATTCAACTCATAACTTTTAAGCTCCAGCCATTCACCTCAATGCTTTCTTCTGCTTTATAGAAAAAACTCCTTGTCTTTAATGTTTCCAGTATGTCAGATTTAGGTCATGAAATTAAAAGACACAGATACTCATTTGTTTCCAATAGGTTTTGGTTTGTAAACACTCAAATAGGTTCCTTCATGTGCATGAAGGAGAGGTGGGGGTGGGGTGGGGGTGGGTGTATGCATGTGCACATGCAAATCTATGTGTTACTATACCTAGAGATGGATTGCCAAACACTTTACAACATTGACGTACGGAATTAGACTCTATAACTCGAAAGTTATAAAGTAGGTATGTTTATTGCACACAGATGCACGGGGGATCGCTCCTCCACAAGCGTGCATACCCGAAGTGACGAACCATCTCACATTTATACAATAAAACAAATGAATATTAAATTAACACCTATACATATTCCTTACCTAAACCCGCTTACTCTCGCTTCGTATGTTAATTAGCTTATCAGTCCTTTGCCTGGAATGTGGTGGTCTTGCAGGTTTGTAGGTGATTCATGTCCTTGTGACCATCTGATCTTCTCCAGCAAGAAGACTTAGCACTCCCTCCCTCTAGATAACATTGGAATGTCTCTCATCCTTTTCTCATTCTTTTTATAAATAGCCCCTTTGTTAGAGGAAGAAGGGTAGGTGTCTCCTCAAAGCTGTGTGGCTATGTGACCATACACCACACCCATGACCAGTCACCATACCCACATTCCTTGAGCAGACATATACAATCACAATCGATGTCCATTGTCCCCATTTCACACTATTTCTCCATATCAACATAAGAGGTAATTGTGACCTTTTCCATTGCACTGCTTAGAACTGGACTTGCATGACTGCCCAAGGTACAGTAGCACACTACTGGGAAGAGCTTGGTTCCTACATCAATATCTGGAGAAAGCCAGGCTATGTTCTGTCCCACCACAGCTCTCCTGTTGTAGTCCTACCAGAGAAGCTTATCTGTCCTGCTGGAGATCCCACATGGCACAAAGTCCATCCTTTCTCCTGACAGTCAGCAAAGAGGCAACAGGATTAGATTTGCCATAACCACTACCCCAAGGCTTGGTCCCAGTCTTCATTGTCCTGGAATGATTTCAAATCCCAAGTATAAAATTTATTGTTGACTTATTTGTGCCTTCTCTCGGAAAACTTTATAGCCCCCTTGGCCCAGGAAATTCAGCAAGCTGATGGTCAATTCCATGCACTTTTCCTTGGTCTCAGTTGCTAGTAAAATGTTGTCTACATATTGTAGGACTAGTCCTTCTGGATTATCTCTCTTCCAGATCTCTAATTCTTTTGCTAGTTGGTTTGCAAAAATTGTGGGACTATTCTTGAACCCTTGCGGCAACACCATCCAAGTGAGTTGGGTTTTACAACCCGTCTGGGGGTTTTCCCATTCAAAGGCAAAGAGAGCCTGACTTGATTGATTCAGAGGTATGCAAAAGAAGGCATCTTTCAGATCTATCACTGTGAACCACTGATGACTCTCAGTAGGAGTTGTTAAAGTATAGGGGTTAGCAACTACAGGGTGGATATCCTAAGTGATTGAATTAATAGCCTGTAGGTCTTGCATTAATTTATACTTATCTGTCCCAGACTTCCTGACTGGTAAAATAGGGGTATTATATTCCAACTCACATTCTATTAATAATCCAAATGTCTTAAAGTTCTCTATTAATTTCTCAATTCCTTTCCTTGCTTCTAATTTTAAGGGATGTTGTTTTTGTCTTACCGGTTTTGATCCTGGCTTCAAAGTAACACTTATGGGTAGCGCTCACCAAAAGCATCCTGGGATCCCACCAGCCCATATAAGAGCGGTTACCGCATTTTCCACTTCCTCAGGTATCCTCTTTGGGTCTTCATCCTTTCCCTGTAATGTAAAAGTTCTTGCCTCAACAGCTTTAGTTTTGGGTACCAGAAACTGTACTTCCCCCCATCTTTAAAAACAATCTGGGCATCCAATTTGCTTAAGAAGTCCCTCCCTAGCAAAGGAATAGGACATTCAGGCATGTACAGGAACTGATGAGAGAGCCACTGTTTTACAAATTTAAATTTCATGGAGTTGAAGAATACCTGGTTTTCAGATTTCCCTGTGGCACCAATTACATTTACTTCATTTTTACTTAAGCTTCCCTGGTTAGTATTTAACACTGAATAAGATGTTCTGTTATCTATCAAAAAATCAATTTTTTTCCCCCCAGTTCCAGTGTAACCAGGGGTTCAGCTGAGGTCCTCTCCCCCGTCCCCTTCACTGTTGCCCCAGGTGTAATTCTGAAGCTTCCCTGCTAATTTTTCTCTGGGGGCACTCTCTTTTCCAGTGCCTGAACTCTACAGTATGCACACTGATTAGATCTTAAACCTCTTTTATTAGGCTGGTATCTTCCTCCACATTGTGGCGGAGGCACACCTCTCAGTGCAGCAATGAATCTTGCATCTCTCTTTCCCTTTCTCTTTTCAATTCTCTTTTTCTTTCTCGTTCTTCTTTTCCCTTTTCTCTTTCCTGTAACCTATTCTCCTCCTCTTCCCCTCTACTATTAAAAACTGTCCATGCCACTTCTAACAGTTTTCCCATATTCCTTGAGTCCCCCTCCTCTAATTTCTGCAACTTTTTTTGAATATCTGAGGTTGAATTCCCCAAAAAGATGGAAGCCAGTTGCACGGCCTCCTCAGGGTTCTCGGGACCAATATTAGTGTATTTTCTAGCCATTGTCCTCAGTCTCTCTAAAAAGGCAGAGGGAGATTCTTGGTCCTCTCTATAATGGTCCTGTACACCTTATCCACATCTCCAAATCACTCGGAGAAAAAGGAACTTTTACTACCACAGGACCATGGGATCCCACTCCTCTCAGCAGGGCTATCACATTCTTAGCCTGCCCCCCCTCCCCCCCCTCCCCCATGTCTGTCCAGCTACTGGGCTGTCCCTGCTCCACTCAGCCTTGTGTCCCCTTGCCTGGGGTTCCTCTTCTCCTTCATCCCCTGACATGAACAGACTGTCTATTCCCAAGCCTCCCATGTCCAGGGCTACCATCAATTCTACATCATCCTGTTCATTCTGTTCTTTGTACTTCAAACACCTATGTCGAATACTACAGACAGAGCAACACCTCTTCAGTTTTCT
This sequence comes from Falco rusticolus, assembly GCF_015220075.1. Lineage (NCBI taxonomy): Eukaryota > Metazoa > Chordata > Aves > Falconiformes > Falconidae > Falco > Falco rusticolus. The sequence continues at coordinate 8,483,980 of NC_051209.1, read as the reverse complement.
TTCCTTCTTCTTATCCTTTTCTAATGCCATTACTAAAGGGTCCGATGGGGTATGCAAACACCTCTTCTGTAATTCAGGATGGTTACTGAAGTAATAGAATAAATCTACAAACAGCACTTCACTTATTTTTTACCTTTTATTTTCACCTTTTACAAAATAACATCAATTGCAAAATGGTATTGTATTTCAAAGTGCCATTTTCTGGCCATTTCTCCCCATCATCGAGTGTATATAGTGGTCACCACTGATTACAAAATCATATTAACTTCTCTTTCGTTAATGGATCTCCCCCAACATGCTTCCAGTTCTTCAACAGACATTTAAGGGGCAAATTCGGAATATCCCCTGCTGATTTTGACTCATTTATTCCCATTTTCAGATAACTGAGTCAAATTATACCCCATATAATTCAGTTTGATGTTACCACATTCTCACACAACAACAAAATAATGACAGAACAGAATAGAAAGAAAACAACCAGACAGGAGCCTAATTCTCCTTTTGGTCCAAATGACCAGTCATAGAGGACTCAAACCTCTTATGGACGGTAAGCTTACCGCAGGGCCTCAAACCCTGCTGGAGACTCAATCTCCAAATCTCCCAAATAACCAGAACCAGAATCAGAAGAAAAAAGAAAAGAAGAAAAAAATAATGCCTTAAAGGTACTCACCTAGGGTTCTTGCCCCAAGCCCCAAATGGTCCACGGTCGAGACTCTCCCCAAGAAGTTCCTTGGTGCCATCTGAAGACTGGTCAATCCCAGGTTTGTTGAGGCTCAGAGGCAAGATCCCATCTGGGTCGCCAGAAACTGTCACCAAAAATCAGGAATGAAACTCCTTAACACCAATGTAGTATTAAGAAGCAGACATTATTTATGGCGGCGCCAGATGCACAGGGGATCATTCCACCTAACGTGCATCCTGAACTTTTTCACTGGTCCCATTTTATGTCACATAGCTATACATATTCATTACATTTCCATGAATTATCTGCACATATATGAGTCTTCCCAGGACCTTCATTACTATTATAATGTCCTTTTATGCCTGTGGAGTTAGGCCTCTAGGTGGTCATCTTGATGGTCTGGTGGTCGTTACTTCCTCTTCACTCCCCTTCATCCTGTTGTTTGCCCCATGATCCCCTAAATTCTTGCACATATCCCTTACTTGGCACTTCTTCACAAACCGCAGAATGAGCTCAGCCTGTTTTTTTCTACTGCAGACCCTCTCATCACTTCACACATTCCTTGACTAAGGTAAACACTTCCGTATATGGTTAGTAGCTACATACAAGAACTACAAAGCCTAAACAATAGCTGGCCCCAAGGATAGACCCAACCTGCAACTAAAAGCTAATTTCTTTATACACTAAACAAAGGTTCATGCAGCTATTACAGCACTGTATCAGCTTCATTCCATTTACTTGTGTCCCATCACTGGTCATCAGAGAGAGAGCAGAACCTCCCCCTCCACTGCCCTCCTTGAGGAAGTTGTAGACTGCAGTGAGGTCACCCCTCAGCCTTCTCTTCTCCAAGCTGAACAAACCAAGTGACCTCAGCTGCTCCTCATAAGTCTTGACCTCAATACCTTTCACCATCTTGGTCGCCCTCCTCTGGACATGCTCTAATAGTTTGATGTCCTTCTTATATTGAGGTGCCCAAAACTGCACACATTACTCGAGGTGGGGCCACAACAGTGCAGTGTAGGGTGGGACAATCACCTCCCTTGACCAGCTAGCTATACTGTGCTTGATACGCCTCAGGACACAGTTGGCCCTTTTGGCTGCCAGGGCACACTGTTGACTCATATTCAGCCTGCCATCAACCCAAACCCCCAGATCTCCCTGCTCTCCAGCCTCTTGTCCCCCAATTTGTACGTATAACCAGAATTACACCATCCCAGGTGGAGAATCTGGCACTGTGGTGGGTTCACCTTGGCTAGATGCCAGGTCCCCACCAAAGACACTCCCCTCCTCAACTGTACAGGGGAGAGAAGATATAACAAAAAGCTCATGGGTCAGGATAAGGACAGGGAGAGCACTCAGCAATTACTGTCATGAGCAAACCAGACTTGACTTGGGGAAATTAGTTTAATTTATTAACATTCAAATCAGAGTAGGATAATGAGGAATAAAACCAAAACTTAAAAACACCTTCCCCCCACCCCTCCCTTCTTCACAGGTTCAACTTTAATACCAATTTTCTCTGCCTCCTCCCCTCCAGTGGCACAGGGGGATGGGGAATGGTGTTTGTAGTCAGTTCATCTCATGTTGACTCTTCTGCTCCTTCCTCCTCAGGGGAAGGAATCCACACTCTTCCCCTGCTCCAGCAAGGGGTCCCTCCCATGGGTGACAAACCTCCACGAACTTCTCCAACGTGGGTCCTTCCCATGGGCTACAGTTCATAAACTGGTCCAGCATGGGTCCCTTCCACAGGTTGCAGTCCTTCAGGAACAGACTGCTCCAGCGTGAGTCCCCCGTGGGGTCACAGGTCCTGCCAGCAAGCATGTTCCAGTGTGAGATCCTGTCTCCACAGGTCCATAGGTCATGCTAGAAGTCTGCTCAGGCATGGCCTTCCCACAGGGTCACATCCTCATTCTGGCATCAACCTGCTCTGGCACAGGGTCCTCCATGGGCTGCAGGTAGATACCTGCTCCACCATTAACCTCCATGGGCTGCAGGGGGACAGCCTGCCTCACCATGGTCTTCACCACAGGATGCCAGAGAATCTCTGCTCTGGCACCTGGAGCACCTCTTCCCCTTCCTTCTGCACTGACTCTGGTTTCTGCATGGTTGTTTCTCCAACATATTCTCACTCCTCTCTTCTGCTGCAATTTGTTGCACACGGGTTTTTCCCCCCTTCTTAAATATGCTATCACAGAGGCACTACCACCATTGCTGATTGGCTCAGCCTTGGCCAGCAGTGAGTCCGTCTCAGAGCCGGCTGGCATTGGCTTCATCAGACATGGGGGAAGCTTCTAGCAGTTTCTCATAAAAGCCACCCCTGTAGCCCCCCTGCTAATAAAACCTTGACACACAAATCCAATACAGGCATTTGTTCTTGTTAAATTTCATATGATTGATGATTGCCCAGCTCCTAGTCTATCCAGATCTCTCTGTAAGACCTCTCTACCCTCGAGAGAGTACACAGCTCCCCCTAATTTAGTATCGATGGCAAACTTACTTAATGTACATTGGATTCCTGCATCCAGATAATTTATAAAAACATTAGAGAGCACTGGCCCTAAAATTGAGCCCTGGGGAACCCTACTGGTGACTGGTCGCCAGCCTGATGTAACCCCATTTACTATAAGCCTTTGAGACCAACTCATCAGCCAATTGTTCACCCAATGAAGTATGGACTTGGTTAGCTGTATGCTGGACGTTTTGTCCAGAAGGATACTTTGAGAGACAGTATCAAAAACTTTGCTAAAATCCAAGAAACCTCACATCTACTGGTGGGTGACCTTGTCATAAAAGAAAATTAAGTTGGTTAAGAAGGACTTTCCCCTCATGAACCCGTGCTGGCTATGACCAATGACTGCATTGTCTCTCAAGTGTTTTTCAGTAACACCCAGAATAACCTTCTCCATAATTTTACCAGGCACTGGAGTGAGGCTGACAGGCCTGTAATTACCAGGATTTTCCTTCTTACCCTTCTTGAACACTGGGAAAACATTTGCCAGCTTCCACTCGATTGGGACCTCTCCAGACTCCCAAGACCATTGAAAAATAATGGAGAGAGGTCCCGCAATGACATTGGCCAGCGCTTTCAGTACCCTAGGATGAATGCCACGGGCCCCACAGACTTATGCGCATCCAGTTGGAGCAGCAAGTCTTGAACAAGTTCAGAGTCGGCTGGGAGTTTATCATCCTTCCAGTCATGGTCTTCCAACACAGGGCTCCAGGGGTCCCAGAGCCCATCATTGGTGTTGAAAATAGAGGTGAAGGTGTCATTAAATGTCTCTGCATTGTCTGTGTCCCTATTTGTTAGGTGACTGACCTCATCAAATAACGTCCCAATGTTATCTCTAATCCTCCTTTTGCTGTTAACATATTTTTAAAAGCCCTTCTTGTTGTCCTTCACAGTGTTGGCCAGCTTGAGCTCTAATCGAGCTTTGGCTGCACAAATTTTCTCCCTACAGTGGCAAACAGCATCTCTGTAGTCCTCCCGTGTCACCTGTCCTTGCTTCCAATGTCTATACACTTTCCTTTTCTGCCAAAATTCTAGAAGATCCCTGCTCAGCCAAGATGGCCTTCTCCCCCACTTGCTGCACTTCTGACACTTTGGAATTGCCTGCTCCTGTGCTCTTAAGAGATGGCTCTTAAAAAGTGACCAGCATTCATGGACCACAATACCTTCAAAAGAAGATTCCCAAGGGACCTTACTAACTAGCTCCTTCAGCAGATTCCGAGGGGACCTTACTAACTAGCTCCTTCAGCAGCCCAAAGTCTGCGCTCCCCATATCCAGGGTTGATGTTTAGCTGGTAGTTTTTCTCCTATTGCCAAAGATTTGAGATTCAACTACTTTGCAGTCACGGTGACCAAGACAGCCACCAATCACCACTTAGCCCACAAGTCCCTCTCTGTTTACAAACAACAAATCTAGGAGGGCACCTTTCCTAGAGAACTCCCTTAGTACCTGCAGCAAAAAGTTATATTCAACATGCTTCAGGAATTTCCTGGACCTGTTTGTGTCTGCTGTATGATATTCCCAGTTGTTGTCTGGGAAGTTAAAATCACCCATAAGGAAAAGGGCAGTTGATCTAGAGATATCCCTTAATTCCTTCTAGAATAATTCAACAGTGATTTTGTCCTGCCTGAGTGGTCGATAGTAGACTCCCACAACATCATCTGCATTATTTATACTTGTGCCTGGCATTACTCCCACAACAGGTGCAGAATCTGGCTTTTGTTCTTGTTAAATTTTATGCCATTAACAATTGCCCAATGCTCCAGTCTATCTAGATCCCTCTGCAAGGCCTCTCATCCCTCAAGAGAGTCACCAGCACCTCCCAGTTTAGTATCATCAACAAACTTGCTAATGGTCCATTCAACTCCTGCATCCAGATCATTGATAAAAATATTGAACAGAACTGGTCCTAGAATTGAGTCCTGACGAACACCGCTGGTGACTGGTCACCAGCCAGATGTAGCCCCATTCACTACAACACTTTGAGCCCTGCCCTTCAGCCAGGTCTTCACCCAGCACACCGTGAACCTCCTCATCCCACAGTTGTACAGCTTGTCCAGAAGGATGCTGTGAGGGACAGTATCAAAAGCCTTCCTAAAATCCAGAAAAACTACATCCAACCGCCTTCCCTTCATCCACTAGGCAGATGACCTTATCGTAGAAGGATATCAGATTAATTATAAAAGGACTTTGTGAACCCATGTTGACTGTGCTGATGATTGCATTATTCTTTAAATGCCTTTCAGCAGTACCCAGTATGATCCTCTCCATAATTTTTCCAAGTACTAAGATGAGACTAACAGTTCTGTAGCTTCCTGGGTCTTCCCTCATGCCCTTCTTGTAAATTGGAATACTGTTGATTAGCTTCCAGTCAGCAGGGACCTCCCCAGACTCCCAAGACTTTTGGTAGATGATCAAGAGGGGTCCTGCTGTAACATCTGCTGGCTCCTTCAGTACTCTGGGATGAATCCCATCAGGCCCCATGGAGTTGTGAACATTCAGCTGATACAGCTGGTTCCTTACAATTTCAGTGTCCACAAATGGAAAGTCATTGTTACCACAGTTGTGGTCCCTCCAACTCAGAGAACCGGGCAGCCCAAGGTCTATCAGTATTATTAAAGGCTGAGGCAAAAACACATTGAATGCCTCTGCTTTTTCTTCATCCCTAAATGTCAGTGCTAAAGTTTAACCCCAGCTGGCAACCAAGCACCTCGTAGCCACTCACTCACTTCCCCTCAAACAGAAGGATGGGGAGGAGAAATGGAAAGGAATGTAAAACATGAGGGTTGAGATAAGAACAATTTAATAGGTAAAGCAAAAGCTGCGCATGCAAGCAATGCAAAATAAGGAATTCATTCATTGCTTCCCATGGGCAGGCTGGTGTTTGGCCATCCCCAGGAAGGCAGGGCTCCATCACGTGCAATGGTTACTTGGGAAGACAAACACCATAATGCCAGATGTCCCCCCTTCCTTCTTCTTCCCCCAGTTTATATACTCAGCATGGTGTCATATGGTATGGAATACCTCTTTGGCTAGTTTGGGTCAGCTGTCCTGGCTGTGTCCCCTCCCAGTTTCTGTTCCCCTCCAGCCCTCTTGCTGGCAGGGCCCAAGAAACTGAAGTGTCCTTGACTTAGTATAAACATCACCCAGCAATGACTAAAACCATCAGTGACTTATCAACATTTTTCTCACACCAGATCCAAAACACAGCACTGTACTACTAAGAAGAAAATTAACTCTATCCCAGCTGAAACCAGGTGACTGTCTTCAACAATATTGGTTCTATGTTTTCCTTGCACCTCCTCTTGCTATTAACATACTTTTAAAAAGCCTTTCTTGTTTTCTGACACAACACTGGCCAGTTTCAACTCTAATTGAGCTTTGGACTTTTGTGTCTTCTCCCTGCATGTACCAACCACGTCTCTGTAATCTTCCTGCAAAGCCTGACCTTCCTTCTATTGATCATACAATTTCTTTTGTCTCCTGAGATCCAAGACGAGCTCCCTATTCAGCCAAGCTGGTCTTCTGCCCCGCTTGCTTGACTTATGATACAATAGGATTGCCTTTGCCTGTGCTTTTAAAAGGTGGTTCTTAAAAACTGACCAGCACTTGTGGACTCCTATGCCTTCCAAAGCAGATTCGCAGGGGACAAGTGCTAAGTAGCTCCCTGAGTAGCTTAAAGTTTGCTCTCTTGAAATCCAGGGAAGCAAATCTGCTGTCCTTTTTTTTCATTACACTGAAAATTTTAAACTCAACGATTTCATCATCACTGTGGCCAAGACAGCCACTTACCATCACACCTCCCATGAGTCCTTCTCTATTCAAAAACAAGTCTAGGAGTGTATCTTTCCTAGTTGGCTCACTGAGTACTTGTGAGAAGAAAGTATTGTGTTATAGCTGTAAATATTTCCAAGGAAGGAAAAAGAAGGAAAGCTTTTTCAAGAACATCTAACTTTTGATTAATTCCCATTTTCCTGTCTTAAGATTTATTTAGTTATAAAACTATACTTGCACTGTCAGGATTCTGTAAATACAAACTTGATATATCTTGTTATAAATAATACCCTCCTTAGTCTAATGTTAAAACAGCAAACGGAAGGAAAACCTAATAGAAGCCAGGGTTCACATTATTTCTAAATCAGTCAGAACATCAACTGTTTGTCAGGTGACCATCTTCAACAAGTATTGGTCCAACGTTTTCTTTGTAACTACTCTTGATATTAACATACTTTTAAAAAGCCTTTCTTGTTTTCTGACACAACACTGGCCAGTTTCAACTCTAATTGAGTTGAACATGAATATTTCTCACAAAAAGCAGAGCCTTTGTTTCTGATCACTATAGTTTTGTAGAATAGATGAATAAAATGACTATGTAAGTAGCCTAGGGAACAGCTTGCATATATTGGTTTAGCTTTGCTGGGACGGAGTCATTTAGGGGAGAACATTTCGTTCCGTAAATTGCACTTTCTGCTGCTTTATTTAATCTTAATCTGTTTATTCCATCCTCACACTCTGCTTTGAGCCTTCTGAATCACAATGTATTAAAATCTTAGTAAAAAGTTATTGTGATTTTTTTAGCAATTAGACCCTAGATTAAATAACCCCATGTCTACATAAGACAGTACTTGTCCCTTCTTTGTGTTGCCATCATGGAACAAAAAGATATAGGGTCCAGTTTTACATGGACTGCTTCTGAATGCCATACGCATCCTAGTTCATGCTTACAGGTGCACCTCTATTATCTAACTGCATTGTTCTCTTTTTCTTCATACATGTGTATTCTTCTCATAATTAATATCAGCAGCAATGATATTTTATAGTATGAAAATTAGCATAAAATGTTAAATATTAAATAGCTTTAAATGTTAACAGTCTTGAAAATATTAATAATAAGAAAATGTTTCCATGATTGTAGCACATTAATATTAATTATTCTGAAGATGCATTTATGGCAAATACCATATAGTAATTGGCATCCATCCCAGTGCAGATAGACAGCAGCAGGTGTATAGTAATTCTTCCCCTGCTTTCTAATTGAGAATATAGTGAGTGACTTCAATGGCATGGTCCCACAGAGATGAATTTCCACCTTAGTGAAAAAAACCATGATCACAGAATTTAAGCCTTGGGCAGAAATAATCAATATATTAATAGATGGTGACCTTGCCAGATGTGCAATTCAGCTGTGGTTGAGAACAAGGACATGAATAATAATGATAAAGGATCATTGACCCAATGTTGGACATTACAGAGACAATTCCTGATGCAAATGCAGAATGACCAAAAATCTGTAATTCTGCTGCAAGGTAGGACACAAATGCAGTAACTGTTCTGGAGAGAACAACTTTAAATCATCATGGGCTGTGGCTGCAATTTCCACCCACACCCTGTGGTGGCAGATATAGTCCTTATAATCCTAGAAATTTAGGATCAGTTTGTTGCAAATAAGTGATTTGGAATGCTCAAAGAATAACCATCAAAGGTATTAGTGAAAGTGGTTTTAATGTGATGTTGTATAAGTCTGATATAACAAAGTTTGATGGCAAGGTTCACTCTATTACTTACTACATGGAAGAAACATACAAACGAAAATTGAGTTAGAATCAATCTAGAATTATTTACACAGACACCAGTGACGCAAAAGGGTAAGGGGGACCCTCCTGTTGAGTCATGAGGTTCAGAGTGGATCCCCTTGCTTTCTAAACTCCTGATGGAGCTTAGGTGTGGCTAGGTCCAATCAGTCTCAGACTTGGACAACGGTTTATGTCTAAAGGAAGACATATAAAGAGTAAGGAAATCCTCCCATTGAGTCACGAGGTTCAAAGTAGGCCCTTTCCCTATACCTCTGCCTGAATTTCACCTGAGAGCCCAGAGGCTCGCTCCAAGGCGCTGTGCTCCCTGACTCAAGGGAAAGCCTGGTGGTGACAGCTGAAAATCACAATCTCATCAGGGCTTTCTGACAGCTGCTCACAACCTGTGAAATCCCCCAAGAGCCAGTCAAAGTTGGTCTTGTCTCCTGCCAGTAAGGGCCTGTGGGGTCCTGTAGGGTAGTGGAAAGCTCTATATCTGTATTGTTTTAGAGAAGGAACTGATTCTGCCTTACTCTTCCCCCCACCCCATCTGTCCCAGAAGAAAGCCAAATAAGCAAGGACACTGCAGGTTTTGTGTCATATATGTTGGAGAAATGAAATTATATTTGTACTTAGTCTGAATATTGCATTCCTTTTGCTGAAGCAGAGAAGGGCTGCTGCTTCAAAAAGAGTCTTTCCCAGCCTTCAGCCCATCCATAAAGGGACTGAGTAGGTAGGAGGGTTATATGGGACACAGTGCTTACTGATGATCACTTGTGTACTTGCTTGTTAGAAATGATTTGCAGTAGATAGAAGGCTGGTTGGTCATTCATTCCTGCATACCCTGACCTATAATTGTGACCATTTTGCTTTCTTTCTAACTCCTGTTCACCATATGTTCTCTCACCCACCCACCCCCGTCCCCAAATCCTCTTTTCTCTTCTGTTGATATTCATCTTGATTCCTTTTCCACATTTCCCATAGCTAGGCTGTTGAGTTGTTACTTATTCTACTAGATGCTTCTTCATTAAAATGGTCCTACTGAGCATAAAGATGCCCTTATTTAAGTGACCATCAGGGACAGTAACCCATATCAGGTTCATTTAACAGGGAAAGGACTCCCCTGCTTTCTCTAACGCCAAGACATATGCTCTGGGACCATGATTTGCTCCTGCAGTTATTGCATCAGGCCTGTCACAGGAGAACCATGGATGCTGGGAAGCCCTCTGACCTTAAAGAATAAGAAGTCAGATTGGATTTCATTCAGGAATTGTCAGAAATATTTCCTGTCTAATAGAAGTATGATTTATATTAGCTCATATATGGTGCTCATTGTCATTGCTTCAAAACAGCCAATGAGAGTACATGAAGCATTATTTTAGGGCTTCAAATGGTTAACTCTCACTTCACTATTTCTCTAGTGCAACAGTTCTCACAGAAAACCAGAGCTTCCTCTCACTTTCCAACAAAGAATTAATGCTGACCATAACAGTAACATCTCATTAAGAGTTAATTACCTTTACCAAATCTACTACAGTGCATGTACTATTATGATCTAAAATATTATCCTGTTGTACTGGGTCTGGCTGAGATGGAGTTAACGTTCTTCATAGCAGCCTGTATGGTGCTGTATTTTAGATCTGTGACTAAAACAGCATTATTAACTCACCAGTGTTTCAGCTGTTGCTGAACAGTACTTGCACGTTGTCAAGACTTTCTTTTTTCCACTCTGCCCCCCTAGCAAGTAGGCTAGGTGTTGGTAAGAGATTGGGAAGGGACACAGTTGGAACAGCTGACCTGAAGTGACCAAAGGGCTATTCCATACCATATGACATCATGCTCAGCAATAAAAACTGGGTAGAGGAAGAAGAAGGATGGTTTTGGCTTCCAAACTGGCTGTTGCTTGGAAAATGACAGGGCATCAGTCAGAGGTGGTGAATGATTTCCCTTGCGTCACTTGGTTTCTTTCTTTCCTTCACCTATTAAACTGTCTTTATCTCAAACCATGAGCTTTCTCACTTTTGCTCTTCCTATTCTCTCCTTCTGGGGGGGGGAGAAGTAAGCAAGCAACTGTGTGGGTGCTTGGCTGCTGGCCAGGGTCAACCCACCACACCTGTAAAACCAGAAATGAGTAAAGTGTCAAACAAGTGGAATACACTTTATGATGGAGTCTTCATGATCTTGTATTAATCCCGTTTCCTCACTACCTAGTTCACAATACTCGGCAACAGAGCACAGAATCTCTTGTACAAATAACCATGCAAAAAGAGCTGAAAACTTGAAAAGTGAAACACACTCCTCTGTGGCACAACTAAAGGCAGAATTTACTGTATAATACATGTTGTTCTAGACATCTGTCATGTGAAGGGGGGGGGGGAGGGGGGAATTTTCCCAACCCCGGGTTTTTGATCTGTCTATCAGTGCCCCAGGAAAGCCGAGACCCTTGTGCCCAGCCAGTCTGTCAGCATCCCCTTACAGGGACCCTTCACTGAACACTCCCGCTGGATTGGAGGGCAATTTGACTGACTTGTTCAGGGAAACATGCCAACAGCATCAGGGGAACCCCTCAGCGGGTCTTCCCACTTTATTTGAATGTGTTACCCGCTGCCGGCAACTGCTAGCGCCCACAAAGGACTCACACTAACAGTTTACGGAATAACACTCTTTATTATAAAATTGTGACAAGTTAAGATTCATGATTGCCAGTGATAGGGACTGCCTGCAAAAACAAGCTTGAAACAATATACAACCAAATTATATACAATCAAAACATTAATCACTAATAACAGCTAGCATGAGTTAGCGTGCATAAGACAAAGTTCTTACCCAATAGGTGTCCCTATGGAGGAGAAGACAGGTTCAGCCCATTGACTGATGCCAGAAGTTACAATGGAGTCTTCCCTAACTTCCCCCCTCATTCATTTACTTTTTATACTTTTCTTTACTCTCAGGTGGAGCTTGAGTGACTCTAGTCACACATTCTTTCATTATTGATTGGTGTAAACTTCTCTCACTTTCATTTAAAGACATAGTTGATAAGAAATAGAAAGCGCATGCTTGGTGAGGGGTGGTCGTGCCTTGGAGGCGGGTAACTTTGGGATGGAGGTGTGTGTTAGTATTATAACGAGATTATAATGAGCAAGGTTCATTTAAGGAGAATAATTTCACCACAGTTGTTAGCCCAGCAATGGACATCTCATATATTTTCCATTTGACAGCCACTATGCAGCTTATTGGCTGTATGGTACCATCAAGTTCCCAATCCTGCAGGGAGTACAGCAGAGCCTGGCCGTAGTGTCTCCACTCCACTCCACCCTCCACTGCTCCTCTAGGGTAGCATGTTGTGTTGCCTAGGGAACCATGGTGGAGTAGATTCCATACATGCCAACCATCCTGAAAGTGGCAACTGTATTTTTCCCTGAAAAGGTTGCTATAATACTAAAACTTCTATTAGGTCCCAATTTTCTGTGATTTCCCCACTCCAAGCGATCTTCCCACAATATCAGGGAGAATTTTCTGACAAGAGCACTATTAGAATTAATTAAGAACTTCAAACATGAACCCCTCAAATAGAAATGAGATAAAATAGGGTTCAAAGTGAAAGGACACATCTTTGTCTATTGGCAAATAATCTGCTTTATTCCATAATTCAGCAAGCTCATGTGCTGAAGTGGTATGGCTTCTTGTCCAAACAGAATGTGAAAATAATATATTGCTTTTCTGCAAGTGGGCATGGCAGGACTGATGATATTTTAAGAGGAGACATTGACTTTGTCTGCAAGGCCAGGGCATGGAAGAAATGAAAATATGAGTTATTGATTTTTTTCTTGTGTTGTGAGAAACATTTCCCAGTATTTTATGAGGAGGAAAGAGCAGATGTTCACCAAGAGAGGAGAGATTTTCAGTTTTAGCAACAAGGCATGATAGTCTGCAGAGAAGATTTCTTTGCAGTTATATTATCCTGAGATAGGGGAATAAATCAGAAGACCAAAAGAAAACTAGAAGAAAGTACCCTGAAATACTATAATCCCCCAAATACTCAGGATGCTTTATTAGAGGTAAATGAATAAAGGAATCCAAAGGCAAAGCTTGGTTTGACAAACTAAGATCCAGCTATATGAAAAAGACTAAGTATATACCTGCATCCTGGTTTCAGCTGGAATACAGTTAATTTTCTTCCTAGTCACTTGTATAGTGCTGTGTTTTGGATTTAATATGAGAATAATGTTGACAACACACTGATATTTTAGTTGTTGCTAAGTAGCGCTTACTCTAAATCAAGGACTTTTCAGTTTCACATGCTCTGCCAGTGAGCAGGTGCACAAGAAGACAGGAGGGACCATAGCCAGGACAGCTGATCCGAACTAGCCAAAGGGATATTCCATACCACAGAATGTCATGCTCAGTATATAAAATGGGAGGTGTTGGCCAGGGGCTGCCGATCACTGCTCGGGGACTGGCTGGGCATCGGTCAGCAGGTGGTGAGCAATTGTATTGTGCATCACTTGTTTTTCTTGGGGTTTATTCCTCTCTTTTTCCTTTTCATTACTATTATTATTATTATTACTATTACTATTATTATTATATTTTACTGTATTTCAATTATTCAACTTTTCTTCTCAACCCACAAATTTTAACTTTTTCCAGTTCTCCTTCCCATCCCATCAGGGGAGGGGGGGAGTGAGCAAGAGACTGTGTGGTACTTAGTTGCCAGCTGGGGTTAGACCATGACAGCCTGCTACATGAAAGTTAATTTAAGCATATGTTGAGCTTTATTGCTGCTCTGGGGCCTACCACCCTCAATTGCAAAAAGTCTACCCTTCGGTAGAGCTGCACTAAGTTTAGCAGATCACTGGAAAGATGCAGCAGTCAAGCCAGAGGGGGCATTGGGCAGGATCAGGGTTGAAATCCATGCATTAGTCATTCACTGAGCTCACCAAATAAACAGATTTGAAATAAAAAATAAACTTTGAAATAAAAAATAAAATTTTTACTCCATGAAGTCAGAGTAACTGACTGGTTAAAGATGAGGATAAAAAAAAATGGGAAAGGGATTATCTAATATGATGCCTGCAAGAGCTGGAGGTTGGATTTGATGTTCTCTCCAGGAGTGCTGGTAGATAGTGAAGGTACAGAACATTTTAATACGTAGATGTATTCAGTCCCTCTAGAAGATGCTGATGGGGACATTCTTCTCCCACAGCACACTGACAGTCACAACATTGAAAGGCCAGTAATATTCTGACAGACTAGGGCCTACCTTTCACTGCTCTGTCTCATGAAGGTATGAACAAGGCACCTGCATAGCAGCAAAAAGGATTTAAACTTCCCTTTGGAGCAGCAGTGGGTGCGTCCCCTAACTATGGCCATCAGCATTTAACAGGAAGAGAGGTAGATCCATGTTCTGGCCAGGCCCTCTCCTTTGGTCACACCCTGCAGCACCTCATAGAATAGGGGATACACCTGATGTGAATTGATTGGGTGGCCACCTTAGCAACATTATTTCTTGTGCCTTTTCCAGCCCTTGGTTTGCATCTTTTTTCAGTCCTATATACAGCCCTGTTTCTTCCACAACTCTACAGGTTGGCTTCCCCCAGCTCCCCTGACAGTCTCCTGCTCCCAGCAGGAGCATGATCTTTCATATGTTCATACTTTACAAGAGAGCATATCCATTTGCTCACAGTTGTAGGCCAACGGGGAAAGAAATACTTCCAGAATACACTGGAGATTTTCATGAGGCAATAGGGCTTTGGGTTTCCATGGTGGTTGGACAGTAGAAGTTGAAACTGTAACCAGAGGAGAGTACTGACACATATATTTTCAACTGGCACAGGGAAATTGCAGTGACTGACTGCCTTTAGGTTGATAACAGTCATTTGAGGGATCTTGTCTGTGGTAGTATTAGCAATGTGCCAGTAATCTGGGTTTATATTGGATGGGTGGGTGGGTGGATGGATGGATGGATGGATGGGTGCAAAACCCTTGGGTAATGAAAATCAGCTTCCCACAGTATTTCATACAACAGGCCTGGTTTACTTCTTACAACAGAAATTTCTGCATTAGACAAGCCTCACCATTTCCTAGAGCCCGCAAAGAGGGATAACGAACATCTGAAGCCAGAAAGTGAACAAACTTTAGCAAACACTAGAATTAGACCCCCTGCTTCAAGGCTAAGACATGGTACTTATATAGTGATCCTTGAAACTTCACATTTGCAAACAGACAAAAGGAATGATCAAGGTCTACTTGTCTGTCTGACACCTTTCAAAAGCACTAAATTAATTTTAAAAATGAGTGCTGAAAGTGGTGACAAGTGGAATGACATTGCATTGTTGAAAATGTAACACTTCATATGTGAAATAGTATGGCAGTTTCCCCTTGGAAATGTTTCTTAGGAGAACAGCATCATAGTTCAGTGATTTGGCATAGCAGTCTCCTCCCTGTGGAGAGTTCACACATTGCAGAAGCTAATTCACTAGGCCTTCTGGTTTAGATTCTAGCCCAATATTGCTAGTAACTATAACTAGTAAACATAATATAAGACTACAGCAGGACTAGCAAGTGCTTGCTTGCTTGCATAAAATGACATTTGGAAGTAAGTACTTAAGTCACAGAAAGGATCTATAGAAGTGCAACTCTAAATGAAGATGAACCATCATAATACAACTGCCATCAAGTAAACACCAAGAAACTATATCATAAATTGTATCCATAAAAATGTCATTTTTTCAGCATTGCTACAGCTACGATACAGATTTTTAAAGTATATATCTTATTAAAACTGTAATACTTTAAACCTGTTGTAACCTTAGCTAGATTGACTATTAAAGGTGGTGTTTACTTGCGATCATAGTCTGCTTAGCACATGACCATTGTGAAATGATGTGTATCAAACAGCGCTACAATATTATATGCATCACTTCCTATTTTCATAGAATCTATGAGTGTTGACTTGTGGCAATATACAGACTAGGCTTGAGCTCTAACAGCAATAGCTGTATTTTTTCTGTGCTAACACTAAAATACTGACATACAGCTAGAAGTTGATGTTCTGACTGATTTAGAAATAATGTGAACCCTGGCTTCTATTAGGTTTTCCTTCCGTTTGCTGTTTTAACATTAGACTAAGGAGGGTATTATTTATAACAAGATATATCAAGTTTGTATTTACAGAATCCTGACAGTGCAAGTATAGTTTTATAACTAAATAAATCTTAAGACAGGAAAATGGGAATTAATCAAAAGTTAGATGTTCTTGAAAAAGCTTTCCTTCTTTTTCCTTCCTTGGAAATATTTACAGCTATAACACAATACTTTCTTCTCACAAGTACTCAGTGAGCCAACTAGGAAAGATACACTCCTAGACTTGTTTTTGAATAGAGAAGGACTCATGGGAGGTGTGATGGTAAGTGGCTGTCTTGGCCACAGTGATGATGAAATCGTTGAGTTTAAAATTTTCAGTGTAATGAAAAAAAAGGACAGCAGATTTGCTTCCCTGGATTTCAAGAGAGCAAACTTTAAGCTACTCAGGGAGCTACTTAGCACTTGTCCCCTGCGAATCTGCTTTGGAAGGCATAGGAGTCCACAAGTGCTGGTCAGTTTTTAAGAACCACCTTTTAAAAGCACAGGCAAAGGTGCGGCGAATGAAGAGACGGGATGCAGCTTGATGCAAGCAAATGTCCATTTATTAGTGATTTTCTTAAATTATATATGTTTCTACCTTCTACATATTACACACTGATTGGTTAAATCTTAAGCGTAAAAAACACTAATTGGTTAATTTTTAAGGCACACCGTTAGAACAATAGATACTTACTAGTTTATCTTGACCTAGCAATAATTTTTATTCCAAGGTTAGGGAGTTTCTTTCTACGCGGCTTTCTTAATTACATATTGGCGCCATCTGTTCCCTTATCTGGCTACTCGTTTCTCTGTCCGTCTGGTTGCCTCCTTAACTGTGCCGGCTCAGGGGCCTGCAGTTAGCTTGTTCCTTTGCTCCCAGGGCTTGTGCCCTACAAGTTCTAACAAGTCTCTATTCATCAGGCTATCAGTACTTGGACTCTTGTCCTTGAGGCCTTGTCCTACATCTCCCCCTTCCTGTTGCACAAAAAGAACCCCTGAAATCGAGCAAAAACAAGGCACAAGTAATAGAACAAATAAAAAAACAACTAAGACATATTATCAATGTCAAAATAACCCACTGTCTTTGTTCCGTACAATTTTACAATTTCCCCTTTTTGTTTTTGAACAGCTAGTACCAGGTTTGCCATGTTCTGCAGGGCCCTTGCAAACATGACAGCAACCAAGGTAATAGCAAACAAACAATACTGCCAATTGAGTGAATGGATGCCAAAAAAGGCTGAAATTTTCTCAGATTTTGATAACATGTTGCTGCAATGGGGCGCCTAAAATCCACGAAGCACATACCATCAAAATCCTCACAGCCATGTCCCTGAACCAACAACAAAAAGCAGTGGCAATTTTGACTCACATTCTTAACTGCCTACCAAACAAGGTGATTTAACTCTTCAATGCTTTCCCTGCTGTTACTCTGGATAAGAGAAGAACTGCTGCGACACGTTCCCATCATAGCCTCCTACTACATTAGCATCTACAGAAAGACAATTATCGACATTCAAAGTGTAAACAATATCAGCTTCTTTTGGATTAACATTATACATAGGTGGAAGGGCACACTAAACAAGAACTGGTTCAGTCAAAAAGTTCGAAACATAGCATGCCTTCTCTGAACATACCTCGGGGTCATTCCCTTCATTCCCTCTCTTTTTTATGCAAAGAGAAACACTTTTACCATAACAGAGAAGCCCCTATTTACATCTCTGAGCCCGGACACAAACCGCAGCTGTATGCACCACCAGGCTCAGGGCAGAAATCATTCATGTAGTTACATAGCTATATATCTCTACAAGCGTGCAGACACCTATTAAACACTAGATAACCATGTTTATCTTTCCTAGTCTCCTTCACAATACCCAGCTGTTCTCTCATCTCTTGTTAGGTCAAATATTCTCCAGCTTCTTCTCCTATATCTCTCTTCAGACATTCTCTATCCTCCTCTTTTTTGCTTGTTAATTGCGACAAGGCAACGGTTGTGTGTAGCTGGGTGACCATGACCTGATTTATGTTACAATCAACTAAACACTGAATACAGGAAAAAAAAAGCATGGGAGACATAAGGCAAACATCAATAAGGTGGTTAAAGATAATTATAATAAATCCTGTAATACTTTTGAGTCATGGCCCAAAGTTTCCCAGCCGTGAGAAGAGACCAAAGGCATCCCGCCCCTGGCTCTGTTGCAGATCTTTGTTTTAAGGCTTTTGAGTTTTGTATACTTTTGTAAATTAATTCACAGTGGTCACTCAGATTCACGTAACACATCCTATCAAAGTCTTCACACTTGTGTCCCTGTGCTAATAATAAAAATCAATAGCAACTCGGTTCTGAAGCAACATATGATGGACAGAATCAACATCTGTTAATAAGCCAGAAAAAAAATAGTATTTGTAGTATTACTTTGTTTAGCAAGCTAGCAGCCTAATTTACTAAGCAAGTTAAGAGCGTGTACTATTCTTACAGAAGAGATTAGAGAAGCAAAAATGTGTTATGCTGCATTCCAGAACTCAGCCTGAGAATTACAGTCTGCTGTGAGTTCTGCGTTACAATCATTTGACACATGTTGGGGTTACGATTGTGAAAGTTGCCCGTTTACAATTTTCATTGGCATTATCACAGCTAGTTGTTTTAAAAGCAACCCTTGAGCTTCCTGATGTTCGACTTGTTGCAAAATATTCTGAAGCCAATCAATCAAGTTAGTATTACAGTTAGTGACTCTCTAGGACCCCGCAACACTGTGGCAAGACTCCCGCATCCTGACTGCCTTAATAGCCATCTCATTCATTTGCAAACAGTTGTCCCTGGGATACCTTGCCTGAGTCACAGAATCGGCACAGTTAATTGCTCCAGCCAACTGCTCATAGTTAACAGCAATTCCCCGATTAAGGTTTTCAATCAAGGCCACTACACATAGCTCACAAAAATCAGATAACCACATCATAGACTGTATCAGTTAGTACCATACAAAGCAATAACTTCCAATCATGCAGTGTGAGTGTATAAGGCTCTGCCATCACTTCAAGAAGGGACATAGCAAATATGCTATGAATCCCCCCTTCCCGCACTGCTTTGCTTAACCCTTTAACAGCCTCGTATTGCACAGGCTGCCACTCTGCAGGTTGATTTGTCTGACAAAATACTGAACATGCCATAGCGACTCCCAAAACCCCTCGCTTAAGCGCTTCCCACTTGCATTCCTGCCACCAATCCCTCAGACCCCTTTCACCCTCCCCCAAAATACAATCAATGCATCAGGAGAGACAAGGGAGTGGGGGAAAGGTCTAGCTCCTTTTCCAGATCTATAGGACCTGGATCAAAAGGTTTGTTATAAATTGAGACCACAATAGATCATAATCCAATTAAAATTTTTATTAATTATAGCAAGTAGAATATGAGCAAAAACAGCGCTGGACGACAGGGGAGTCTGCGCTCCGCCAACTGCCGTCCTGAGCAGTTCAAACAGTCCCTTTTTATACCTTTTTTTTTACTTTCGTGTTCATGAAGTAGTGGAGGTGTTGACCCTTCATTCATATGCACAAGCAGCATCCTGGACACCTGGCGGTTATCTTATCTTTTGTTGCCTAATCTTTACATTGGGCTTAACATAAATCTTAATAAACAATACCCTAGTCCATAGTTTCTTACAATCCCCCCTTTTTTTTTTTTTTTATCCTATTATTGTTTATTAGACGCTGCTTTCATTCTCGGCACTGCGAACAAACCTTTTTCCACAATCCCAACATTTATCATAACACTCACAAGGTAATACCTCACAATTACAATAGGCATAGTTTTCAAGTGGCATAACGCATTCGCAACAATCTTCATCCTCATTAATAGATACACTCTTATATTTTGCCCTAGACCTCGTAGTTAAAATAAGCAATTTAGCTATGTCAAACCGTTCTCTAATAAAGTGTAGCGTAATATACAAGGCCCAAATATAAGTCCCAGAATCAACATAATAAGTGGTCCTGCTAAAGCAGACAACAAAGTGGTTAGCCAAGGTGAGATATTAAACCAGTTTTCATACCATGACCTGCCCGCCTCACGATCTTTCTTACGTTGATCTAACCTTTTCCGGAGTTCAGACATGGTGTCCTGGACTACTCCAGTCCTGGGGAAGTTCGGCCATTGTTGCTTTAGTGTCCCATTGTTCTGGTTCTTTTCTCCACAGTTTGTTCCTCCTCTGCCTTGCCCGTCGACTCGGTTGCTTCGAGCCACGGGGTGTACCATCTTCTCGGCAGCAAGGGAATTCTTCAGGAGAACAGCTGCTTCGGGCTTTCTGCCTGTTTACATAGGCTTCCCACTTTGCAGCTTTAATTGCCACCCACATTGTTCCCATTTGTCCGAGTAAATTTGAGTTTCAGTTCTTTTTTATCTGGGGTTACTTTCCACGAAGTTGCAGGGGCTTTCTTAATCCGGGTAGGGTGAATCCAACAATTCTGTCCCTCAACCTTGATTGCAGTGTCGGTGGTGAGTAGGACTTGAAAAGGTCCGGTCCACTGTGGTTCCAGGGTTTTATCTGCAAAACACTTAACGTATACATAGTCTCCTGGTTGTATATCGTGAACAGGTCCATCCAGACCCCTACTGCGTGTTCCCATCACATGCTTCTCAATTCTTATTAATTGTTTGTTTAGTGCCACCATATAGGAAGTCATTGTTTCTTCACCAATCTGTGAAGACATCCCCTTTTGTACCCCATAGGGTCGTCCATATAAAATTTCAAATGGGCTAAGCCCCTCTTTTGCTCTCGGTCTAGTTCGAATTCGTGTAAGAGCTAATGGCAAAGACTGGGGCCAAGTTAGATTTGTTTCTTGGCCTAACTTGACAATCTGTTGTTTGATTAGATGATTCATCTTTTCCACCTGGCCACTCGATTGTGGTCGGTATGGGGTATGTAATTGCCAATCTATTCCTAGATGGTGGCTGATCTGTTGTACTATTCTGGACACAAAATGTGGTCCTCTATCCGAGGACATTACTGCTGGGACTCCAAACCTAGGTATTATCTCTTGGAGCAGTATTTTGGTCACTTCCCGGGCTGTAGCAGTTCTGCACGGGAAGGGTTCTGGCCAACCTGAAAAGGTATCTGTTAGTACCAACAAATATCGATACCCCCCTTTTCAAGGAAGTTCTGAGAAATCGATCTGCCAATGTTGCCCTAGAACATTCCCTCTGCTAATGTTCCCTAGTTTTATTTTATTTGCTGTATTGGGATTATTGCGTAAACACATTTCACATTGCTGAGTCACCTGTTTTATTACAGTATACAAGTTTCGCCCTTTCAATTTCTGATTTAGACTTTTATATAAAGTATCAGCTCCCCAATGCGTCTCATTAATAATAGGGCTGTGGTCCATATTAAATTGGATGGTACCACTATACAACCATCCCTTAAATAAGTCCACTTACTTAATTTTATTTTATAATTCATGTCCTGAATTACCTTTAAGTTTTCTTTAGAATAGTTTGGCTCTTGATCTGTACTTACAGTTTGGATTTTATCGTCTGGTATTAAGGATAATTCCTCCTTTCCTACCTCCTCTGTTACTCATCTGGCCTCATGGTCGGCCAGGCAGTTTCCAATTTCCAAATCAGTGCCTCTATGGGCCACCTTATGTTCTTTTTCCTGGATGACCCTCTTATAACAGAGGGGGCCATTCCTCACATCAAGGTCTGGCATGGCATATGTTCCCACCGCTCAACGCCTGCTGGGTTGCAGCCAGCAGCGGAGCTCAAGATTCTTCTTGGTGGCAAACACAGAGGCCAACCCAGTCTTGCCCTTGACTATGGTAGGAGGCACCTGACCAACCTTATTCCTTGTACTTCATTGTCAATGCAGTTTCATCTGCACATCCCATAACAAGTCACTGTCATGGCAAAACACACAGATTTACATTAGTAGAACTACTACAGAGTGTATTTTATTTCACTTTTTCTGCCAATATCCCCACAGCCTTGCTGACCAAGGGATATTGTTTTTATCTGAACTGGGCAAGCCTCCCCCTTATCATTTTTACTGTAACAGGTAAAGCATTTTTCACCTTTCCTGGAATTTATTTTCAGATACACCTGGTTAAAAATTTCTTTTACTTCAGGGAGGTCCTCTTTTCCTCTTTTCTGTTGAATTAAAGATAAGCTCAATATTTCAATTACTTGATCATATTTAACTTTTAATTTCATTTCCCCTTCTTTAAACGTCTAGATGTTCTAATAAATCTCATGCCAACAAAGATTTTAGTGAATTTGGCATTCTTATTTGTTTTTTTTTTTTTTTTACTTTGTACTTTAAAGGTTTCAGGATGTTTTCCTGTTGGCCAGCAGCTCCCACAACTGTAACAAATTTATTTATTTATTTATTTATTACTGAAGTTTAACAAGGAAGTTGGTTTTGTATTCACTGAAATTCCACCTCATACCCATTCCCTGCCCTAAAGGGGCCGTTACCGGTCCTGTTGTACTGCAAATGCTGCAGCAATTGGGGTGACATTATCAGGTCCTTCTGCTCAATCGTCAGCAACAGCAACCCCTCCTCCTCCCCAGCAGAAGGGTTCGGGGCAGGAGATGCTCTTCCTGCTCTGCAGGTTACACAAGCCTGCCTCTGCAGCAGCACTTCTGTTTTAACTCTTTCTTACCCTGAATGCAAATCTACTACTTGTTGCTTTAAGTCTGTGTTCTTACATATCATGCCTTCGCAGGCAAACAGAAAACATCCTGCCATGCATCCCAGCATGATTCAGTCGCACCTTCGAGGGGGTACGGGGGTTTGTACAAACTCACCCCAACACTTACACACACACACACCCGCCTCAGGTTTTACATACATCAGTACAAGTTTTTATATCTTACAACGTGTTTCGTTCTGGTTGCTCCACAGAAGGAACCGCAACCTGAACTTTTTAACACAAAAATTTCAACAAGAACATCTTTCTAGTTTAGGTCTCAGTTTTTTCCTATCCTTTTCTAGAGCCACAATCAAAGATCAGGTGATGTTAATCCCGCACTCTTTCTAGTGCTAGTACCATAGGATCCCGAGGGCGTACCAATCCACAGTCCTTTTGCCACTCAGGTTTGTCCTGGAGGACAAAGAACATGTCTGCATATGATACTTCATCCCATTTTCCCTCTGTCCTCAGAAACAACATTAATTGCAGGAGAGTGTTATAATCTAACGTTCCTCCACCTGAGGCCATTTCGCATCACTCTCCAATTTATACAAAGGCCACCACTGATTACAATATTTAACCAATTTCCTTCTATTTTCGGTACCACCATGTCCTACAATATCACTCCAATGTTTTAATATACAACCCAAGGGCGATTTTTCACAGGGCTTACTCCTTCCATTTCCCATTTTGCAATTTGAATTACTTTGGTTTTTCTTTTTTTCCGGCCGCCTTAGCCACCCAAGGTCAGAAACACGGATAGAGCTTCTTACTCGTTTTGCACTCAAACGCCTGTCTCAAGCACTCTTGCACTCACACTCAGTCAAAATAATTAAGCTATACACGGAAAATCAAAATGCGCATCTCAATCACACCATTCACACTCTCCGGGCAGCCCGCAGTCACACAAGCAGTATGTTATACGGTACCGTGCACTTATGTACAAACTCTTAGGAACACTAACAGTTCACAAAGTATGCATTTCAATGAACAATTGTCAAAAACCAAACAATAAACAAAAACCAATTTTTCCTGGTCTTAAGCAGAGTGTTAAGTTTTCCGCTATTTGCTACGAATTACCAGAATGTTAATATTTTTCAACATACATTTCATAACTCCGAGTTTTGAACATATAACAAGACAACACATAGAACAAACAAGACACAGAGCGCTATTTCAGTTGTTACATTCCAGGAATTCCCCAATTCTTAAAACAACCTAAAGGATGTTTTTAGCTTCCTCTTTTTCCTACGCAAATGTTTCCCTTTTACTTTTGCTGTGAGGTCCCTCTTGTTCCTGTGAGATTCCGCCTTATTCCGTCCCGCCCCCCGCTTTCCGTCACGAGGCCTCCGGGCTTTTAGGAATGGCAGTAACCTCGGATTTGCTCGATCTGCCCTCAAGATCGCTAGCGGCCACCCCTTGGTCAGCAAACCCCCTCCCAAGGTACCTTTCCTCCTGGGGACTACGCTGCGCGCCAGACGTCTCCGTGCGTCTCACCAGCCGCCCCGTTTCTAAACATACCGTTTTATCCGTGGATCCAGGGGTTTCTCTTCTGCTCCCGGGTGAACAGCTGAGAAGAGGAGGCTCCTCCGAGGAAATCTCCCGGGGCGTGCCTAGGAGCGTCCGCTCCGCAGCTGGTCCCTCAGCCGAGCAGAAATCCTCCTGCCTGGCTCGCCAAACTGACGTGCGGAATTAGACTCTATAACTCGAAAGTTATAAAGTAGGTATGTTTATTGCGCGCAGATGCACGGGGGATCGCTCCTCCACAAGCGTGCATGCCCGAAATGATGAACCATCTCACATTTATACAATAAAACAAATGAATATTCAATTAACGCCTATACATATTTGTTACCTAAACCCCGCTTTGTATGTTAATTAGCTTATCAGTCCTTTGCCTGGAATGTGGTGGTCTTGCAGGTTTGTAGGTGATTCATGTCCTTGTGACCATCCGATCTTCTCCAGCAAGGAGACTTAGCACTCCCTCCCTCTAGATAGCATTGGAATATCTCTCATCCTTTTCTCATTCTCTTTTAAATAGCCCCTTTGTTAGAGGAAGAAGGGCAGGCGTCTCCTCAAAACTGTAGTTGTCTCCTCAGAGCTGTGTGCCTATGTGACCAGACATTGCACCCATGACCAGTCACCATACCCACATTCCTTGAGCAGACATATACAATCACAATCGATGTCCATTGTCCCCATTTCACACTATTTCTCCATATCACTGTTAGCTCTTGATTTTTTATTTTAATTTCTAATTGCAATTCAACAATTAAATCTCGTCCTAACAGATTAAATTCTGCTTCAGGGACGAGCAAGAGTTCACCCATTCCAAATTTATTTTCAGTTTCGAATACCACATTTTTGATTTTGCTTACTTTAAAGGGTTCTCCTTTTGCCCCAATTACTTGTACTTTTTCAGGGGAAACTTTACATCCCTCAGGTATTTGCTTAATAGTTGATTTTTCAGCCCCAGTGTCTACTAAAAAGGTGAACTCTTGTTTATGGGGACCTATTTTTAATTTTATCAAGGGCTCATGATGACTCCGGTCCCCTAAGATATAGAGCCCCTGACTCTCCTATTTGCCACAAACTGAGTTTTTAGGAGCGCTTACCCTAAAGGGTCGCCTGGATTTACCCCAGAGTACAGCTGAAGGGCTTTCCTCAGTCGTTCCAGCCACTCAGTAGGGCTTTCATCTTTCTTTTGCATTTCATTAAATGCTTTATTGATATTCTGGCCACGGGGTACTGCTTCCCTAATCCCCTGAATTACTATAGTTCTCAGGTCCTGCATATGAGTTCTATGCACTGGATCCTGATTATCCCAATTAGGTCTTTGGAGTGGCCATTTAATATCTGCTTGGGGTTCCTAGGCATGCTGAGCATCCCACAGTCTCATTCCTGCTTGTCATCATATCTCTTTCCTCGGTAGTAAATAATTGACCAAGGATAGATTACATCTCATCCCAAGTATAAAGGTTTGGTCCCAAAAAATTGATTTAATCTTTCTGCCACTCCGAGTGGGTCCTCAATTAAGTTTCCCATCTCGATTCTTTTAAAATCTCGTAGGTCAGCCGAGTTTAGGGGTACGGAAATATATCCGATGACAGGTTGAGGTCGCCCCATGTGTCGCGACAGAGGGAAGACACAGTCACTCAATATGAGTGATCAGCAGACTTCGTTTATTGTCTCTTACAGTCACCTTTTATGCCTTCTTATAATTAGCTCATACATATTACAAAAGTTAAGCTCATTATTGGTTAGTTGCCTAAATACCAAGCCCACCCCTAGTTTCTCTTCTGTAGTTTTCTGTTCCCACCTGCAACATTCTTTTCCCACCAAAATCTTCCTGTTATTGTGTAACAAGGACAGCCAAAGACAGTGTATTTTTGCTTTACTTCAGATAAGCTGAGAGCGATGTGCATTTTTGTTCAGCCAGCTGGACTATGTCTATGTGACCCTTTTCAGCTAGCCAGTTATCCACAATTCCCCCGTTTTTATTTTGGGCGACACAGGCTTGGTTGACCATTTTCAATAACAGCGTTTTAACACAGGAAAATACACAGCCAACTTATAAAATCTCAGTTCAGAAGTATAATTCCTGAAATACTTGAAAAATAAAGTTAGCTTGAAGCTTTAATTTAGATGCTCTTTCTGTTCCAGTGATATAAAAAGTTTAAAAAATTCAAAGGTAATTTTAAAGTTCTGAACATGGACTAATGCAAGCTCAAAACCCCAAAAGAAACCAAACTGATGTTTGACTTGGAATATTTGCAAATATTTTAGTGGAAAATCCCTGACCATTAACAATTTTCTGTCCAAATAACAACTGCCCTTATGCAACCAACCAGTCCATACATTTTCTGAAGAATTCCTCATTGGTATCAAAGAATTAACAAAGGGAAAAAAAATTAGTTCTAAGCTATATACATTCATAAGTGTTTTTTTTCAATAGTTACATACAGATTTACACACTAAGCCATAATGGCTTGTAGGTGATACACACAAGAAGAGTACGTTGCTTATCTGTCTGAATGTCTATGCTAAATTTGACAACTGTGCCACAAGCCAAGCCTACATGGGTGCTGTATGTTATGCACGTTCCTTAACAAACAGAAGTATAATAGACAAATTCCCAAGATCTAGTCCCCAACCTAATTATATTATTTTGTAGCCAATTAAGGAAAATAACACAAATGTGCATATCTACATGTGCACACACCTTTTAGTTCAGAACCGATCTGTGATAAAAGGCCTTAGCCTTATGGCATCATCGAATCTTAACGAGTACAGTAATTAAAAATGCAGTCTTAATGTAAGTGCGATTTATGCTGACATTCCCTCAAATGCTACACGTGAGTATTTCTCACTCAACTGCCTCAAGGTAAAATAGTAGTACTCGTTAATATGTATTAAAAAATCATTACTTCTCTACAATAGCAGTTGACTTCCATAACACTATGTAAGCAAAAGAGGCTTAAGATGGGTTTTCTGAATACTAACAATTTATTTTAGACTGTCTAAACTCAGGTCTTGAAAGATTTCACTCTGCCAGACGTAGAAACACTGTTGCACTCCAGTTGTGATATCCCTTTTCCCAAGTTGTCACATGCACATCTCGCTCAAGCAACAGTATTGTTAAAGTTTCTCTCTGCTACATAAAAGCATATTGCACTTGTAGATATAAAAGACAGCACTCTTACTTAGATTATTACCTTATTACCTCATAATTCTTAGTAGACCTTGTATCTCTGATTTCATCACTTCAAGAATTCACCAGAAGCAGATAAAACCACAGCATCAGACTAAACTACACCTTAACTGCTGATTCAAATAAAGGCATTCTCTTCCAGATATGCCTAATGCTTACAAATAATTTTGGCTGGTTTTGATCAAAAAACTATTATTACAATAATGATCAAAAATAATAATCCCGTTTGCAAAATGCCTTTAAGACAGCCTCCTAGTCCCAACCAATTTCCACATTCAGAATACAGCATAAATACAGAATACAGAATAAATTATCTCCATTAAGGCAAAAAGGCTTCTCTTTAAGCACAGAGATGTTTGATAGTTCAAGGCAGAAACCCATTTCTTGTAGGGGACATCTGAAGCACTTTTTTTGGTGGGTTTGTAATCAATTCCGTATTTTTCCTTGAAGGAGCTTAAGCTGTTCCTCTTGTTTCAGGAGTGTTTCCAACTCTGATTTGTCGAATAGGTCCGTATTTCCCAAAAATATCATACATTTCCTCCGCTGTGATTTTATACGGCAGGTTCCGAATATAAAGGGTCCGATTGACCTCTGGGGGCAGCCGGATGTCAGCTCGCTTGGCCGCTTGCATCGCCATGGCGCCGATCGGAGGGGGGGGGTGTGGGGGGGTGCCGCCTCGGAGAGAAACCGCGGCCGGGAAGGGGCCTGCCTGGCTGCGCCGCCGATCGCCGCTGCCGCGGGGGACCCGGATGCTATCCCATACGCTAATAACCCGGGTAATGCCTTTTTACAATCTATGTCCCGAACGCTCCGCTTTTCTAAAAAGCATATGAGCGAATCGTACGTCGCTTGTCTCTCCATACCTTCGTCAGCGCCGTTGCAGCCTTTGCGAGATTCCGGCGACGCGTGGCCGTCCCTATTCCGTTTTCAATATTTCCTCATCCCTGATCCTTTCTCTGCAATTCTTCTTTATATGTCCCTTCTTTCCACAGTAAAAACAACATCTCTGTTCCTTCTTTACTACTACGCTCCCTTGTTTCGTTCCAGCAGACCTGTGTTCACCAGTCCGCCCTTTGCGATCCTCTCTGACCGCTGCTACCATCATTTTTACTTGTCGCTTGCTGCTCTCTTCTTCCCGCCTTACGTAGACTTTCTGAGCTTCCCTCAATAATTCATCCAACCCTCTATTCTGCCAGTCTTCTAACTTTTCAATATTCTTTCTGATATCTTCCCATGATTTTGCCACAAACTGAGTTTTGAGGAGCGCTTACCCTAAAGGGTCGTCTGGATTTACCCCAGAGTACAGCTGAAGGGCTTTCCTCAGTCGTTCCAGCCACTCAGTAGGGCTTTCGTCTTTCTTTTGCATTTCATTAAATGCTTTATTGATATTCTGGCCACAGGGTACTGCTTCTCTAATTCCCTGAATTACTATAGTTCTCAGGTCCTGCATATGAGTTCTATGCACCGGATCCTGATTATCCCAATTAGGTCTTTGAAGTGGCCATTTCAAAAATTGATTTAATCTTTCTGCCACTCCAAGTGGGTCCTCAATTAAGTTTCCCATCTTGGTTCTTTTAAAATCTCGTAGGTCAGCCGAGTTTAGGGGTACGGAAATATATCCGATGACAGGTTGAGGTCCCCCCATGGGTATTTCCCTTAGGGGGTACATCTGAGCTGCCCCTTTTTGACTTCTAGTTACGCGTCTAGGAAGAGGGGGAGACCCTTGTTCCGACTCTGGTGGGGGAGTGGGCTCTCTGGGGACCTCTGGAGGGGCTGCGGGAGCAGGAGGAGGAATGTAAGGAGGGGGGGTTAGAAGGGTTTCGTCTAACTCTTCCTTCTTTTTTTCGTTGTTTAATTTCTATTTCATTCAGCAGGTAAAGTCTAGCTCCCGGTCTTTCTAGCCACACTTCCGCATATTGACTCTCCTCTGGGTTAAGGGGTTGTTTTTTTTTTTATTATTAACCCAGAGGTTTAATTGCTGTCTTACCCAATCTTCTTCTGACCCATAGACTGGCCAAAAGACATTTTTAGAAATCTTCTTCCCTCCCCATATCTTAGTACAATATTCTATCATCTTCTGCTTATCTTTCCCTAGGGTTCCAGGGAAATATCTCCAATTGTCTAAGATATATGCCAGAGGGGTATTCTTAGGTACAGTGGGTACCCTTCCCATGGGAGTCGAAGGCTTGCTGCCCTTCGCCCCCATCTTCTGGAATATCCACAAACATACACTCACTCGCTCCCCTTGTTCCTGGCCCAGTCCCTCGCGGGAGATGGGAGACGCAGTACTTAAGAGTCCGCACTCGCTTGGTTCAGTATATCGAACCTCTCACTCGTTATATTCCAGGAAACCCAATCCCGCCCGAACGGCAAACCCGCGAACAAATTCGCAATATACTTACGCGTCCTGCGTCTTCGTCCGGACTCCCGTGCACAGAATTTTATGGGATTTTACCGGTTTCTCCTTTGCTCATTATTCTAGAATTTAGGTTCGTCGGTAAGGTTGGAGTAAGCTGTTGGTCGCGGGGCCGCGAAATGTCGCGGGGCGCCTCCCCGGAGGACCAAAGCCCACCGTTCCTTATCCGAGTCACAGCACCAGAATTGTTATAAATTGAGACCACAATAGATCATAATCCAATTAAAATTTTTATTAATTACAGCAAGTAGAATACGAGCAAAAACAGCGCTGGACGACAGGGGAGTCTGCGCTCCGCCAACTGCCGTCCTGAGCAGTTCAAACAGTCCCTTTTTATACCTTTTTTTTTACTTTCGTGTTCATGAAGTAGTGGAGGTGTTGACCCTTCATTCATATGCACAAGCAGCATCCTGGACACCTGGCGGTTATCTTATCTTTCACAAGCGGCATCCTGGACACCTGGCGGTTATCTTATCTTTTGTTGCCTAATCTTTACATTGGGCTTAACATAAATCTTAATAAACAATACCCTATTCCATAGTTTCTTACAGGTTTATCAGTGTCAATAAAATCATTGTCTGAGTTGTCCTGTTCCCGTGCTTGGTCCTGTGTTGTGAGGGTCGCTGCAGTCAGTGACAGAAGCTTTGGGGGCAGAGGAGGTGTGGACGGAATCGCCATCGCTGACAGTGTCTTGAGAAGAGTCACGCTGTCGGTGGAATTTACAGCTTCCTCTGGTTTAGCACCGTTAGTAGAATTAGTCCACACTTGGCAAAGAGTAGTCAGAATTTGCCACCAAGGTGCTAAATGCATTCCCGACACGGAGTTCCCCTCTGCGGCAGCATCATACAATTGTCTGCTGACCGCTTTAATTTCTTTCAAAGTCTCTAAAGTTTCTTGACTGCTCGCCTGTCTCAATGAGTACAGGTTTCTAAAGCTTCTTAAAATTTCTTCAAATATTTAAAATCTCTAAGGTTTCTTGGCTGCTCACCTGTCTCGATGCATACAGGCGTTATCCTCGGGGTTTAGGTTGTCCGCCTGGTCCAGACAGCAAGACACTCGTTCAGCCAAGCCGTCTCCTCCGGAACGCAGCCCTCTTCCACGAGCTGTCTTTTTTCCGTCCTTATTCTTCCAAGGCTTCGGAACACCACCATAGGGGTCACCATTTGAGGAGACTGAGGCACGGACTCCCTGATCTGACTAGATATATACGTCTCTTTCTGGGGACGAAGCCTGATTCCCCGTTACAGATTTCCCACAGCTCACCTCTCAACTCCAGAGGGATTTATGGCCAGCCAGCTCCTGCTTCCTTTCAGCAGATCATTCAAAGTTCTGTGGGATTCGCTGCATGTCGCTCAGATAGGCGATTCGAGAGCCCTTCACGTTAGATCCTTAAACGTATCACGTCGGGGTCACCAATTTGCGGCGAATGAAGAGACGGGACGCAGCTTGATGCAAGCAAATGTCCATTTATTAGTGATTTTCTTACAATTATATATGTTTCTACCTTCTACATATTACACACTGATTGGTTAAATCTTAAGCGTAAAAAACACTAATTGGTTAATTTTTAAGGCACACCGTTAGAACAATAGATACTTACTAGTTTATCTTGACCTAGCAATAATTTTTATTCCAAGGTTAGGGAGTTTCTTTCTACGCGGCTTTCTTAATTACATATTGGCGCCATCTGTTCCCTTATCTGGCTACTCGTTTCTCTGTCCGTCTGGTTGCCTCCTTAACTGTGCCGGCTCAGGGGCCTGCAGTTAGCTTGTTCCTTTGCTCCCAGGGCTTGTGCCCTACAAGTTCTAACAAGTCTCTATTCATCAGGCTATCAGTACTTGGACTCTTGTCCTTGAGGCCTTGTCCTACACAAAGGCAATCCTATTGTATCATAAGTCAAGCAAGCGGGGCAGAAGACCAGCTTGGCTGAATAGGGAGCTCGTCTTGGATCTCAGGAGACAAAAGAAATTGTATGATCAATAGAAGGAAGGTCAGGCTTTGCAGGAAGATTACAGAGACGTGGTTGGTACATGCAGGGAGAAGACACAAAAGTCCAAAGCTCAATTAGAGTTGAAACTGGCCAGTGTTGTGTCAGAAAACAAGAAAGGCTTTTTAAAAGTATGTTAATAGCAAGAGGAGGTGCAAGGAAAACATAGAACCAATATTGTTGAAGACAGTCACCTGGTTTCAGCTGGGATAGAGTTAATTTTCTTCTTAGTAGTACAGTGCTGTGTTTTGGATCTGGTGTGAGAAAAATGTTGATAAGTCACTGATGGTTTTAGTCATTGCTGGGTGATGTTTATACTAAGTCAAGGACACTTCAGTTTCTTGGGCCCTGCCAGCAAGAGGGCTGGAGGGGAACAGAAACTGGGAGGGGACACAGCCAGGACAGCTGACCCAAACTAGCCAAAGAGGTATTCCATACCATATGACACCATGCTGAGTATATAAACTGGGGGAAGAAGAAGGAAGGGGGGACATCTGGCATTATGGTGTTTGTCTTCCCAAGTAACCATTGCACGTGATGGAGCCCTGCCTTCCTGGGGATGGCCAAACACCAGCCTGCCCATGGGAAGCAATGAATGAATTCCTTATTTTGCATTGCTTGCATGCGCAGCTTTTGCTTTACCTATTAAATTGTTCTTATCTCAACCCTCATGTTTTACATTCCTTTCCATTTCTCCTCCCCATCCTTCTGTTTGAGGGGAAGTGAGTGAGTGGCTACGAGGTGCTTGGTTGCCAGCTGGGGTTAAACTTTAGCACTGACATTTAGGGATGAAGAAAAAGCAGAGGCATTCAATGTGTTTTTTGCCTCAGCCTTTAATAATACTGATAGACCTTGGGCTGCCCGGTTCTCTGAGTTGGAGGGACCACAACTGTGGTAACAATGACTTTCCATTTGTGGACACTGAAATTGTAAGGAACCAGCTGTATCAGCTGAATGTTCACAACTCCATGGGGCCTGATGGGATTCATCCCAGAGTACTGAAGGAGCCAGCAGATGTTACAGCAGGACCCCTCTTGATCATCTACCAAAAGTCTTGGGAGTCTGGGGAGGTCCCTGCTGACTGGAAGCTAATCAACAGTATTCCAATTTACAAGAAGGGCATGAGGGAAGACCCAGGAAGCTACAGAACTGTTAGTCTCATCTTAGTACTTGGAAAAATTATGGAGAGGATCATACTGGGTACTGCTGAAAGGCATTTAAAGAATAATGCAATCATCAGCACAGTCAACATGGGTTCACAAAGTCCTTTTATAATTAATCTGATATCCTTCTACGATAAGGTCATCTGCCTAGTGGATGAAGGGAAGGCGGTTGGATGTAGTTTTTCTGGATTTTAGGAAGGCTTTTGATACTGTCCCTCACAGCATCCTTCTGGACAAGCTGTACAACTGTGGGATGAGGAGGTTCACGGTGTGCTGGGTGAAGACCTGGCTGAAGGGCAGGGCTCAAAGTGTTGTAGTGAATGGGGCTACATCTGGCTGGTGACCAGTCACCAGCGGTGTTCGTCAGGACTCAATTCTAGGACCAGTTCTGTTCAATATTTTTATCAATGATCTGGATGCAGGAGTTGAATGGACCATTAGCAAGTTTGTTGATGATACTAAACTGGGAGGTGCTGGTGACTCTCTTGAGGGATGAGAGGCCTTGCAGAGGGATCTAGATAGACTGGAGCATTGGGCAATTGTTAATGGCATAAAATTTAACAAGAACAAAAGCCAGATTCTGCACCTGTTGTGGGAGTAATGCCAGGCACAAGTATAGATCAGGAGAGGAGTAGCTGGAGATCAGCCCTGCAGAAAGGGATCTGGGGGTGCTGGTTGACAGCAGGCTCAATAGGAGTCAGCAGCGTGCCCTGGCAGCCATAGGGCAAACTGCATTCTGGGGTGAATTAATCGCAGCATAACCAGCAGGCCAAAAAGAGTTCATTATCCTGCTCTATTTAGTGTTAGTGTGACCTCACTTTGAGTACTGTGTGCAGTTCTGGGCTCCATAATTTAAGAAGGATGTTAAGGTACTTGGATGTGTAAGGTACAGAGGCTGGTGAAAGGGCTGGAAAGCATATCCCAGGGGTCCTCAAACTACGGCCCACGGGCCGGATACAGCCCCCCAGGGTCCTCAGTCCAGCCCCTGGTATTTACAGAACACACACACACACACACACCGGGGGTTGGGGGGGGAAACCAAGCAGCCGCAGATGACCTCCTGCCACTTCATCTGCGCGCTGGCCCCCTGTTTAAAAAGTTTGAGGACCCCTGGCATATTCTATGAGGAGCAGCTGATGACTCTGGGTTTGTCTAGTTTAGAGAAAAGGAGAATGAGGGGCAATCTCATTACTCTCTACAGCTTCCTGAGAAGGGGAGGTAGAGGCAGAAGTGCTGATCTCTTCTCCCTGATATTCAGCGACAGGACATATGGGAATAGTTCAAGGCTGTGTCAGGGGATGTTCAGACTTGACATTAGGAAACATTTCTTTACCAAGAGGCTGGTCAAACACTGAAACAGGCTCCCTAGAGAGGTGATTGATGCCCCAAGTCTGTCAGTGTTTAAGAGGCATTTGGGCAATGCCCTTAATAACATGCTTTAACTTTTGATCAGCCCTGAAGTGGTCATGCAGCTGGACTAGATGATCAGTGTAGGTCCCTTCCAACTGAGCTCTTCTATTCTAGCTTAGCTGGTTAGACTATTTTAAAAGTACTTGAGTGGATTTATTCATTTATGTGATCTAGTCAGAACATATTAGGAACAGTAAGTTGTTTAGAAACTAGAATGAAAAGCAAGAGTTTATTAATTTATATTTTTTATTTACATTCAGCTTAAGTAACTCAATTTTTTAAAAGTATAGCATTTTGGGGAAATTTCAAGACTTTCAGAAAGGCATTAATTCAGGAAAAGATGCCTGGGGAATTCAACATGTGATGATTTGAGGCACAGAGTCCATGTCTTGTAAGTTAATGATTATCAAGTGTATATATCCAAAGGACTGAAAATTTGGAAAGCTGTGTAGAACTGGGTAGTTAATTTCGAACAAAATTTGATGCATTGGTTAACTTTGGAAATTACCTACAGACAGTAGCATTGCTTTAATTCTTTCATAATTAATAGATTAAACCATATAGATCCTGATGCTTTTGTGTCATGCAGTTACTGTGTCTTTATGGATCTCAGCTGATATCTGGTAGATTTCATTGCATGAATCTTTTACAATTTTCTCAGCCTTAAGATTGAGAGTAATACCAGACTAATTTCTAATGGATTGATAGGTTTAGTTAATATTTTTATAAAGCATTCAGTTCCTTGTGTAGGGGGTACAAAATAAATGTAGAAGATTAGTTTATAATTCAGAAACAATTTATTTGGAGATTCTATTGAGAAATCTATCATGGCAGTGATCACCATTTGGGAGAGAGGAGGTTGGATCACAGCTCCCTAGTTCTTATGAGCTCTTTAAAGTGAATGGCAGCAGATGGGAAAAAAGAAAATGTGGATTTCCCTGGCTTAGCATCTCAATACTCTTCCTGGAGGTCTAGAGGAATTATTTCTAACTCTTTCTTTATTTTTCCCCTCAGGTTGGAGGTCACACAATGCTGCCTATTCGTTGGATGCCTCCAGAAAGTATCATGTACAGAAAGTTCACCACAGAAAGCGATGTCTGGAGCCTGGGGGTCATATTATGGGAAATATTTACCTATGGCAAACAGCCATGGTATCAGCTCTCAAACAATGAGGTGTGTGTATTATATTTTCAAATAACATAGAGGGCGGCATTTTAACTGGTGGCATGGCTTCTCTGGGGAAAGGACAACAGTAAATTTATTTAGTAGAAGCAATTACCCTGATATCATATAATTATGGTATTGTCACAAACTTTGTGGTTGAAATTCTTTTTCACCCTTTTCTCAGATGGATGGAAGTAGGACTATACTAAGTTGGGACATACCTTCTTCCTTTGTATAGGATAGTCTGCTCTGGGTGACCACGAGGCAATAAAAAGGAGCTTACCTGTCTCCCAAACTGGCATTGGGTGATTTCAGTTACATATCAGGAAATGTCATCGTCACAAAGTAGTTGTTCTAAAACATTCTTGAATAGACTGAAGGAATATGGAAATCTCTTCATACCTGGGAAATCAAAAGTAATCCCTTTCCACAAATTAGCCATGGTGGTACTCATAAAGCATAAGGAGGGAGGGAGAGGTGCTCTATGTGAGACGATTGAAACTGCTTGCTTCTGAGATGAGGTGAGATTTATACACATATAGGGCAGGTATGATATTGCTTGCTTACCACTGTTCCCTCATGAATGCAAGGGATAACACAGGTTAACACAACATCACATTACATCAGATATTGCTCCTTGACATCCTACGTTATGGTGATTTTTCCATATCATATCCCACTACCTGTACATCTACCTAGAAATGCAGCTCTTCTGCAGAGGTGGCCAGGTGACTTCCACCAGTGAGGCTGCTGTGGCTATTAGCAGCTAGCTCTTCCATGGGTGAGGCCTATGTAATTGGAATGGCTACACTGATCCTTTCCTTGTGATTTCTTGTAGGTGATTGAGTGCATCACTCAAGGCAGAGTGCTGCAGCGACCTCGCACATGCCCCAAGGAAGTATATGAGTTGATGCTGGGCTGTTGGCAAAGAGACCCTCACATGAGGCTCAACATCAAAGAAATACATTCCCTCCTCCAGAATTTGGCTAAGGCATCTCCAGTTTACCTGGATATTTTAGGCTAAAATATCCTAGCATTTCTTCTTATGATCTGCGTGAATGAATGTATTCAACTGCCACTGAACTCCATTAAAATGTGTTCTTAACTTTGACAGTACTAATGACAAAGATATGAAGAAGCTTTCAAAAGGCAAGCAATGTACACATCTATAGACACAGTACTGACTTTTTAGACATTGCTGAAGCATATCTTCACTCTCAGTTTCTATCATTTTTCCTCTAATCAATTTGGTTTCTGCATTATTGTAACTCCGCATAGACAAAGGCCTTAAAAACTTGATCTGTTATATCAGCAGACTCTCCAGTTAACCCACCGCAACTAACAATGGCTTGTTGTATTCATGCTTTTGATGTGGATGAATAGAAAAATATATTTATCTCAAACTTTGTGATTTCTTCTGTATAGATACCAGGAGTCTCTTTGTATTCACCTCAGTTTTTTTGCTTCAGCATATGGGTAGAAAAAGACTAATGTTCTTTACATGAAGCATATTTCTTGCAGACACAAAGCTAGATGGAATGAGAAGAGCACTTATGTGACCCAATGTCTGAAAGAACCATGGGATCAGATGGCATCCAAAGCCACTAAAAAAATCACAAACAATTTGATGGAAGGCAAGAGATGGTTTAGCACTTTCCTTGGATAGTCTTTCTGAGGAGTAAAGGGATTGTTCAAGGAGGTGCATGGCCAGCATTTTTCATTGCCAGATACAAGTCTATGATAAAAGGGAAAAAGATATTGTCTGCACTGCACACAATTATGCTACAAAATGATGAACAAAACACATGCCCTTATTTTGTCTTCTGGTAGGATATTGGCATGCCACTGGTATAAAAATGTTCTCCAGCTAGTCTTTGGTAATAAAGGCTGAAGCTAGGCTTATTAATGTACAGGATTAATTTCAGGATCAAGTGTTTAAACTAAGGATTTTGTTAAGATAGGGTACGCTATAGATGCTGGGGTAGGTGTATCTTATATGGTGCTTGTCCAGCAGCATACTCCTTCCTTCCTCAATATTTTTTAACTGTGCAAGCAAAACTGCATGGTATTTGTTGATTAATGCCCTTTGTGCAGAAAATAAACTTTCATCTTGTAGTACACCCTTGTACTAACTCATATATATAAACCTCATATAGCTAACTCATAATAACATTAACTTATATTTCATTAAAGGGGCTAATGGAGGACACAATTACAATAGACTGATATTACATGAATAATCTAAAGCACAGAGATCACTGGTTATGTTTAAGCCACGGTGGGGGATAGATTAAGATCCCTGGACAAAATAAATGACATTGAGATTACAGCTTACTATTCAGAGTGCAAAGACCCTGAATTCAGCACCATATTTGTGTCAATGCTAGTGCTGTCATTCCCAATATCCACTTTAAAAAAATTATTTGTTTTTGATTGGATGGACATTGTACATGTACAGCATTTGCATGGCCACTGTGTTGATGACAAATGCATGGGTATATCTTGGTTTTCAAACTGGAAGTTGAAGATTTCAAATTCAGAGGTAGGATTATTTTTAATATGATTTCTTACAAATGAAAACCTACCTTACCTAGTCCTCAAGACTTTTGCCTCCCTCTGTGAGTGGGCATTGCTGCAAAAAAAGTGATCTTTCTTTTCTTTTTCTCTTTGTTTTTTCTTATTGACATGAGCCAGATCAAAATAGTCCTTCATCTTTGTGTTGAGAGTATTATATTTAATAAATTAAACATTTTAATTTTGCAAATGTTCCCATAATATTCTTAATATATAAATTACTTGTATATATTATTTATTGAGGCACTTTAGCTTGTTCCTTCAGAAGCTTTTAGAGATAGCTCATAAACATTTTGAACATTTTCAAAAGAAAACAGTTCACAGGACAGTGGTACATTTTTACCCTTCTCAATGTCATTAAAAAGGCAGCATTACAAATAAACATGAGAATATAGCTGTAAAGCCATACTCAGTTTTCCTTTAATAAACTAGATGTTATTTTTTTAACCAGTACTGAACTGGAAACACACATAAAGTCTAAGAAAAATTCCAGCAAAATCAGCCTTAAAATTTTACTAGACTGTCTTAAAAGTTCACATAGAAAGCTAGTTCACATAGAAAGCTAGATAAAGACTGAGCATCCAGCGAAACCCATTCTCTTGAGAATCTGATTTTTATGTTATAAAGGAATTTGCACATAATTTTCAACATAACAGCAGTGGAAAAAGAAGGTGTCATAGTCTGCTAATACTGTGCAGTAGGAAAGGGTTGCAGGTGATGGAATGGGAGGTGTTAAGCTTCTGCCTGCTGTATTTTTAGTTTCTTATGAGCTTAAGAAAAAGGCATTGAGATGCTTCTGTTGCAATGTAGGCTCTAACATTGAAATCAAACACGTGGATTTTGCAAGTACTGAAAGAATGTATACTCCAAAAAACCAACAAAAACCAAACCCCTGAAATTGTGCTTTAGCAGCATCTTATTTTTTATTTACTATGACTATGACTAATGACTATGAGTCATTTTAGAGACTAGCTAATGTTACAACATATTGTGCAATAATGTAGCAGTATGTTAAACCTCTAAAGCAGGGGTCCTCAAACTACGGCTCGTGGGCTGGATACAGCCCCCCAGGGTCCTCAATCTGGCCCCCAGTATTTACAAAACCCCCCGCCCCCCCCCGCCGGGGGTTGGGGGGGAAACCAAGCAGCCGCAGATGACTGCCTGCCACTTCATCCATGCGCTGGCCCCCTGTTTAAAGAGTTTGAGGACCCCTGCTCTAAAGGACCAAATGTTCAACAAAGCCACCAGTATGGATAACCTTAAGCTATATCATTACTCTTCTTCATCATACATAAAAGGCATAATCAGAGTAGACAAGCTATTAACTGTAGTTATATATATTTTACTTTTTTCATTAAAAGGTAATATATATGTATAAATTTACATACATCTACATTACTGCAAATTATAATTAGTGCTATTAAAAGTCTGCTAAATGACCGAAATAAAAAAAGAAAAAAAATATTTTTCTATGTTTGTGAAATTCAACTTTTTAGACTGGTGTGCAGCAGAGAAAGTGCTAAAATGCAAGAGATATAACAAGCACTTTTTTCCCCAAAATGACTGCTTAAAAACTTTTCTTCCATTCCCATCTGACTTGCTGATTTCTCACAAGGAAATGATCTAAGCTCCAAAAGCAGTTTGATTTATTGTCATTTTCAGGTTTGTGCTATTGCTTTTTTTATTGTCCTAGAATAACAGTGCAGCTTCACTAGCATTTTATAATTGTATGTAATAACAAAATAATTCCAGGACTATTCAGACTGCAGCACTACCTGCAGGACAATGGTGAGAATACCAAAATTCAGCAGTAATAATAGCAGCATTTGCATGCTCTTTCTCTCTCTCTCCCCCTCACCCACATCTTTTTGAGAGATTGTTTCTGTTGTGGCTGATGTAGACTTTTACAAAACACTTTGAAAATAAAAGAAATAACCCAATAAAATGATCAGGTCACTGAATGACTAAGGTACAACGGGAATGTGTTAGAACAAGACTATCTCTGAGTTGTTGCAGCCTGAAAATTAATTCAAATGCTGCTATATTGAGGCAAGTGCAGGGGAACAAATCAGGGTTTCTAATAAAACATGAAGGTTTTGATAGCACAGGAAGTTGTATTTTCTTGTCAGGGCTGGTATGAACCAGTGCTGCTTTAAATCAAAAGCCTTAGTTAGAATACTTTTGGCTTGTTTTTTTGTGGGATGGGCGGGTGTGTTACTATAATTAATCACAAATATGAAGCAAAAATTAAAAGTGCACATGTTTCAGGAAAACATTGTGAATTTCACAACAACAGAGTGACTATTTTGCCATCTTTTAAAGATATTTCAGGAGAAGGAAAAGGAAATTCTAAGTACATTATTTTACCATCTATGCATTCTAGACCAGGTCTACAGGTTGGTGGGTTTTTTTGTTTGCTTGTAGAAGACTGAGTGACAACCGGCTAGTGTTTTATAAACACTGATTACTTTGAGCAAGGATAATAGAAGCTGCTAGTAGTGGGGCTTTTTGATAGATATATGTAAGAAAACAGAGATCAAATCAAATCTTTACAGAGGCCTCTTGCAGCTTATATGTATCATTCTGCAACTTAATGAAAACCAGCTAAGAATGTTTTATATACACAAGAAATTTAATTCAACACTGGTGTTCAATTACATCACCAATAGATATAGAATCAATTATGAAATATTTGTCCCAGCCCTGCACTTCACCTATACTTTATGTATATACATATATTTCTAAATCTCTCTTGCTTTGTCACCTGAGACAGATAGACATATCTACATATAAATATAGATCTCCATATTGTCACCAAACTGTGACCTGGTGTGTAGTGCTATCTTTCTACTTTCCTTTGTCTTTTTCTTTTCTTATGTGATGTCTCTGTGCAAATATTTAGTGGTTCTCATTTTGCAGTTTGCTATAGCAAGGCTGATTTTGAAGTGATGCCTATGTATCAGTGTTAAAAGTTTTGTTTCTGAATCATGTGACCAGCTTCTCTTGACATGACATGGAAAGTTTCTTGTGTTATAGTGTATTTAATAAAAATGATGTCTTACAATAAACAATGTAATTCAAAAGAAAGATTCAATGATTACTTTAAAAGACATACAATTTTCATGAAGGGCTGTGTGCTATTTTATTTTTTGTTTTAATGTCTTTGTTCACCTCCATTCCTTCTGAAAAGGTTGAAATTAAGATATAGTTTAGTATGCTTAGAAGCATTATATATTTCCACTCTAAAACCCTGAATAAAAGCCAGATCACTGAATTCCTAGGTGAGGAAAGAAGAGTTCCATAAAAATAATAGGAAAATAAATATCCGATTTTAATGTAATCTGTTAGGCTCTTTTCTTAATTTTTATTTCTTTTTTCTCGAAAATTAAGATCCTATTTGAACACTTATTCATTTGGAGAGCTGGCTTTGCAAATAACTTAAGGCCACTTGTTTCTCCTTCAATGTGCACAACATGCAGCAGCCAAGCATAGTCCCCTTTGCTGTTCAGCAACAGGGCCTTCCACAGCCTAATAAGAGTCAAAGGCCTATCAGCTCTTTCTGCACCTTCTGTATAAAATCCATAGAGAATTGTGAAACACTAAAAAGGCTGGTAGGGGATATTCAATACAGGTCCTGCTCCTGAGCTTCTGCTAAGGTTCAACAAATTTCAAAATTGATTTAATGATGAAGAAGTCTCTGTACTGGGGCAGATCCATTCTCTGGGAGATGCTGCTCATCACCACTTGTGGCAGCCCATCTTCAGTAGCCAAACAAAGAGGGGTGATGTCTAGGCTGCCCCCATCTCTTCTTCTTGGCCCTTTCCCAGCTGCCTTCTGCAGCTGCTCATCTTGTCCCCAGCCTGTAACAGAGGAGCCAGGACTGGGTCTCACCTCCAGCTCCCTAGACCCAGCCAATTACCTCCTCTCTGCTAGAGCCCATCTAGACTTTGCTTGACATGGCAACTAATAAATCACCCAGTGACATAGTTTTATTGTTTTAATGATCTTGAAATTAAAACATTGAAATACCTATCTGTCCTGGTTTTATTGCATTAATTAAATCTTCTCACATAAGAAGAGTCAATCTGCATTGTTCCAGAGACTACATAAATACTCCTTGGAGACATACACATTCACATCACCTTTCACTCATTTATCTTGCTCAGGTAACCAAACTGACCGGTGCTAGGAACATGTG
This sequence comes from Falco rusticolus, assembly GCF_015220075.1. Classification (NCBI taxonomy): domain Eukaryota; kingdom Metazoa; phylum Chordata; class Aves; order Falconiformes; family Falconidae; genus Falco; species Falco rusticolus. Next base: position 8,441,792 of record NC_051209.1, on the reverse strand, counting down.
AAGAGATGCCTCCTGCCTTTGACACCTCAGCTCCCAGGCATGCTTCTGACCTTCTCTCTGTCACCCTGAATGCTGTCCAGAATTTGCAGATTCCTGGCACATCCTCCTTGAATTGCCACTCTTCCAGTACTTTTGCTGCAATATACTTTGGAAATTGGCATATATACACATATACAAACAAATTACTGGGTGTATTGACTTATATGTCAAGCTTTTGGTAGTCAGGGGCTTCAGGGCTGGCCAGAAGCTTCCCCCGTTTCAGTGTAAGAGACTGTCCGTGAGAACCACCATCGCCACAGCAGATGTTTGTCTCAACATTGCTATGGCAGGAAACTCACATCACCACAGCAAGTATTTATCTATGGCAGGAAGCCAACATCACTGCCACAGCAGAGGTTTATCTCAACATTGTTAAGGCAGGAAACCCACTAACTGACACCATGGAGCAACAGGGGAAGCTAATCCTGAGAAACTTAACCAAGTCCCTGTGCATGTGCCCAGACCCAGGGTCAGGGGGATCAAGGGGCCTGGAGACCTCTGAGGACTACCTGATGGTATTGGGCACGCACACCACCGCCAGGTGGAAGGTGTGGTTAAGCAGAACAGCTCATGACAACCCTTTAAAAGAACAGAACCAACCAACATCGGAGGGAACATTCCCCCACTGGACTTGGAAACAAATTGGACTGTCAGGACACTGCAGCTCTGGGGTGGTAGCTATTGCTATGAACTCTTTCATTCTTTCTTTCCTTCCTTTCTTTATCTCTCACTCTCTCCTTTGCATTTGCAAACCTGTGATCAGGCAAATAAAGTTCTTTGGATCTTGACTCCATTTTGAGTCTTAATTCTGTTCCCAAGAATACAAGCAGAACCTCACTCTGGTCTTGGACTGGCATGCGACAGAGCCTGTTTCAGCCAGCTCCAAGACAAACATGCCACTGGCCAAAGCAGAGCCAATCAGAAACATTGGTAGTGCCTCTGTGCTAACATATCTAAGAAAGAAAAATATATGCTGTGCAACAGCTGTGAGAGATAGGAGCGAGGAAGTGTGAGGGAAACAACCCTGCATGTACACAAGGTCAGTGAAGGAGGGGGAGGAGATGCTCCAGGCACTGAACAAGATTCCTTTGCAGCCCATGGATGAGACCATGGTGATGCAGGTTCATAGAATCAGAGTCACTGAGGTTGTTGGAAAAGATCTTTAAGATCATCAAGTCCAACCTTTAAGCCAGCACTGCCAAGTCCATTACTAAACCATGTCCCTAAGCACCACGCTTACCTGTTTTTTTTCAACACCTCCAGGGATGGCGATTCCACCACCTCCCTGGGCAGGCTGTTCCAATGTTTCACCACCCTTTCAATGAAGAAGTTTTTCCTAATATCCAATCTCAACCTCCCCTGGCGTAACTTGAGGCTGTTTCTTCTTGTCCTGTCACTAGTAAACTGGGAGAAGAGACCAACACCCACCTGCCTACAACTTCCTTTCATGTAGTTGGAGAGAGCAGTAAGGTTCCCCTTGAGTCTCCTCTTCTCCAGGCTAAACCACCCCAGTTCCCTCAGATACTCTTCATAAGGCTTCTGCTCCACAACCTTCACCAACTTCATTGTCCTTCTCTAGACATGCTGCAGCACCTCTATGTCCCTCTTGAAGTGAAGGGCCTAAAAGTGAACACAGTATTCGAGGTGTGGCCTCACCAGTGCTGAGTACAGGGGGATGGACAATCACTTCCCTTGTCCTGTTGGCCACACTGCTTCATATACAAGCCAGGATGCTGTTGGCCTTCTTGGCCACCTGGGCACACTGCTGGCTCATGATCAACCAGCACCCTGAGGTCCTTTTCCTCCAGGCAGCTTTCCAGCCACTCTTCCCCAAGCCTGTTGCATTGTGTGGGGTTGTTGTAATCCAAGTGCAGGACCCGGCACTTCTCCTTGTTGAACCTCATACAATTGGCCTCAGACCATTGATCCAGTCTGTCCAGATCCTTCTGGAAAGTCTTCCTACCCTCAAGAAAATCAAAACCCTCCCTCAACTTGGTTTAGTCTGCAAACTTACTGAGGGTGCACTCAATCCCCTTGTCCAGATTGTCAATAAAGATATTAAACAGGACTGGCCCAAATACTGAGCCCTGGGGAACACCATGTGTGACCGGATGCCAGTTGAATGTAACTCCATTCACCACCACTCTTTGGGCTTGGCTGTCCAGCCAGCTTCATGAAGGACATACCCCACAGTGGAGCAGGGGAATAGTGTGAGGAAGGAGTCGTGGACAGAGTGTTATGAACTGATCACAACCTCCATTCCCCATCCCCAGTGCTGCTCAGGGGGAGGAAGTAGGATGTCAAGAGTGAAGTTGGGCCAAGGAAGAAGGGAGGGGTGGGAGGAAAGGTGTTTTAGTTTCTTTTTTATTTCTCAATATCCTACTCTGGTTTTGATTGGCAATTAAATTAATTTTCCCAAGTCAAGTCTGTTTTACCCATGATGGCAATTGCTGCGTGACCTCCCTGTCCTTATCCAGACCCATGAGCTTTTTGTCACGTTTTCTCCCTCTGTCCTGTTGAAGAGGGGAGTGATAGAGAACCTTGGTTGGCACCTGGAGGCCAACCCATCACACTGAGCCTACAGCAAGTGCAAAAAGTATAGAAATATAGTATTTCAGACTCCTAGCAACAGAGTAGGTAAAAATGAAAACCAGACGCTTGTTTCCCTGGCAGTATTCTCTATGTAAACTGTGCATTTTACTTTTGTTGCCTCCAATTACTATTTATAGAAATGTCTTTTTTTTAAATTGAGTGATTTTCAGCACTTGATTTATTCTATGAAGAGCACTGTTCACATTCCCACTTACTATAATTAACAATTTAAAAAATCACAGGTAGGAACTGCAAGTCTTTTGGAGACAAAATAGAATGAGCATATGAAAGGCATATTCCCCATTTCCCTCTTCCTCCCTCTCATCCCTGAACTAGATTTTTTCAGTAGAGTCTGTTTATTTACCTCTTTTCTCCAAGCTGCTACATAAGAAAGTCTCTGCAAATAACTCATTATAAACTTGGGTCATCCCTTTTCATTTACATTTTTTGTACTGCTTCATGATTTTGGGAATTATATTGACAAATGACATTATCACCAGTCATTTTTAACAACCCAGAATCTAAAGAGGCTTGGATAAGAGAAAGCAGATGCAAAGTAAACATGGTGCCTCTGATAGCAGAGAGGCCACTAAATAAATATGCACTTTGCTTGCTTAAAATAACACCTATTGGCAGTAAATGTTTTCAGCCTTTTTACTACTGGGGAATTAATCACTTGGGCAAGAGCTAGGCTCTTTGCAATCTGTTCCAGTGCTCTTTTGGCTCATGTTATGTTGTACAACTTCACTGACCTCAGCGTTAGGCAGCCAGGTAGGGATTAATGAAGTTAGTAATATAAATCACAGGTAACATTGTTTTCCCAAGGTGTGAAAAATCCTGTAGCAGTTTCATAATAGGATATGTATTGCTTAAAGGTTACTTTCAGACTAGAATTACTGCTAAAAAATCTACTTGTAAATGTGACGTAGGAAAGGGTCCAAAGATGGTTTTCTTGAGCCAGAATGGTATATGGAACAAATTTGGCTGCCAACTCATTTTGGGCAAAGTCAAAGTTTTGTTTAAAACCTAGAAACTCAACTAATGGATATTAAATTTCTTAATTTCAAGTTTGCAGCACTGAAAAGCCCAGCCTAGAGCCTCACCAAAAGTAGCAGCATACAGCTGCAGAGTTGGAGACAGTGAGGCCCATAAAACCTGAACTGAGACTGTGGGAGACAGGATGTCTCCTGAGACCCTTGTAGGAGACCAAGTGGAAGCTAACGACTGGTAAACCCCTAGAAAAGAGGGACTGTTTGCTCAAAAGGGTATGGACAATGGCACAAGATGAAACTCAATTAACAGGGGTGGAGACCTCCTGAATCTGAGAGACAGCTCAAACACTCAAAAGACTGATAAGAGGGAACATCTTGCCAAAGGCTGGATGATTGCCCAAGAAGCAACAGTCAGCAAATATTAACTCAGTTCAAGCCCAAAAACACTTGCCCCCCCCACCTGTAAGGAACATGCTTATTTACATAGCAAGCACAGCTAATTTAAATAAGAGGTGGTCCACATTGAAGGATAAAAGTTGCAGTTTGAGTTAAGATGGACAACAAATATTGCAATGTACCCACATCAATTAGTCATCAACAGCTCACCTCTCACGGTGTCTGTTATGTGATCTGGGTCACAGGTTCTCCTGCTTGTCTCAGCTACATTGGGCACCAGTTGTTGTAGTCAGAGTCCAACTCAGCCTCACACAGGGCAACAATTGTTGCAGCTCAGCAGGCTAGTAGGCTGCAACAAGGTTTTTACTGTCAGTCAGATTCTACTGTCCCTGCTGTTTCTCCTTCCTCCAGAGGTCAGACCACACTGTTCCTCTTCTCTTATTCTCTTGTTCTTTTACCTTTTTCTAGTAAGTAACACAAGGCATAAAACTTTATATAATGGCAAGTGATAAGCATTTCTGCTACCTAATTATTTACCAATGAGCCTGACTATGGAATAAAAGTCTTTGTTTACCTCAGACCTCAAGTATTGTATATACCCTATTCCAACCAAGAGAATCAGTGAACCTGAGTCACTCCTCCCTCCTTCTTGGTGGGACATAACAACCCTGTCCAGGGATCAAATCCTGCTACTGTTGTTTTGGTTTTCAGAGATTGAAACCTAGGGTTAGCTGGGGAAGCAGGCATGATGTTGGAAGAAGGGTTCGCTGGAGTCAAGAAGACGCTCAATATGAGTTATGCATCTTGCTCAACTTTATTAGTTTCTAACACTACTTATATAGAACCGATACACATGCATATTCGTAAAGCAGAAATATAATTGGTTAGTAGTCTCTAAACGCGCGCGGTTCTCACACCCCTAATTATCATGACTAAAATAAGCATTCTATCCATGTAGCTAATTGTGTTGCTATGCTTCAGCCTTGTAGTTTGTTACTCCCTATATTCCCATACCGCTCCCTATCTTTCTTGGCCCTGCACCTGCTTTCCCAGCAGCTGTATCTTGTTACAGCCACGGCCTGTTGGCACAACATAATTACTTGGTCTCAGGATTCAAGAATAGCTGAAGGCTACCTTTCTTGTTAACTTCAGCACAGCAACTTCAGTACAATTCTGATTACAGGCCTATTCTAATACCAGGCCTGGATTGTGCAGATCTTCAGTGATTCTAAGGCCATGCTTCTGCAGCCATTCTTCTACAGCATGATGAGAAGGGAATTGATGGGGGAGGGTAGATATTCTCATGCAGGACTAAGAAATCAAGCCAGGGCCACACCAAAAATGCTAATACTGACAGTCTGTAGCAGTACTTTGAAATAGTGGTGAAGCTGTTACATACACTGAATGAAGTGAGAATAATGGTAAAAGGTAGCAAAATGTAACTGGTGTTATATTCTGGCTTTTCTGTTACTTCAAGTATTATTGATGACACTGAATAGCACTGTTAATGCAAGGTAAACCTTTCATGTTGCTATTTTGTCTTTAAAACCATATTAGTGGTTAAACCTATGTGGGCAATCAGTATCTTAAAAATTAATTCAGCACAGACTTGATGAACGTTTCCTTAGAAAGACACAATGTAATCTTCCACTTTGCCTGTGTTCTAATGCAGTAATCCATGATTCCCCAATGAGCAACACATTCAAAAGGACAGAGACATACCAGTTAATTTTCTGGTGATGCTTTGGTGAGCCTAATGCTAGCAGCCTTCATCTCACTGGCTAACTGAAGTTCACTTTCTGTGTGTTCTACTTCTGCTCTGACATAAAGCCTTTGTTACTATTGATTTCACCAATATTCAGGCGAGCGGAGGTTATCTTTATTCAGCATCGCTGGGTGCATGGGGGATCGCTGCACCAAAGTCATGCACACCGAGGGGATTTTTCAGTCCCCTCTTTATACAAGCAACTCATAACTATTCATTAACTTTCCGGGAAATCGTTTACATATTCATTACAATTCCAGGAACTCAATTACATATCTCCCTAAACTAGTGACCATGATTTAAGTCCTTGTCTTTGCCACGTTGTATAAGCAACAGGAACTTAGGACCAGATAGCCTTTTTAAAGATGACAAATCCAAGGACTTAGCAATTAGTACATCCGTCATGTTAGCAATAAGGGTCCTTGGACGTTTCCCAACTTTTAGATAAACATAAGTACGTCATCCTTTAGATAAGTGGCATTCATCATTCATTCCCCCCTTTTCTAGTAACTTTTGCAAATTCTTTTGCAACTACAAAAAAACATTATGCCTTATGATCATTCTTTGACAGCACCAAACAAAACATTGAAGTAATACACATATTATTCCTAAAACTATTACAATAAGTATTATAATAAAAGCATGCTTTAACCATTCCAAATTAGGTAACCACTAAGTTATTTTGTCCCATAAAGCTTTAAATTCCATGATAAATCATCTTTAGTAATTTTTCTTATAGAGGATCACCCTATTGATCACCCTATTATATTTACGATCTAAAGAACCGTAGTCTCATGGGTCCTGCCGGGGTGACAGCCAATGATTTCTCAGGAGCTTTCTTTATCTGCGAGTAGTGAATCCAGGCTGGTTGTTCTCTTGTCTTGATGGCAGTGAAGGTTGTCAGCAGCACCTGATAAGGTCCTTCCCTTTTTTCTTCCAAAGGTTTCCCTGAAAAAGTCTTTATATACACATAGTCACCAGATTTAAAGGAATGGACAGGTGGATCCAACCCTCTGGTCCTTGTTCCCAATATTTGTTTATTTATAACCTTTAATTGTCCCTGGAGGGCCTTCACATATTCACATAAATATCCCTCCCCTAACTGCCTTAAATCTTCTCCAGCAAATTGTAACTGGTACGGTCTCCCATACAATATTTCAAAAGGGCTCAAATTCTCCTTTGTTCTAGGCTTAGTTTGGATTCTTAATAATGCCAAGGGAAGAGATTGTGGCCAAGGTAGATTTGTTTCTTGCCCTATTTTTGCTACTGTTGTTTAATTAAATGGTTTATTTTTTCCACTTGCCCACTTGCTTGAGGCCTATAAGGAGTGTGTAATTGCCAATCTATTCTTAACACTGTACTCACTTGTTGTATTATTTTGGCACAAAAGTGTGAGCCTCTATCAGAAGAGATTGTTGCCAGAACCCCAAAGTGGGGAATAATTTCATTTAACAATCCCTTCGTTACCTCTTTTGTTTTATTTGTTCGACAAGGGAAAGTTTCTGGCCAACCTGAAAACGTATCAGTCATAACTAATAAATATCGGTACCCCCCTTTTCTTGGGAGTTTGGAAAAATCAACTTGCCACTGTTGTCCTGGCTAATTTCCTCTACTAATGTTCCCTAATTTTATTCTATTTGCTACATTGGGATTATTACGTAAACACACTTCGCATTGCTGAGTCACCTGCTTTATTGTAGTGTACAAGTTTCGCCCTATCAATTTTTGATTTAGACTTTTATATAATGTATCAGCTCCCCAATGAGTTTTATTATGTTCTGTTAGGGCTGTGGTCCATATTAAATTGGGTGGTACCACTATACGGCCATCTGCCAAATAAGCCCACTTATTTCATTTTACTTTACCATTCATGTCCTGAATTAGCTTTAGGTCTTCTTTAGAATAGTTTGGCTCCTGATCTGTACTTACAGTTTGGATTTTACCGTCTGGTATTAAGGATAATTCCTCCTTTCCCACCTCCTCTGCTACTCGTCTGGCCTCATGGTCGGCCAGGCGGTTTCCAGTTTCCAAATCAGTGCCTCAATGGGCCATCTTATGTTCTTCCTTCCTGGATGACCCTCTTATTTCCTTCCAGTGAGTTAGAACACATCCCAACGGACTCTTTCTTACTATTCCACCACTTTGTTTTCCCCCCATGTTACCTCAATCGCTATCCCAGCCACAGACGACTCTAATTTCACTTACAGCTCTCTCTCTCTTATCCCAAGGCATCCAAACCTTACAGTTAGAGGATTCAATTTCTTGTCCCCACCATACATACAATAATTCTTTACACCATATACACTTTAAAATATAAAGAGTTTCACATTCACCCCTCGGATGTTCAAGACAATAACCATATACCAACATTTACAATATACTTAATACAGAAATGTTCTCACATTTCCAGCATAAATGAGTATAATAATTATTAGAAAACTTGTTACAGATTTGCTAATAAGTAAAAATTGATTGACTTTATTTGATTTTTTAAATCATTTTTAATAGAAATATAGGGATAAGAAATATTTTAAATGAAACTTATAGTTGCACAGTAAAAGTTGCTATGAAATCCTTTGTACAGTCCCGTACCAAGGCCAGAAGAATGGGCTAGAATCATTGTTTAAAACTTAGGTAATAAATTTAGGGTTTGAAAGGTTTCTTTGTATTTGCCTAGTCTTCTGTATTTAGAAAGTGTATTGAAATGTCAGAATATAGGATTAATGGGAACTGGGGAGAGTCGACTGGAACAGCTTGTAGGTGCCTGCCAAGAAACCGTGAACTTTAGTAAAAGGTAATTCCGGCAGGGGGAGATCGCGACCACCGACTCATATACCACCTACCCAAATCGTACCCCAGACCCATTTCTGGACCTTTCTAACCTTTACTGCGCAGAATCGGATATAGGAGGAGAGTATGTTAATGATTTACGGGAAATATCATGATTATGTATGAATACTTAATGAATATGGATGAATAATTTCTATATATGGTGTTGATATGGAGAAATAGTGTGAGATGGGGACAATGGACACCGACTGTGATTGTATATGCCTACTCAGGAATGTGGGTATGGTGACTAGTCATGGGTGCGGTGTCTGGTCACATAGGCACACAGCTCTGAGGAGACAATTACAGTTTTGAGGAGACACCTGCCCCTCTTCCTCTAACAAAGGGAAGACAGGGAGACACCTGCCCTTCTTCCTCTAACAAAGGGGCTATTCAAAAAAGAATGATAAAAGGATGAGAGATATTCCAATGCTATCTAGAGGGAGTGCTAAGTCTCCTTGCTGGAGAAGATTGGATGGTCACAAGAACATGAATCACCTACAAACCTGCAAGACCACCACATTCCAGGCAAAGGACTGATAAGCTAATTAACATACAAAGCGGGGTTTAGGTAAGGAATATGTATAGGCGTTAATTGAATATTCATTTGTTTTATTGTATAAATGTGAGTTGGTTCATCATTTTGGGCATGCACGCTTGTGGAGGAGCGATCCCCCGTGCATCTGCGCGCAATAAACATACCTACTTTATAACTTTCGAGTTATAGAGTCTAATTCCACACGTCAGTTTGGTGAGCCAGGCAGGAGGATTTCTGCTCGGCTGAGGGACCAGCTGCGGAGCGGACGCTCCTAGGCACGCCCCGGGAGATTTCCTCGGAGGAGCCTCCTCTTCTCAGCTGTTCACCCGGGAGCAGAAGAGAAACCCCTGGATCCACGGATAAAACGGTATGTTTAGTAACGGGGCGGCTGGTGAGACGCACGGAGACGTCTGGCGCGCAGCGTAGTCCCCAGGAGGAAAGGTACCTTGGGAGGGGGTTTGCTGTCCAAGGGGTGGCCGCTAGCGATCTTGAGGGCAGATCGAGCAAACCCGAGGTTACTGCCATTCCTAAAAGCCCGGAGGCCTCGTGACGGAAAGCGGGGGGCGGGATGGAATAAGGCGGAATCTCACAGGAACAAGAGGGACCTCACAGCAAAAGTAAAAGGGAAACTTTTGCATAGGAAATAGAGGAAGCTAAAAACTTCCTTTAGGTTGTCTTAAGAATTGGGGAATTCCTAGAATGTAACAACTGAAATAGCGCTCTGTGTCTTGTCTGTTCTATGTGTTGTCTTGTTACATGTTCAAAACTCGGAGTTAAGAAATGTATGTTGAAAAATATTAACATTCTGGTAATTTGTGGCAAATAGCGGAAAACTTAACACTCTGCTTAAGACCAGGAAAAATTGGTTTTTGTTTGTTGTTTGGTTTTTTGGCAATTGTTCATTAAATGCATACTTTGTGAACTGCTAGTGTTCCTAAAAGTTGTACATAAGTGCACGGTACCGTATAATATACTGCTTGTGTGACTGCGGGCTGCCCGGAGAGTGTGAATGGTGTGATTGAGATGCACATTTTGATTTTCCGTGTATAGCTTAATTATTTTGACTGAGTGTGAGTGCAAGAGTGCTTGAGACATGCGTTTGAGTGCAAAGCGCGTAAGGAGCTCTATCCGCGTTTCCGACCTTGGGTGGCTAAGGCGGCCAGAGAAAACCAAAGTAATTCAAATTGCAAAATGGGAAATGGAAGGAGTAAGCCCTGTGAAAAATCGCCCTTGGGCTGTATATTAAAACATTGGAGGGATATCGCAGGACATGGTGGTACCGAAAATAGAAGGAAATGGATTAAATATTGTAAACAGTGGTGGCCTTTGCATAAATTGGGGAGTGATGCGAAATGGCCTCAGGAGGGAGGAACGTTAGATTATAACACTCTCCTGCAATTAATGTTTCTGAGGAGAGAGGGAAAATGGGACGAAGTATCGTATGCAGACATGTTCTTCGTCCTCCAGGACAAACCTGAGTGGCAAAAGGACTGTGGATTGGTACGCCCTCGGGATCCTATGGTACTAGCACTAGAAAGAGTGCGGGATTAACATCACCTGATCTTTGATTTTGGCTCTAGAAAAGGATAGGAAAAAACTGAGACCTAAACTAGAAAGATGTTCTTGTTGAAATTTTTGTGTTAAAAAGTTCAGGTTGCGGTTCCTTCTGTGGAGCAACCAGAACGAAACACGTTGTAAGATATAAAAACTTGTACTGATGTATGTAAAACCTGAGGCGGGTGTGTGTGTGTGTAAGTGTTGGGGTGAGTTTGTACAAACCCCCGTACCCCCTCGAAGGTGCGACTGAATCATGCTGGGATGCATGGCAGGATGTTTTCTGTTTGCCTGCGAAGGCATGATATGTAAGAACACAGACTTAAAGCAACAAGTAGTAGATTTGCATTCAGGGTAAGAAAGAGTTAAAACAGAAGTGCTGCTGCAGAGGCAGGCTTGTGTAACCTGCAGAGCAGGAAGAGCATCTCCTGCCTTGAAACCTTCTGTTGGTGAGGAGGAGGGGTTGCTATTGCTGACAATTGAGCAGAAGGACCTGACAATGTCACCCCAATTGCTACAGCATTTGCAGTACCACAGGACCAGTAACGGCCCCTTTAGGGCAGGGAATGGGTATGAGGTGGATTTTTAGTGAATACAAAACCAACTTATTTGTTAAATTTCAGTAAAAAAAAAATAAAAAAAAAATGTTACAGGTGTGGGAGCTGCTGGCCACCAGGAAAACATCCTGAAACCTTTAAAGTACAAACTAAGAAAACAAATAAGAATGCCAAATTCACCAAAATCTTTGTTGGGATGAGATTTATTAGAACATCTAGACTTTAAAGAAGGAGAAATGAAACTAAAAGTTAAAAATGATCAAGTAATTGAAATATTGAGCTTATCTTTAATTCAACAGAAAAGAGGAAAAGAGGACCTCCCTGAAGTAAAAGAAATTTTTAACCAGGTGTATCTGAAAATAAATTCCAGGAAAGGTGAAAAATGCTTTACCTGTTACAGTAAAAATGATAAGGGGGAGGCTTGCCCAGTTCAGATGAAAACAATATCCCTTGGTCAGCAAGGCTGTGGGGATATTGGCAGAAAAAGTGAAATAAAATACACTCTGTAGTAGTTCTACTAATGTAAATCTGTGTGTTTTGCCATGACAGTGACTTGTTATGGGATGTGCAGATGAAACTCTGCATTGACAACGAAGTACAAGGAATAAGGTTGGTCAGGTGCCTCCTACCATAGTCAAGGGCAAGACTGGGTTGGCCTCTGTGTTTGCCACCAAGAAGAATCTTGAGCTCTGCTGTTGGCTGCAACCCAGTAGGCGTTGAGCAGTGGGAACATATGCCATGCCAGACCTTGATGTGAGGAATGGCCCCCTCTGTTATAAGAGGGTCATCCAGGAAGGAAGAACATAAGATGGCCCACTCTGAGGCACTGATTTGGAAATTGGAAACCGCCTGGCCGACCATGAGGCCAGACGAGTAACAGAGGAGGTAGGAAAGGAGGAATTATCCTTAATACCAGATGATAAAATCCAAACTGTAAGTACAGATCAAGAGCCAAACTATTCTAAAGAAAACTTAAAGGTAATTCAGGACATGAATGATAAAATAAAAATAAATAAGTGGACTTAATTTAAGGGATGGTCGTATAGTGATACCATCCAATTTAATATGGACCACAGCCCTATTATTAATAAGACGCATTGGGGAGCTGATGCTTTATATAAAAGTCTAAATCAGAAATTGATAGGGCGAAACTTGTATACTGTAATAAAACAGGTGACTCAGCAATGTGAAATGTGTTTACGCAATAATCCCAATACAGCAAATAAAATAAAACTAGGGAACATTAGTAGAGGAAATGTTCCAGGGCAACATTGGCAGATCGATTTCTCGGAACTACCTAGAAAAGGGGGGTATCGATATTTATTGGTACTAACAGATACCTTTTCAGGTTGGCCAGAAGCCTTCCCATGCAGAACTGCTAAAGCCCGGGAAGTGACCAAAATACTGCTCCAAGAGATAATACCTAGGTTTGGAGTCCCAGCAGTAATGTCCTCGGATAGAGGACCACATTTTGTGTCCAGAACAGTACAACAGATCAGCCATCATCTAGGAATAGATTGGCAATTACTTACCCCATACCGACCACAATCAAGTGGCCAGGTGGAAAAGATGAATCATCTAATCAAACAACAGATTGTCAAGTTAGGCCAAGAAACAAATCTAACTTGGCCCCAGTCTTTGCCATTAGCTCTTACACGAATTCGAACTAGACCGAGAGCAAAAGAGGGGCTTAGCCCATTTGAAATTTTATATGGACGACCCTATGGGGTACAAAAGGGGATGTCTTCACAGATTGGTGAAGAAACAATGACTTCCTATATGGTGGCACTAAACAAACAATTAATAAGAATTGAGAAGCATGTGATGGGAACACGCAGTAGGGGTCTGGATGGACCTGTTCACGATATACAACCAGGGGACTATATATACGTTAAGTGTTTTACAGATAAAACCCTGGAACCACAGTGGACCGGACCTTTTCAAGTCCTACTCACCACCGACACTGCAATCAAGGTTGAGGGACAGAATTCTTGGATTCACCATACCCGGATCAAGAAAGCCCCTGCAACTTCGTGGAAAGTAACCCCAGATAAAAAAGAACTGAAACTCAAATTTACTCGGACAAATGGGAACAATGTGGGTGGCAAGTAAGTGAACCTGAGCAGTTGTGGATCCACCATATGGGAAGGGCACCACAACAAACAATATAGAACAAAAGAGTCTGGGACTGAGCCAGTGGCCAGTCTTGCCCAACTTGTTATTGGTAAGCCCCAACTCAAACAAAGATATTTTTGATCAAAACAGATTTTATATGTATATATGAGGAACGTTTAGATTCTTAAAATGATCAATAGTGGGTTTAAACCATTTGTGGTTTTTTGTATCCTCTCTCTTGCCTACAACCAAGAGCCTGATAACTGGCCTTGGAATCATGCCCAGAAAAAACACACTGCAATAATGGGAAAGGTGGACTCAAAGACAAAACTAGCTATGGTGTTTTTTTCTGAAAATGAGGTGTACCAAAGGAATCAATGGGATCGGGAGGATGTACACAAAGTCGACCGATTATGGGGAAAATTAGGAGATAGGATAAAAGTAGGGTGTCAAACATATAATGAAAAAGATAACACCAAGATTTCAGGAGACACCCTGATTAATGTCAGAAAGGTAGATAAGGAATTTACCCTTCTAAATACAACCATGTGCTTTAATTCACGGGAATGTTGGCACAATTTTACCTTAACCGAGCCCATCTTTATAATATGCCTAGGAAAGGAATCCCCAAGAACAGCTCTGACTTATAAGATCAAAATAACAATCATGCTAACCACTGTTCCTACCACCACAGTTACAACAACCCCATTAACGCTTGATCTTAAATTAACTAAACCAGATCCAAAGATTTATACAATTGGACCATATGTAATCAGAAATACAGGTCAGCAACAAATGTTGTTTAACCCAGAATGGTCTCTGAAAAGAATAGAGTTACAAATACAAGTCAATGTTTCTGATGTTAAGCCATCCTGTTCCCCCTTCTTACGAACCTCTTATGAGGGATGGACAACTTGGTTAAGAAAAAGGGGAAATATTTATCAAAACAGAATAGTGAGAGATGTAACTGGAATGTTGGGAACAGGACTCGGAGTATTAAATTCCATAGACTCAGAGGTAATAATGAATAAACTAGCGGCCACCATGGCCGATCTATCAAAACTACAACAACCACTAAAATCTTCATTATTGGCATTAGGGGCACACCAATGGTTGATATCGAAGGTACTCCCCAGGTGGGAACAAATAAACATGGAAGATCATCAACTCATCACTAAGGCGTTAGGTGGTTTACAGGACGACGTCGCCCTGGCTCTAAGTTGCATCCAAGCCCAAATGTGGATGCAATCAATAGCTGCATCCATAATAAGAGAAGGAGAGGAAGGCATATTTCCTACGGAAATTCGAAAGATGGTTTGGGACAATGCTACGGAGGTAGAAAGAAAACTCCAGTCATGGTGGAATATGGTGAACTTTACCTACGACCCCAACACACACACCATCACAGCTTTTGTGTTAACCATACATAATGCAGTAAAATTACCATACACCCCATTGTAGCCCTTGGAATTAACCATAATGGGGTGCTCCTATACCCTTTTGAACATAGAACATGGGCCAGAAAGATAGGCGACAAGTGGCAAACAGCAGATTTAGAATCTTGTATTATGCGAGAACAGCAGGGCTTCCTCTGTGAAAGCAATACTATAATGGCTCAGGATAATTGTTTAGATACAGAGCAGAAAATATGTCATTTCGAGGCCCGACCAAATGGAAACTTGAAAACAGTAATTATATATGCAGGGAAGGGATGTGCGTGTTTGAGAACTAAGTGTAACACAATAACCATAGATGGGGAGGTAAAGGAGACTGCACAGTATTCAAATTATTGTATTTGTAATTTTACTACTATCACAGGATGCGATTTTAGTTACTCAGCCCCAGTAGTGTCTCATCAATTCTTAAAATCCAACTTTACCCTATCACAGATAATAATTCCTACCCCCATAGGACTAAATATAAGCAGTATAAAAGAACTATTAAAACATGCAGATTTACAACGTATACTGGAAGAAACCAAAGAAAAGGGACACGAAACTCTTCTTATGATCCATCATGATGTAGAGGGGATCAAGAAAGTTTTAAAAAGGTAGAACAGGATGGAAACCATAATTGGTGGGATACTCTCTTTGGCTGGTCACCTTCTGCAACAGGAATTCTTAACACTCTGGTACACCCCATTGTGATCTTATTGATCAGTTTAGGAATTTCCTTAATACTAACCATTATGTTATATTTGTGGGTTTGGAGAATGTTTAAAAGGGTAACACTTATGTATGATGCTTTACATCATTCGGGAAGACTGCTTAAGTAAAAGAATTTATCTAGTTTGATAGAAAAGGGGGGATTGATATGGAGAAATAGTGTGAAATGGGGACAATGGACATCGATTGTGATTGTATGTGTCTGCTCAAGGAATGTGGGTATGGTGACTAGTCATGGGTGTGGTGTCTGGTCACATAGGCACACAGCTCTGAGGAGACAATTACAGTTTTGAGGAGACGCCTGCCCTTCTTTCTCTAACAAAGGGGCTATTTAAAAGAGAATGAGAAAAGGATGAGAGACATTCCAATGCTATCTAGAGGGAGGGAGTGCTAAGTCTCCTTGCTGGAGAAGATTGGATGGTCACAAGGACATGAATCACCTGAAGAAGATCGGATGGTCACAAGAACATGAATCGCCTACAAACCTGCAAGACCACCACATTCCAGGCAACAACGGACTGATAAGCTAATTAACGTAGGAAGCAGGGTTTAGGTAACGAATATGTATAGGTGTTAATTGAATATTCATTTGTTTCATTGTATAAATGTGAGTTGGTTCGTCACTTCGGGTATGCACGCTTGTGGAGGAGCGATCCCCCGTGCATCTGCGCGCAATAAACATACCTACTTTATAACATTTGAGTTATAGAGTCTAATTCCGCACATCAATAGGACTAAATATAAATAGTATAAAAGAACTATTAAAACATGCAGATTTACAACGTATACTGGAAGAAACCAAAGAAAAGGGACACGAAATTCTTCTTATGATCCATCATGATGTAGAAGGGATCAAGAAAGTTTTAAAAAAGGTAGAACAGGATGGAAACCATAATTGGTGGGATACTGTCTTTGGCTGGTCACCTTCTGCAACAGGAATTCTTAACGCTATGGTACACCCCATTGTGATCTTATTGATCAGTTTAGGAATTTCCTTAATACTAACCATTATGTTATATTTGTGGGTTTGGAGAATGTTTAAAAGGGTAACACTTATGTATGATGCTTTATATCATTCGGGAAGACTGCTTAAGTAAAAGAATTTACTTAGTTTGATAGAAAAGGGGGGATTGATATGGAGAAATAGTGTGAGATGGGGACAATGGACACCGACTGTGATTGTATATGTCTACTCATGAATGTGGGTATGGTGACTAGTCATGGGTGTGGTGTCTGGTCACATAGGCACACAGCTCTGAGGAGACAACTACAGTTTTGAGGAGACGCCTGCCCTTCTTTCTCTAACAAAGGGGCTATTTAAAAAAGAATGAGAAAAGGATGAGAGATATTCCAATGCTATCTAGAGGGAGGGAGTGCTAAGTCTCCTTGCTGGAGAAGATCGGATGGTCACAAGGACATGAATCACCTTTCCTTGCTGAAGAAGATCAGATGGTCACAAGAACATGAATCACCTACAAACCTGCAAGACCACCACATTCCAGGCAACAACGGACTGATAAGCTAATTAACATACGAAGCGGGGTTTAGGTAATGAATATGTATAGGTTTAATTGAATATTCATTTGTTTTATTGTATAAATGTGAGATGGTTCGTCACTTCGGGCATGCACGCTTGTGGAGGAGCGATCCCCCGTGCATCTGCGCGCAATAAACATACCTACTTTATAACTTTTGAGTTATAGATTTTAATTCCGCACGTCAGTGTATGATTCTGAAACTTGGTGTGCGTTGATCATGAGAGGACTCACTCACGCACCCAGTCGTCAATAAAGAAGTGTCTTCTTATCTACATCACATTGGTGTCGATAAGTTCTTCATTCCGAGATTTCGGTAACAAACATAAAATTATTAATCCTGTATGTAAATTTTTATTATTATTATTATTATTATTTTAATTTTTTTTTAGTCTTCCCACCAAAACAGAATCAGAGTTCTGATGTTGCCTCAATATCAGAACAGGTACCAAAACCAGAACAGAATCAGAGTTCCGATATTTTCTTAGTATCAGAACAGGTACCAAAACAGAATCAGATGTATACCTGGGGTGCTAGCTATCCGGTATACGCCATCCTGCATAAGCATACAATGATCTTACGCCTTACGGACAGCTTTACAGATGGACTGGTCCCAGAACAGAATCCAAAACAGTACTGTTTAAAATATAATATTAATATAATATTTACAATTAATATAATATTTGAATAAAGAATGTACCTTCACTCCATAAGATGGAGTCCTTGTCTGCTCCTGTGGTGATCCGGATGAGATGAGGAGCCCCTCCGGGAAAATCCCCGGGGGTACCCTAGGGAGTCCCTGCTCTCAATGGGTCCCGCAGCCGAGCAGAGCAGGTCCCATCTGGGTCGCCAAACTGATTTGAAGAATCAGTCAGCAATATACAGGCGAGCAGAGGTTATCTTTATTCGGCAGTGCTGGGTGCATGGGGGATTGCTCCACCAAAGTCATGCACACCGAGGGGACTTTTCAGTCCCCCCTTTATACAAGCTACTCATGTCTATTCATTAGTTTTTCCAGAAATTGTTTACATATTCATTACAATTCTGAGAATTCATTTACATATCTCGTGCCTGCGCAATGTCCTTGAGGAGTTGTCTCTACGCAGACTCTATTCCTTAGCGGT
>NC_051209.1:8312986-8423491 GCF_015220075.1 Falco rusticolus | reverse complement strand
CACAGTGAAACAGAGCAAGGTCTTAAAAAAATTACTCAGGATGAGTTTGGTACAATGCTCTGGGTGATGCTGTTTGTGTTGAGAAAGGAATGTACTCTGAATAATTGGAAAAGGTTCCACTGACAATGTTAAAGGAATGTACTCTAAATAATTAGAAAAGATAAGATGGGCACCTGAAGGAGATGAGGAGACCATGAGTCAGGAAATAGTTGAACAAAGAAAGATTGAAAGGTTTACTCCACCTAGATCCCACCTGTTATGAATAGAATGATTAGATGTTGAAATCAAATGAATATGTATGTAAAGATGTTGTAACCTCTCACGAAAACTGTATAAATTACCTGACTTTTCACTGAAAACTTCGGAGTTAGTTTGTACGGTGTTAATCGCCTAGCTCCCCAGTGTTGCACAAAATAAATACCTTTGCTGCTTAAAGACAAAATTTGTCTCTGAGCTGTTACTTTGTGTCATTTTGGCATCAACAGTCACCCACAGATCCCAACAAAGTCCTATGCACATGACCCATGTGGTGGAAATTTGTATGGAGCACACCATAGTCATATGCCAACTCACTGGCAGTAATGAGCTGGAGAGATGACGCACCACCAATGGTGGATGAAGTGATTCACCATCTGCAAGTTATTCACCATCTGCGGGACGATGAAGATAACATCTCTGTCTCCATCATTTATCTGTGGAGGGACTGGTCCAGTTACTTGACAAAGATATATCCTGCAGGAGCGGGTTGGAAACTAGGACCATGCAGATGAGAGATGAGAGAGATGAGAGAACAGCTAGGTATCATGAAGGAGAATAGGAAAGATAAACATGGTTATCTAGTGTTTAATAGGTGTCTGCACGCTTGTAGTGATATATAGCTATGTAACTACATGAATGATTTCTGCCCTGAGCCTGGTGGAGCATACAGCTGCGGTTTGTGTCCGGGCTCAGAGATGTAAATAGGGGCTTCTCTGTTATGGTAAAACGGTTTCTCTTTGCATAAAAAAGAGAGGGAATGAAGGGAATGACCCCAGAGGTATGTTCAGAGAAGGCATGCGATGTTTCGAGCTTTTTGACTGAACCAGTTCTTGTTTAGTGTGCCCTTCCACCTATGTATAATGTTAATCCAAAAGAAGCTGATATTGTTTACACTTTGAATGTCGATAATTGTCTTTCTGTAGATGCTAATGTAGTAGGAGGCTATGATGGGAACGTGTCGCAGCGGTTCTTCTCTTATCCAGAGTAACAGCAGGGAAAGCATTAAAGAGTTAAATCACCTTGTTTGGTAGGCAGTTAAGAATGTGAGTCAAAATTGCCACTGCTTTTTGTTGTTGGCTCAAGGACATGGCTGTGAGGATTTGGATGGTATGTGCTGAATGGATTTTAGGCGCCCCATTGCAGCAACATGTTATCAAAATCTGAGAAAATGTCAGCCTTTTTGGCATCCATTCACTCAATTGGCAGTATTGTTTGTTTGCTATTACCTTGGTTGCTGTCATGTTTGCAAGGGCCCTGCAGAACATGGCAAACCTGGTACTAGCTGTTCAAAAACAAAAAGGGGAAATTGTAAAATTGTACGGAACAGAGACAGTGTGTTATTTTGACAGTGATAATATGTCTTAGTTATATTACTTATACCTTGTTTTTACTCGTTCGGTTTCAGGGGTTCTTTTGTGCAACAGGAAGGGGGAGATGCAGGAGCGGGCTGGAAACTAGGACCATGCGCGGCAATCAGTTAGCTGAGGGGAATGTGCTCGAGCTTGTCTAGACAACAATTAACATGATGAGGCATGTTTACAGAGCACAGGGGAGTGGGAGACGGATGGAGCCAAGGAAGGCGCCAAGGAAAGGTAACACCTTGCTGTTAATTGCTGGTAGTTAACCACCAATCAGGGATTGCCCTAGTATGCGATGCTTAGCTTCAAGAACCAATCTGTTTAAAACACGCAGCTTCTGAAAGTGTATAAAAACTCGTGCTTCTGTACAATAAATTGACATTTGCTTGCATCAAGCTGCGTCCCGTCTCTTCATCCGCCGCAATATCCTACTCCCCACCTGTACAGACCTGCATTTCAGCTATTAATTTGTTTTTTATTTATTTAATTAATTAATTAATTAATCCCAAACCTTCTGTTTGGGAGGGAGAATATAGGAAATACACACCATGGGGTATCCTGTGGTTCTACCTGTGGGGCCACGGAGAGGACATGAGGAGGTGGGATGGAAAACCCACCTCAGTTCTGGAGGCACAGGTACATGAATTAAAAGGAAAATAATCACAAATAGGAGTCCTTCCAGGAAGGTTGCTGCTCCAGTCTCCAGAGGACAGTTTTCCAGACAGAGCGATAGGGCTGACTATTCTTGATCTTGTGAACAGGAGTTCTAACCCATTCTGACAAGACATAAGGGAGCAGAACCACTCCACGCTACATGTGCTTCGCACCATTTGCCACCCTATTGGAGAATCCTATGACCAGGATTAGAGGGACCCTGCCTCCAGTCACGTGGAGGCCAGGGATAACCGGGTTTATTGGACTGTGTGGATCCGATGGCCTGGCACATTGGACCCACAGGAATATAAGCTCTAGTTGATACAGGTGCACAGTGTACCCTAATGCTATCAAGCTATACAGGGACAGAACCAATTATTATTTCTGGAGTGACAGGGGGACTCCAACAGCTAACTTTACTGGAGGCTGAAATAAGACTGACTGGGCATGAGTGGCAAAATCATCCCATTGTGACTGACCCAGAGGCTCCATGTATCCTTGGCATAGACTATCTTAGGAGAGGGTATTTCAAGGAACCAAAAGGGTATAGGTGGGCTTTTGGTATAGCTGCCTTGGAGATAGAGGAAATTAAGTAGCTGTCTACTTTGCCTGGTCTTTCAGAAGACCCTTCTATTGTGGGATTGCTGAAAGTCAAAGAACAGCAGGTGCTGATTGCTACTACCACAGTGCACCAGCAGCAATATCGCACCAACTGAGACTCCCTGATTCCCATCCATAAACTAATTTGTTGACTGGAGAGCTAAGGAGTGATCAGCAGGACCCACTCACCCTTTAATAGCCCCATATGGCCAGTGCGAAAGTCTAATGGAGAATGGAGACTAACAGTGGACTATTATGGCCTGAACGAAGTCATGCCACCATCGAGTACTGCCGTACCAGACACGCTAGAACTTCAACATGAACTGGAATCAAAGGCAGACAAGTGTTATGCCACCACTGATACTGCAAATGCATTTTTCTCAATCCCTTTGGCAGCAGAGTTCAGGCCACAGTTTTCTTTCACTTGGAGGAGCATCCAATACACCTGGAATTGACTGTGGAAACACAACCCTATGTGTCTGTCATGGACTGATCCAGGCTGCACTGGAACAGGGTGAAGCTCCAGAACACCTGCAGTACACTGATGACATCATCATCATATGGGACAACACAGCAGAAGAAGTTTTTGAGAAAGGGAAGAAAATAGTCCAAATCCTTCTGAAAGCTATGATTGTAAGCCCTCTCTATCAGGTGACCCAGAAGAAGAATGATTTAAAATGGGTCCCTGAGCAATGACAAGCCTTTGAAAAAATTAAACAGGAGATAGTTCAAACAGTACCCCTACATTTTTTTAACTATTCTAACATTGTCACTTTTCAGTACAAAACCAATGGGTTGTAAATAGGATTTAAAATAAATCAGTATATAAGGAATAACCATCAATGTTGCTTTTAAATTGCACCTCAGCATCAAGAAAACATTCTTTTATCTGCTGGTATTGAAAGAGGCTATATTTCACAGAAAAATTTAGTCACTTGCAACATAGCAAAATAAAAACAAAGAAAAAAAGCCATTACCTATGAACAACCAAAAGAAGGTTTGGCAAAACTTAAATGAGTTGTTTGAACTGTATATACAAAATGTGGAGGTAGAAGAATCCCTGTTGCCTTTACAATGTTTCATAATATGATTTGAACCTACATTCTTTATTAATAATTTTAATTACAGATTTTTCAGGTCTTAAGAACTATTTATTTATTTATTTATTTTTAATACCCAAAATATATTTCTGGTAAAAGCTGTCTGTGGTGGCTTGACCTTCGCTAGCTGCCAGGTACCCACCAAGCCACTGTATTACTCCCCCTCCTCAATATGACAGAGAGAGAAAATACAACAAAAAGCTCATGGGTCTGGATAAGGGCAGGGAGATTACTTACAATTACCATCACAGGCAAAACAGACAACTTGGGGAAATCAATTTAATTAATTACCAATCAAAACCAGAGTAGGATAGTGAGAAATAAAAAGGAAACTAAAACACCTCTCCCCCACCCCTCCTTTCTTCCCAGGCTCAACTTCACTCTTAACCTCCTACCTCCTCTCCCTGAGCATCACCAGGGGATGGAGAATGGGGGTTGTGGTCAGTTCATAATGCTTTGTCTCTGCAACTCCTTCCTCCTCACGCTATTCCCCTGCTCCAGTGTGGGGTCTGTCCCATGGGATACAGTCCTTCATGAACTTCTCCAACATTGGTCCTCCCCAAGGGCTACAGTTCTTCACAAGCTGCTCCAGCATGGGTCATTTCCACAGGGTGCAGTCCTTCAGGAACAGACTACTCCAGTGTGGGTCCTCCACAGGGCCACAGGTCCTGCCAGAAAACCTGCTCCAGTGTGGGGTCCTTTCTCCATGGGTCCGCTGTTCCTGCCAGGATCTTGCTCTAGTGCAGGGTCTCCATGAGGTCACAGCTTCCTTCAGGGCACATCCACTTGCTCCAGTGTGGGGTCCTACATGGGTTGCAGGTGGATAACTCATCCACTGTTAACCTTCATGGGCTGCAGGGGGAACAACCAGCTTCACTATGGTCTTCACCACAGGCTGCAGGGGAATCTGTGCTCCAGCACCTAGAGCATCTCCTTCCCCTCCATCACTGACCTTGGTGTCTGCATGGTTGTTTTTCTCACACATTCTCATTCCTCTCCTCTGGCTGCTGTTGTGCAGCATTTTTCACCCTTTCTTAAATATGTTATCACAGAGTTGCTACCAACATCACTGAATGGCTCAGCTTTGGCCAGCTGTGAGTCCCTCTTAGAGCCAGCTGGAACTGTCTTTGTCTGACATTGGGGCAGCTTCTGGTATCTTTTCACAGAAGCCACTCCTGGAGCCCCCCGCTACCAAAACCTTGCCACATAAACCAAATACAATGACTTTGTTGCATTGTCATATGATCATTTGCTGTTTATCTGAGAAAGCAGGAATTAGCATATAACTTCACTAAGATGATGGAATTCTCATCCTATCTGAGCAAATTTTGTCCCTGGGTGACTTGTCTTCCCCTTCTCATTATGCCTCATTTCCTCATTTTCCTTTTTCAACTGTATATTTCTCCCCTTCAACTCATCAGTCATATCTGTTGCTGCTCTAAGAGAACTGCCTAGTAGCCAGCACATAACATCTTTTTCTTTTCCCTTCCTTAATTTACAAAAAGCCCACCACCTGACTAATTAATGCCAAATATTATCAGCATTTGTGCAGTGGCTCTCAACCTAGGACAAACCCCACCTGGAATTTCATCATCCTTCTTTCTCAAGAGAGAAGTTATGGATGCCTCAACATTGGAAGTGTTCATTGGAAGGACACGCATTGGAGAAGTTCATGTGGGACTATCTCCCATAGGCGGGACCTCACACTGGAACAGGGGAAGAGCGTGAGGAGGAAGGAGAAACATAGATGAAGTGTTATTAACTGACCACAACCCCCATTCCCATCTGCCACTCATGGCAAGGACATAGAGAAGTTGAGAGTGAAGTTGAGCATGGGAAGAAGGGGGGAAGATCTTTTCTACATTTGTTCTTATTTCTCATTTTCCTACTCTGTTATTAATTGGCAATAAATTAAATTATTTTCCCCAAGTTGAGTCTGTTTTTCCCATGAAGGTAATTCCTGAGTGATCTCCCTGTCCTTATGTCGATCCATGAGCCTTTTTTGTCGTATTTTTCTCCCACTGTCCTGTTGAGGAGGGGGAGTGATAGAGTGGCTTGGCAAGCACCTGGCAGCCAGCCAAGGTCAACTCACCACAGTCATATAGCAACAGTAAACAAGATTTAGAATAAACTAAACAGAAAATCTGATGCAGATAGTGGATGAGTGTATTAATTAATGGCACATTTGCAGAACAGGTCATTACGTGCTTCTCATAAAGAGACATCCTGGAACAAAATTGCTCTTCCATAGTAAAGTTCATACCAAAACCAAATAACGCTAATTAATATATGTGGTACATACCAGGAGCAGGCCCTCAACGGCTCATTTAATCATGGCACTACCTTGTGCATTCCACCAAAACTTTCTGATGGTCCCTTTCCCAAAGCTTGCAGGGGCTGGATGCTTGAATCCCCATGCAGCCAAAGAGACTTATATAATTTTGCAAGATCAGGCCTTCTGTGCAAGTTGCATTTCACTTTCTAATCTTAGTTTGATTTGCCAACAGGATGAGAAAAACATGTTTTCAAGCAACACCAGAGCTTTCTATAAGAACTCCTTATATAAGATAGGCCTTTCACAATTAAAAAAATATTTTCTCTTAGATTGTTTTTTTCCTACTGTTAAAATGAAATATAGCTACTTTAAAACAGCTGTTTGTCACAGCTTGCAGGGAAGAACTGGTTACCCTGCCAGGTTAGGCCTGCTGGTCAAATGTGGTTACATCTTAGAGTCCAGTCATCTATGGCCATCTAAATGAGAGTAATTCTAGTATTCTACACTAAACAGGGTGAAGGCAGAGGCTTGAGACAAAGTACAGAGTCCAAAGAAACTATCACAGGCACCACTTTTCCAGGACAGGATGAAATGACAAAATGATGACTATTGCACTGGTTAAATGGGATATATTACTGAATTTGAGATAAGCAATTTGAGAATTAGAGCTAGTGGGAAGCTATTGGATATGGAAAAATGCAGACTAGATATAAAATACGGCAATCTCATTTTTCAAATAGACCACTGTAGCTGAACCTCCAGTATTCATATCCAACTGGTAAATAAGATCATTGGGCAATCCAGATGTTTGTTGAATCACAAAATTTATCAGATGTAACTTGTAAGGACTCTTTGAAAACCGCATGCCTATTTTACTAGACATAGATATTTACATATCTGTTTAATCAACTGTAATGCTAAGATCTATGTATACATGAATGAACTGGTAGGAACCTAGGATTTTGCTAAGCATTACAATATGTCTCAAGTGTCTTACAACATGGAGAGTGTTGTATAAGGTAGCCTACAGTGAACTATATAGTAATACATACAGGTCCTCATCCTTAGTGTTAGAGGAAATTTTCCCATTGACTGCAGTGATGAAGCCCAGAGTGTGTCTTCTAGAAAGCTGAGTATTGAAACTTCACAAGGAGAATTTCCCACAAATCTTTCCTGTCCTAGACAAAACAGTGTACTTTATTATGCATGTTGCCCATATTATTTATCAGTAGTTTTACGAAGAACATAAAAGTTCTAATATGGTGCTAGAAACATAGATGCGAGTTTGCAATGGAAGGAGTTTTTAGGAATCTATTCAGATTGAGCATCTTCCTACAGTGTCTGTTGTCCATTCATAAACCATTGTTAGCTTCCTGTGCCCAATGCACAGATCCAATGCAAGGGTCTCCATTGGTTTGCAGAAGTCCTGCTGCTTGTGCTTTTGGTGTTGCAATCCTAGCATTCAACAAGTTGGCATTTCCTTGTGCAGAATAAGATGGGCACAAAGAGGAATCTGGATTCCGGACAGAGATGGATATACTGTCTGTTGCCTCACACTCCCAGAGGCTGAGAGGTTTCATCTTTTCTATTTCTATACAACAGTGCCAAAGCAGATACATTGGAATCTTCACCTATAAGCTTGGAAGACAGGACATGAATTCTGAGTCAGAGACAATAGACGAGAGTTCTTTCTCCACTCATAGTCTTGTGTCTCTGCTATAATTATCTGAAGAAAAATATATGTAAGTATTTTAATTTTTCACTTCTAAGGCAATATGATAATAGGAGAGTCTTCATGGGAGTCAGACATTGCATTTTATATTCTTAAGTAATGGGTTAATTATGAAAAATTCACCTTTAATTTTAAGGATTTTATCATTATAATCTTTCTTACTGTCCATCTTTATTATTCATAAATTCATTGATTGCCTTAACTGTTTCTCTTTGTACTATTGACCTTATAATCCATTCCTTTCAGCTCAAGAATGCTGCTCTCAAACAGAGCTTTTCTTCAGAAGATGACTTTTCTATCAAAAATACATTAGAAATGACCATCAGTGACAATGACACAAATACAGTGTGATGTATTTCAGCTTGAAATCATCTGTGGTGAGAGATGTTTATTCTAGGGTGCATCTTTCTGCAACACAAATATATCCAACAGAAATCTAAATCTTTCTGGACATTACTAGTCAACCTAGTGTTGAGTTACTATGCTGAACCCAACTCATCTCTGTCTAACTTCACTGACTCCAGTAGGAAAACCCCTTGCATGAAATCTCTTTCCTTTAAATGTACTGTTTTCTGATGACTTACATTTATGAAGGCAGAAAATATGAAAAGCAACTCAATATCTTAGAGCCTCTAGCTCCAGGCCCTTGAGACCATCAACAGAATTATATAGAAAACAGGTGCTTCAAATACATTTGGAAGTAGTTCTTTTCAGAAAATTACAAGTCTGATTGATAAAGGCAACATGATACTTTCTGTGAGACTAGACATTTTTAAAAAAATCCTATACAAATGCAATGCATCAATGTAGTGTCTATTCAATGAATGAAAAGTTTTTCATGGTAAACTTCAGGTCTCCAGCTGTAAACGTTTGTAAGGAATTTTCATCATTTGGGTAGAGTCTGGAGGAGGTTGATTCTTAGATGTGTTGGGGGGAATTAAGTCACTGTGGATAAAGTTCATAATGGCTCAGAGACTGGAGAAATAATAATGGAAGATATTAGAAAGAGAGATAGTAAATGGTGCAATCAAACAAGTCAATTAAATGCAGTCAAATGAAGGTCATATACCCAAAACCTAAAAATGTAGATTACTACTTACATCGTAGAAGCCTGTATTCTGAGAAACAACTCTGTAAAGAGCTTAGAAGATGCTTTAGATAACCTGGAAACCAAGATTTTTATATATCAAGATCAGATTTCTGTTTAAAGTTTGCTCTACTTCTGCCCATTAGTCACTGGGCTTCATGCAGTAATTAGTGGGTGAAGGAGTTTTTAGTATGTGTAGAAGAGTACAGATTAGGGAATGACTAGACCCTTCAGTCTCTAAAAATCTATGTTTATTAAATTAAATGCTCTGGTATCAAAATCTTGATTGCTTCAAAATAACTTATTTACTTAGGTAAATCTCTCACGGGAGGCACAACATGAATATAATTATTTCTTCTATGAGTGTCCAGCTGTGAAGTAAACAAAATTACTGCAGTAGATCAAAAAAGACTCGCTCCAAAAAAAATCCCAAAACAAGAGAGAGATAGTGACAATAGTTTTACCAAAGAAACTCAATAAATATACTTTAAAAATGTTTACATTGCTTATGTCTGTTAAGATCTCTTTCACTGCAGGAATCATTTTATTCTGTAAAGGCAGAACAGCCAAAGATTAGGCCTTTTTCTGAAAGCTTGAATCATTCCATTTGACTTTAAGTCATTTAATCTATTAATAATTATTAAACATGTCCGAATTTAACACAGAAAAATCATAATATTTCAGCATTCTGCTAGCTCCTGGATGCACTCAATTGAAAGGCTATAATCAAATATTAAAGAAAAAAACATAATTTTCCTAAAGTCAAATCAAATTCTGTTTTGTAGTAGTAGCATGCAATCAAATGGTCATTTATTCCACTACAGAGCCTATTCTGAACTGATTGACTAACCAAACTATCACTTGCTTTTTTGTCAAAAATAACTACCTTTGAGTCACCTGGTTTGCTCTGAAGTTCAAAAGATTGTGCAAGTTGCTACACATCCTAGCCTAACCTGGATAGAAAAGTAAACTGTTGCTTGCCTTAATGGCAAAGCAGAAGCCTTTGAACTAGCTGAATATAGCTGAAAAGCTGACATACATTCCCCTCTTAGTCTTTCTAGATCTTTGGTCACTAAAAAATGATGCATTCGAAATGGGGGTTACTTACATGCTCTGAGTGCACTTTGTGTATACCCTCCCCTTGTCTCTTTAAGCAGGGCTAGCGTCAAATCAGTATTCTCCTCCATATAACCTAATTACTTGTTTCTGAGGGTAAGACCTTGTCCACAAAATCTCCAATCCTGGACTGGTTTTTGAGCACTGGGGTTCTTCACGGCTTGTGTTTTTGAACAGAGAGGATGGTGGCATTCCATAGCAACTGCTAAGTCACAGAGATTGGATCTTCATGGCTTTCTAACTTTCTGTACAGCCCTGACTTCTAAGCTTTTAAAACTCAGAATAATCCAGGTCAAATTCCACTTAAATATCTGTGCTTGGTGTTTCCCATCATCTGAGAGTCTCTTAGGGCCTAGGAGCAGCCCATGGGTAAATTCAGGTGAAGGGCTTTTAGGTCATCTGAATCTGCACTAATCGTCAGTACTTCCAAGGAAAGGAAGTACATTCAAGGCTCAGATAAACTAGACTGAAGAAGAGCTCTGAAGGGATTTCTGGGCCTGCATTTTTGGACTAGCAAGAAGTATCTCCTTTCTTCAGATATATATTTTATTTTAATTTTATCACTGATCTTTTTAAAGATGTAGTATAATAAACAGGAGCCAGCAGCTGCATTGAATGCTTGTAAGGTCATCCTCCAGAAAAAAAAAATGCTTTATGTGTGTAAAAGTTTCTTTTGTGTGTGTTATGATAGCAGCATTTTTTGAAAGGCTGCAGGGTTCTCTAGGGTTTTGGAAGCCAGCCTTTAACAGCCAGAGTCACTCCCCAAAACGTTTCTGAGATGATGGTACAGAATAAACAGCATTACTTAGAAATAAAAAATGTTTTTACCTATGTATTTTTCTTGGAAAATATTCTGTCCTTTTAAAAAGTAACAACAAACCCAGCCAAGACAGCTGGCTGTAAAAAAAAAAGGAAAGGTAAATATTCAACATTAGTTCTCATTTCAATATGATTTTATAGTTTTTATTAGTCAGTGGACTGAACTAAGCTTTGGTCCTGATTCATCTTCTAGGCATATAATTGAGATAGCTAATTAGTAAACCAAATATATTGTGCTCCCTTAAAATCAAAGGAGAAATATGCCCTTACAATAGGCCCTCTGGCATTTCAGCCAAAGACTTAGTTATGCTGCGGGGGTACAGTATTTATCTATGCACTGAATATTGAGATATCTTCTGGAAATGAGGACTCCTAATTTAGGCCACTCAGATTGGTGTCTAACATTAATTATGAGTCACCTTGAGTTTATATCCTGTATTATGCACATTCTATATCTAGCTTTTTTAAGAAATTGCTGTGTCACCTGAGATTGGGTCATTTAACTCCTGTCTCAGTTTCTAAAACTGCTAATGTTGGTCCATGTTTCTGTAAGTTCAGAAAATACCACAAAGAGAGTTACAGGTAGATATATCATCACAAATGAGGCTAAACTATGATTTAGTTTAGCTGCATTTCTTATTTTACAAAGACTGTTTTTGTTTAAATCTCAGTATTACTTCTTTTCTTAAACAAAGCTCACTTAAAATAGAAATATTTTGTTGCCATAGCAATGTTTTCCCTTTGTAATTCTGTTATTTCAGGTTCATTGCAAACTGTAGTCCATAGCCAGAATTCAGAGATGAAAAACACATTTCAGATCATATCCTATATCCATGGACAGCATATGATTGCAGTCTAAGGCATGTATCTGAGTTGATATTTATTTCAGGGTATTATCTAGTGTCATTTGAAGTGATGCAAATTCTGGTGAGTTTAATGAAAAGTTAAATAATACAATTAAATATTTTTGTCACTATCCAAGCTGATTTTCAACTTTCCAGTTTTCCCTTTCAGCTCCGATAAATTGTACATCTTAACAGTCCATCTGTCTTCCCCAACATAGTATATTGATAGATAATTGTCATTGTTTAACCCCAATCAACAACTAAGCACCACAGAGGCGCCCACTCACTCCTCCCACAGTGGGATAGGGGAGAGAATCAGAAGAGTAAAAGTGAGAAAACTCATGGGTTGAGATAAAGACAGTTTAATAAGTGATATATAAGGGTTAAAAGAACAAAGAACAACTTTGGTGAGTTGGCAGGGGTTTAATAACATCTATAGAATGTAGAGAAGATACGTAGTTGCTACATATTTGTGGTCTGGGAGTTTAGATAAGGGGATGTAGAACCATAAGGATACGTCATAAATAACTTTAGACAATGAGAAATGAGTACTACAAAGGAAGATGTAGGTTTTCTTTAACTAAAGAACAGGATGGTGTGTGTCACAACAATAAGAATTTTTAAGTCAGCAGAAATGAACTGCTATGTGTGGAGGCGGAAAAAAACTTAAAACATTTCAGGAAATAGTTTAAATATGTATTAGTTTTCCAGGAAATATTATGCATATGTATTAGGTTGTAGCATAAAAATAGTGAGAACCAGAGCTGAGGTGTGCAAGCTAGGAGGAGCGATCCCCTATGCACCCGGCACTGCAAATAAAGAATACCTGCTTAACAACGACTCTGTTGTTGTTGAGTTTTATCTTAGAATCCCGGCCCAGCTGCACCTAGCCTGCCGCTTCATGCAGGAGTGCTAGAAAGCAAGGGGGCTCAGAAACTTCGAATTTTGGTATCATAAGTAAAGCAAAAGCCGCACATGCAAGCAAAGCAAAACAAGCAATTCATTCACCACTTCCCATCAGCAGGCAGGTGTTCAGCCATCCCCAGGAAAGCAGGGCTCCATCATGCATAATGGTTACTTGGGAAGACAAATGCCATAACTCCAAACGTCCCTCCCTTCCTTCTTCTTCCCTCAGCTTTATATACTGAGCATGACATTATATGGTATGGAATAAACCTTTGGTCAGTTCAGGTCAGCTGTCCTGGCTATGTCCCCTCCTAACTTCTTGTGCACCCCCAGCCTACTCACTGGTAGGGTGGGGTGAGAAGCAGAAAAGGCCTTGTCTTTGTGTAAGCACTGCTCAGCAGTAACGAAAACATCCCTGTATTATAAACAATGTTTTCATCATAAATCCAAAACATAGCCCAGATACTGTGAAGAAAATTAAATCTATCCCAGTCAAAACCAGCACAATAATCAATATACTGAAAGGGTGGTCAAGCATTGGAACAGGCTTCCCAGGGACGTGGTGGAATCACCATCCCTGGAACTGTTCAAAAAATGCATAGATGCAGTGCTTAGGGACATGGTTTAGTGATGGACTTGGCAATCCTGAGTTAACGGTTGGACTTGATGATCTCAAAGGTCTTTTCCAACCTAAATGATTCTATGAATTCTATGAATTCTATGATACTGAAAATGAAGTGTATAACTCTGTGCCCCCCTCCATTAGTGTACAGAATATCTGACTGTTACCAGAGTGTTTTCTACTGTTGTCTCTGTCTCCATTTACTTGACTCATACAACTAGAAGACAGTAGAAAGATCTGGGCAAAACTTTTCATATCAGGCAACTTAGACTGAATATATTTTTTAATGTTCAATGGCATGCAACTACTATTTAAAAAATGGGGGTGCTTAAAGAGTCAAAACAGGCTTGTGCTTTCATTATACTGTTCAGAAAGAAGGAAAATCCCTAGAAATAATATCTAACTGATAATGACTAAGAGTAGCACTGACTGTAGCTATACTGCCTGCAATCATGCACTGTTTTGCAATGAATAGTAGGAGTTCTTTCTAATCAAATGCATTTTCTTCAGTTGTGTATTCCTACCCAAAGGCACTTCTTTAATATAATATGATTTACAGTGTAGCAAGAAACCTTAAACAGCATCACTGTCATTGTAGGAGCTGAAACACACAAAGAACTTTGTCCTTGGGAACAGGAGAGTGCAGCATGCTACTGAACGACTGACTCATTTTTCAGTCCTCACGAGCTCAACTGCCCACTTTTTGTTTCCAATGTCCCCTTAAAAACTGTTTCTCTGAAACATGCTGTCAAACAGGCCAGAAAGGCTATTTCTACCAGGACTGGATGTCTGTATTTGCATTGTAATCGCAACCCAAAATGTATTTTGGGGCCTTGCAACATTTACCTGTTTTCCAACAGCCAAACACCCACCCAGCCTCTCACTCCCCTCTCCCACGGCATGGAGATAAAATAGAAGGAAGGTGAGAAGACTTGCTGATTGAGATAATGAGAGTTTAATAGGGAAAGAAAAAGCTGTGTGCACAAGCAAAGCAAAAAGAGAAATTAATTCACTGCTTCCCATTGTGATGACAAATGGCCGAAGGAGGAATGTGAAATAATCCAGGAAACTGACAAGGCTAACAGAATACAGACAGAACACAGACACAGTGACCCTGAAGAGTCAATATTGTGGAAGGAGGGTAAGGAAAACATTTGCAGATCCACTAATTGCTGAGACAAACTACCTGAAAGTAAACGATCCTCATTAAAATATAATTATAATAGTGTAAGTAACTCCTCTTGAATCAGAAACTTTGAAAAGGTAGCCCCTCCCACCTCTGAAGCATGTGCATTGTATATAATATTATGTAAGAGTTTTAGCCAATCATGTTGCATGATTACTAAATTCCTTGTTTGTTGAACTGTGTATAAACCTCCTAAAACCAGGATAAGGTGTGCTAGCTTTGTGGATTTATCACCTAGCACCCATCTCTGCGCAGACATGAAATAAATATCTCGACTCCGTGTGTTGATTGGCTTTTGCATACCAGGTAAAGAAACCTCATTTTGGGGCAGCAGTTGGGAGGCAGGTGTCCAGGCATGTCCTGATGTGTTGGATTAACTCCAACAAACAACTAAGCACCAAAGAGCTGCTTTCTCACTCACCCCCACAGTGGGATGGGGGAGAGAATCAGAAGAGCAAAAGCAAGAAGTCAAGATAAAGGCAGTTTAATAAGTGAAGAAAAGCCACCCAAAAAAACCCCAAATGATGCAAAGGAAATCACTCACCACATCTCACCAGCAGACCAATGCCCAGACAGTCTATGAGTAATAACCACTTTGGAAAGACTCTCCCGCCCCCCCATCCACCCCATTTTATTGCTGAATGTGACATTATATGGCATGAAATATCTCTTTGGTCAATTTGGGTCAGCTATCCCAGCTGTGTCCCCTCCCAACTTATTGCCCACACCCTACCCTACTCACTGGGAGGGGGTAGAGTGAGAAACAGGCGGCCTTGATGCTGTGCAAGCACTGTTCAGCAATAACCAAAACATTGGTGTGTTATCAACCCTGGTTTAGTCACAAATCCAAAACACAGAATCACACACAGTTATACAGGCTGCTATGAAGAAAATCCATTCCAGTGAGACCCAGTACACCTGGAAAGCAGGGCCTCAGCATGCATAATGGTTGTTTCAGAAGACAAATTCCATAAACATGAACAGAGGAGAGGGCCCACTCTTCCAGTCTATCCAGGTCCTCCTTCAGGGTGGCTCTCCCTTCTGAAGTGTCTACTTCCCCACTCAGTTTGGTATCATTGGCAGACTTCATCAGGGTACACTTGATCCCATCATCCAGATCATTTATGAAGATGTTAAACAGCATTGGGCCCAATATCGATCCCTCAGGGACCCCACTTGTGACAGGTTGCCAGTTTGAAAAGGAGCTATTTACCACCACCCTCCGGGTGCGGCCTGTCAGCCAGTTCCCCACCCGCCACACAGACCACTTGTCTAGACCATAACGCATCATTTTCTCTAGGAGGAGGCTGTGGGAAACAGTATTGAAAGCCTTGGAGAAATCCAGGCAGACAATGTCCACCACTCATCCCACATCAACCAAGCAGATTACTTTGTTGTAGAA
Source organism: Falco rusticolus (assembly GCF_015220075.1). Lineage (NCBI taxonomy): Eukaryota > Metazoa > Chordata > Aves > Falconiformes > Falconidae > Falco > Falco rusticolus. Next base: position 8,407,531 of record NC_051209.1, on the reverse strand, counting down.
GGCAATCAGGTTTGTCAAGCACAATTTGCCCTTGGTCAATCCATGCTGGCTTTTCCCTATCACATGCTTCATTTGACTTGTGATAGCCCCCAGGAGGATTCGTTCCATAACTTTCCCAGAGACTGAAGTAAAACTGATGGGCCTATAATTTCCTGGATCCTCTAAGCCCATCTTGTAGATGGGGGTGACATTAGCCTTCTTCCAGTCTTCTGGGTCATCCCCCGATCTCCACAACTTCTCAAAGAAAATGGAGCGCGGCCTCACAACGACATCAGACAGCTCTCTTAACACCCTTGGGTGGATATTGTCAGGGCCCATTGATTTGTAGGGGTCAAGCTCCTGTAATAGTTCACATACCAATTCTTCCTTCACTGACAGTGGGTCTGTGTTTGCATCAACCTGAATTTTTGTTCCCAGTGCCTGGGGCCCAACAGTGCTGGTAAAGACACATGATATGGAGAAATAGTGTGAAATGGGGACAATGGACATCGATTGTGATTGTATATATCTGCCCAGGAATGTGGGTATGGTGACTAGTCATGGGTGCAATGTCTGGTCACATAGGCACACAGCTTTGAGGAGACCCCTACAGTTTTGAGGAGATGCCTGCCCCTCCTCCTCTAACAAAGGGGCTATTTAAAAAAGAATGAGAAAAGGATGAGAGACATTTCAATGTTATCTAGAGGAAGGGAGTGCTAAGTCTTCTTGCTGGAGAAGATTGGATGGTCACAAGGACATGAATCACCTACAAACCTGCAAGACCACCACATTCCAGGCAAAGGACTGATAAGCTAATTAACATACGAAGCGAGAGTAAGCGGGTTTAGGTAAGGAATATGTATAGGCGTTAATTGAATATTCATTTGTTTTATTGTATAAATGTGAGATGGTTCATCACTTTGGGCATGCACGCTTGTGGAGGAGCGATCCCCCGTGCATCTGTGCGCAATAAACATACCTACTTTATAACTTTCGAGTTATAGATTTTAATTCCGTACATCACACAGGTGAAGAAAGTGTTGAGAATTAGACCCGAAATATCTTTCATGGGGTTCTTTTTCCAAGTCAGATATACAAGACACCTGCTTCCTTCAGTGGCTGCCCCAAGTCAGCCTCTAACCCGACTCTCCCAGTCCCCCAGGAGCCCAATGCTGACCTCTTGTGTACTGCAGAGATTGATGTTTGTGCTTCTACAAAGCACAGAGGTTATGTGGCCATTTGAAGCTGTGGATCCCATGCAGCTATATTACCATATCATGGTCACAACCTTCAGAGCAGGTATCACAGGGGAAGCTTTAAGGAAGGAGAAGCTTAAAAGATGCTGGTAATTGGAATGAGTGTTGAATGTAGGTCCAAATCAAATCACAGATGCTTTCAAAGTTCATTCACACATAATGACAGATTTACTATCAGTCTGCCTTCACTCTCTGTGAATATCAAATGCTGTAACTATGAAAGAAATTAACATGTCTGCCCCTCAGTGTTCCAGTGTAGTCCCATGACTGCTGTAGCACCTGGGCGGGATATCACAGTGTAGAGCTGGCAGAAGTAGGCTGCGACACTACATTGGAGGTAGAAGACAGTGGGAAATTGCTGAATTTTTCCAAGCTCGGTTGCTTGGGGTATATTCTGTTGTCCCAGTTTCAGCTGGGATGGAGTTAACTTTCTTCTTAGTAGCTGGTACAGTGCTGTGTTTTGGCTATGATGTGACAAAAATGTTGATAGGACACTGAGGTTTTTAGTTGTTGCTGGGTGATGTTTATACTAAGTCAAGGATTTTTTTGTTTCTTGGGCCCTGACAGCCAGAGGGATGGAGGGGCACAAGAAACTGGGAGGGGACACAGCCAGGACAGCTGACCCAAGCTACCCAAAGAGGTATTCCATACCATATGACTTCATGCTGAGTATATAAACTGGGGGAAGAAGAAGGAAGAGGGTGACATCTGGCATTATGGCATTTATCTTCCCAAGTAACCGTTACGCATGATGGAGCCTTGCTTTCCTGGGGATGGCCAAACACCTGCCTGCCCATGGGGAGTGATGAATGAATTCCTTGTTTTGCTTTGCTTGCATATGCAGCTTTTGCTTTGCCTATTAAATTATTCTTATCTCAATCCCTGAGTTTTACATTCCTTAAGGATCCTCCTCCCCATCCCTCTGGGTGAGAGGGAGTGAGGAAGTGGCTCAATGGTACTTGGTTGCCGGCCAGGGTTAAACCACGACATCTGCCAAATGGAAAAGCTGCTAGAATTTGCAATCCCACATTTGCTGGACAACTGCAATTGGCAAAATGGAGGAATAAATTGTGTGACTTACAAAATTATTATGCTTTTATACTAATACATTAGCTGAATACTGTGCACACAATAGTCAATCTGGAAATATTCAGCTGGCTAACAAAAACAAAGCAAGCAACAAAAATGTATAACCAATGTACACATTTTCTGTGGTACTATAAAATCATCTGTTCTTTACAAGCCTTGTGGCAACAAACCCTTTTATGATGCCTTTATTCAAGGCTTATCCTTCCCCAAGAGTGTTGAATAGCTAATTTATCTACTATGCTGCGGCGAATGAAGTGACGGGACACAGCTTGATGCAAGCAAGTTGTCCATTTATTAGTGATTTTCTTACAATTATATACGTTTCTATCTTCTACATATTACACACTGATTGGTTAAATCTTAAGCGTAAAAAACACTGATTGGTTGACATTTAAGGCACACCGTTAGAACAATAGGAACTGATTAGTTTACCTTGTCATAGCAACAATTCCTATTCTAAGATTAGGGGGTTTCTTCCTACGTGACTTTCTTAATTAATAAAGTTCCTTATCGGCACTATCCATTCCCTTATCTGGCTACTTGTTCCTCTTTGTCTGTCTGGTTGCCTCCTCAACTGTGACGGCTCAGGGGTCTGCAGTTAGCTTGCTCCTTTGTTCCCAGGGCTTGTGCCCTACAAGTTCTAACAAGTCTCTATTCATCAGGCTATCAGTACTTGGACTCTTGTCCTTGAGGCCTTGTCCTACATCTCCCCCTTCCTGTTGCACAAAAAGAACCCCTGAAATCGAATGAGTTATTAATTTTTGTAAGCATTGTAAAAGACAAGGTATAAGTAATAAAACAAACAAAAAAGCAACTAAAGCATATATAATCATCTTCACTAAACTTCTTAACCATCCTGAAATGCCCCAACCACTAAACAGTTTATCTAACCAATCCCAAGTATCACTTTGTTGAAGATGAGAAACTCCATCCTTCAATCTTTGGATGCTAGCATGAATTGATTCCGAATGATCTGAAAGGTTCATGCAACACATCCCTTCAAACTCTTCACAACCGTGACCTTGTGCCAGAAGCAAAAAATCTATTGCAGCTCTATTTTGTAATGTCGCGTGGCGAACACTATCAACATCTAATAAAAGACCAGACAGGGCACTGCTTGTGGCATTAGTTTGTTTGGCAAGCCAACAGCCAAGCTTATCTAATGTCGCTAGAGCCTTTCCTGCAGCAGCTCCAGGCAACAGAAGAGATGCAGTAAAGCGTTGGCCAAAGGACCAAAATTGCATGTTATCATCACAATCGGAGGCAAATGCATGAACGCCGCGCTTTGTCCTTCGAGAGTAGCGATGTTGTAAAATCATAGATGTGTTAGGAGTCAGGACGGAAAGTCGCCCTAAACTACGCGGACCTCCTTTTATATGAGAAGGAATGACAGGCCATGCTCGATCACCACAAATAAAAAATACTCCAGCAGGTAGTGAGAGCGGAGCATTGCTAGATTTAGACAAGTTGTTAGCAGTGTAATTACACCAGATACTTGCACTTCTAAAAACAGGATGAATAGGGGAAACGTCCCATGCCCTAGATTGATTCTTTTCCGTGTAGTTAAATTTTATGCAAAAATCCATTTTTACTGAACCAAGGAGTTCAATTTCTTGTGGTTCCAAAGTGGCCAGTGGGAGATGGGGTATCCATACATCCTAATTGTCTGTCACATTTTTTGATACGTTTTTGGGTGGAAAAAGACTTTGAAGGTCCCTAATACAGGCCATTCATCTAATGGTAAGCCCACAAGACAGGTGGAAAAAGGCTGATCCGGAGTGGCCATAGCAAGACACAGAGTATCCTGTCCAGTCAAGTTCGCCAACGTGACCCAAACATTTACCTTTGGTAGAAAAGGGGGATAAGAGCTACCTTCAATAGGCCAAGGTCCAGATGTGAACATCATTATCCATATTACTGACAATGCTTGTTTCTCCTTTTCTTTTTCCATCGTCTTTTTACAACCAGCCATTTTTCTGGTCGTACTGTCCACGACCGAGGCACTGCAATTGATTGTCCACACTCTAATCCTACAATAATGTTCTTGTTAATAATATAAATTCTGCTTGCTAATGCAATATATTGAAACAACAACCGTGCAATAGCCCGTACTTCTAGGCTTTCAATCAATGATAAAAAATTTGCAAACACTAAGTTTGACAAAATCTCAGAACCTAACCCTATAACTCCCTCTAATTCCAAAAGAGGTTTTCCCATAAAACATTCAGCCCACTGTATCTGATTAAACCTTAATATTTGATTATTACACTCAGAACACATCCAATGACCCCATCTGTCCCTTAGTCTTACAACTCGCCAGCGATCGTGATCACAGAGTTCACAATGAATCTTGATCCACGGTCGACAGAATGGTCCGTGTTCATAGCAACATAACTGTAGAAATCGAGACGCTGTCCAATCTGGCTCATGACAGTGTCGTTGAAAGTCGATGTAAGGGAAGATAATATCTGCTAGTGGTGCCGTCAGCGCGTTGGGGATCTGGTCTGGTCCAATCGTATTACCTTTGTTAAGTGGTTTAATCCAGGGCGATATTGTCCGTTCCAAGCGCTGTAAAAAGCGAAATCTAGATGCTATATCCTGAATTTGTTTACCTGACATTAATGCAAAACAGAAATCCTCACGCAGTTTTTATTTCATTCTGTAGGGTCGGTGTCGGTATCAGTTGTCTGCGGTAAAGGTTCACGGAAAGGTCGTACATTCTTTGCTGGGATCCATCTGGGTCCTTTTTCTGTGGAGACGCAAGCATAACCTTTTCCCCATGTAACAAGAGGATGTGGTCCCATAATTTTACCTGTTTCTGGATCTCGGACCAATACTGGGGCTTTAACCCGTGCCTCGAAAGAGGTATTTGCAGTGAAATGTCGAACTATCGGTGGGTTGTTATCTATTAAAGAACAATTTAAAAAATTAAAAACATACAATGCTTTCTGTAACCGTTCCTCCGGAATAGCCATTCCCATTCCCCCTTTTTGTTGTTGCAATAGACGTTTTAGAGACTGATGAGACCGTTCAATGAGAGATTGACCAGTGGGGGAATGAGGAATGCCAGTAATATGAGTTATACCCCATAGGGCAAAAAAGGTTTTTATAGTTGTTGAAACATAAGCTGGACCATTATCTGTCTTTATCTTTGAGGGAATACCCAAAGTAGCAAAAGCACGCATTAAAAGTCTACGAACATCTCGTGCCTTTTCTCCTGTGTGACAAGAGGCAAACAAGGCACCTGAAAATGTATCAGTGGAAGAGTGGATATATTTAAGGTTACCAAATTCAGAATAATGTGTGACATCTGTTTGCCATAATTGTAGGCTTTGTAATCCTCTAGGGTTAACTCCTGCAGCAACTGATGGGAAAGAATGTTTTTGACAATCAGGACAGACAGCAATAATATTTGACGCTTGTTGAGAAGTAAGGTCAAACTGTCGTTTAAGAGCTCCAGCATTTCGATGGAAAAAAGAGTGACTTAGTTTAGCTTGTGCAATGCGGTCTGGCAGTACTTGAACTGGTAACGTCAATAGATCAGCTCGTCGATTGCCTTCTGCAAGAAAACCAGGTAGTGAGGTGTGAGATCGATCTAATATGCATAACAAAATAAGGCGCAGATCGAGAGTCCAAAAGGAAAACAAGTTCCTGTAACAGGGTAAAAAGTTGTGAATGTGAAACACTCCACAGCACAGAAGCTTCGGCTCGTGTAACAATACCTGCAACATAAGCGGAATCAGTAACAAGGTTGAGTGGTACGTTCCATTTTCGGAAAACACGAACAACTGCATTCAGTTCTACTATTTGAGGTGAACCGGAGACTGTCTCTATGTCCGAGTCCCATCGTCTCCGTTGATCATCCCACCATAGGAGAACAGATTTATGTGATTTGCCTGATCCATCTGTAAACACAGTAAGTGCCTGTAAGGGTTGTTTGCTTCTTTTGGGTTTTAACATCAGACGAAAGTCATTGTTAAACAGTTTGTGTGAAGGTGGATGGGAAGTTATTTGACCTACAACAATAGCAATGTTTTCAGGCAAATTAGTGATCACTATAATAAGTGGTCCCAATGACTTCTTAAAACTTACAATGGAAACAGGTAGCAGAGGCTAGAAATTACATCAGATAATCCTGCATTCCTGCCACATGCTTTAATACGGAAACACACTTACTTTTTAAAAATAAAGTGAAATATGATTAGAACTTTTTATCACACAGTGAATTCTCAGTGTACTGCTGCAGTGCTTTCTCCCAAAGGATATGTCACAAAACAATCTGACCTTATCTTAAGCACATAATTGAAGGTGAAGGCCCCAATTGCTGAGACAGCCCACAAAGAGCATCCAAAATTATTCTCCACATATGGCCCCTCTAAAGGGGTTTTGGTGAGTACCAATGTGTTTTATTTGTTGGGACATATTCAATGCAAATCAAGGATAAGTTTTAAAATAGCTGGTCTGTGTCAGGCTGAGATTTGCTTGACGGAGGACCAGACTAATCACAACAGCAATCCAGGATGAACAAATACATGCACAAATCGCATGTGTTTCCTGTTTTCTCAAAGTGGGCCACACCTGCTAGTTCAAGGTGGTGACTGCACACCCATCTGTCAATCAGCTCACCACTTCTCTGCAACAGAAATCATGCCAGGAATTACAAACTTTTGTTTTTCTACAATACTCACAATCTGTGTTAGAGAGAGGAGGAGTCCTTTCCCAACAGCATGTTGTGGTAAGAGTTTTAATAATATACACCATGCCGTGTGGCCAAATGACTGGTGGGAACCCTCCTGGTTTTCAGTACCAAGGTACCTCCTGTTTTTCAGCACCTCCTGAATCTGCACATATTAGAGGAATTTATTCTAAAACAAAGCATAAGTCAAAGTTAAGTTTATTATTTTATCTGTGCCTGCCTTTAATATTTATATATATCTTCATGGTAAAATACATGTTTTTAAATTCAATTCTGACACTGTGGGAAACATTACACAAGGAAACAAAGCCACACACAACAACACTGGAGATCAATGTGGAAACAAAACTTGGCTGCTTTCATGCAAAACTCTGGCCCAATGGCACAAGCCCTCCTAAATTACATTTGACATAAAAGAAGATTCATGCCTAAAAGGACTACAGAGGCCTTTCCTAAGGGGTGAGGGATAGTTCTCTGAATTCCTTATTGAAATTAACATAACACTGGCCAAGGATGATCTCTTCAGCTATTTTGGATTTCATTTTTGCCTTTGTAAAACAACTCAAAAGAGTTAGCCATAGATTAGGTCTTTGGAATTACACCTCCATGCACAGAACAAACTGTATCACTTCGTGTTCTGCACTGCAGTCAACCCAAAACTTAAATAGACTTCAAACATAATCGTCAAAACCAATAATTTTGCATAATCTTAAAATATACAAATACATACCCATCTGGGTATCCCTGACAGCTTCCAACTTACAAATAACCTAAACCCTCACATATTTTTCCCATTTATATTTGCTCTTTTGAACTTATAATATTCTACATATTTAGACACCCAGTTTTATTCCTTTGATCATTACTTCTGTGTGGATAATGCTGTCGCTCTTTTTTACAGATGAACCATGTAAGGCACTGAAAAATGAATTAGTTAGTCGGAAGCTACTGCACAAGGTAGTGAAACAGACAAAATTTTAACTAAGAAATTACAGACACCCACCCACCCTTATTTCTTTACGTGCCCCAGGCACTTTGTGCAGTAAAAATCTTGTCTGAAGGACCTGGCTGGGTGAATAAAAAGATGGAGTGAACCAACTGAGATAAAATATAAATAATCAGAACCTTAACCTAATGTTTTTACTGGACTTTCCATCAGTTTCTCTGTGATCTCTGACTTGCCTAGGACCAAAAGTATTATCACATCATGAGAGTCTCACAAAAAACTCTTCCTGGTATTACTCTCCTAGACAGAAGTCAGAGCTTCTGGCAGCATCCTTTCTCCAAATTTTACACTGGCTTCCTATCTCAGCTCAACATTTGATCTTTTGGGTCTTAATACTGTCTCTGTCTGTGCCAGGGGGAACAGATGCCCTTGCCCTCCTGTTTTATTTGCTGCAACAGAGGCCAGTCAAAGCACTTTTGCTACTTGTTCCTGGACCTGACTGCACCTGTGCTAACCACATAGCCGGTGAGGGTGGCTCACCTGCATGTCATGCTTCCCTCTCCACTCTGTAGGATGCATGGCCAATATCATCTTCCCACTCGGCAGCCTTGTGTGGATGAATGGGGATTTTATTAATAGGAAGACACTGGGCAGAGAAGCTCCTTTCTTCAAAGTATCTAAGAAATGTTTTCACTGATTTTCAGACAGTCAGCAGTGTTGGACTCTGCTATAGAAGACATCAGTTAGCCCTTCTGACAGTATGATAAATACATGATAGCCATAAGCTGCCTATTGTCAGGCAAGTTTCCAAAGGTAAGACTTGAGTGAATTGGCATTGTGTATACTTCACATCCTTGCAATTACGTGGAGACAAGGCCAGTTCCTCCCTATATCACTCTAGCCTCTTTGATAAATTAATTTGACAGCTTTGGTCTAGCTTGTGGAGCATCAGCAGTTACAATGCAAAAAAAATCAGTGCTGTAGCTGGCACAAATCTGAAATTGCTGTGTGATATGCTGATCCCACATGTGAAATGTGACCATTCCCCATTGATTTCCTGACCTTTGAGAGAATTAGTATGCTTTTCCATTTTCAGTTTTCTCTACACACAATTACAGCAGGAACAGTGGTGTGTCTACTGCATGATGAAAAAAAAAAAAAATGTCCTGCCCCAGCAAGTAATAAAGAGTTAAACTCAGTGGAAATAATTTCTTTCTGAACTTTAAGAATGGCTAATACTTTCCACTGAAACATTTACCCAGTGAGAATGGGTCACATGGGTATTTTGAATTTTGATGGATAATGCTGATATTTTCTGACTTTCCTTTAGAAGAACTGTTTCAACTGGGTTGAACTAACTGTTCTGCACTGGAGGTCAGGGAAGAGTAGAGAGAAAAAGATGGTACAAGGTTCTTTCTGGATCTCAGTAAGAAAGGCCCATGTATTGGGTTTATGTGGCAAGGTTTTGGTAGCAGGGGGCTCCAGGAGTGATTTCTGTGAAAAGATACCTTAAAGTGCCCCCATGTCAGACAGAGCCAGTTCCAGCCAAGATGGACCTGCCACTGGCCAAAGCTGAGCTAATCAGCAATGGTGGTACGGCTTCTGTGATAACATATTTAAGAAAGGGTAAAAAATGCTGCACAACAGCAGCCAGAAGAGAGGAGCAATAAAAATGTGAGAGAAACAACCATGCAGACACCAATGTCTGCGGCGAATGAAGAGACGGGACGCAGCCTGATGCAAGCAAATGTCCCTTTATTAGTGATTTTCTTACAATTATATACGTTTCTACCTTCTACATATTACACACTGATTGGTTAAATCTTAAGCGTAAAAAACACTGATTGGTTGATATTTAAGGCACACCGTTAGAACAGTAGGAACTTACTAGTTTATCTTGACATAGCAATAATTTCTATTCCAAGGTTAGGGAGTTTCTTTCTACGCGGCTTTCTTGATTACATATCGGTGCCATCCGTTCCCTTATCTGGCTACTTGTTTCTCTGTCCGTCTGGTTGCCTCCTCAACTGTAAAGGCTCAGGGGTCTGCAGTTAGCTTGTTCCTTTGTTCCCAGGGCTTGTGCCCTACAAGTTCTAACAAGTCTCTATTCATCAGGCTATCAGTACTTGGACTCTTGTCCTTGAGGCCTTGTCCTACAAATGTCAGTGAAGAAGGAGGGGAGGAGGTGCTCCAAGCACCAAGAGATTCCCCTGCAGCCTGTGGTGAAGACCATGGTGAAGCAGGTTGTCCCCCTGTAGCCCATGGAAGTTAACAGTGGAGCAGATATCCACCTGCAGCTGGTGGAGGACCCCACACCAGAGTAGGTGAATGTGCTCTGAAGGAAGCTGTAACCCCATGGAAATCCTGCACTGGAGCAGGCTCCTGGCAGGAACTGTGGCCCCATGGAGAGACACCCAGGCAGAAGCAGGTCCTTTGGCTGGACCTATGACCCTGTGGGGGACCCACATTGGAGCAGACTGTTCCTGAAGGACTGTACTTTTCAGAAATTACCCACGCTGGAGCAGTTTGTGAAGAACTGTAGCCTGTAGGAAGGACTCATGTTAGAGGGTTTGTGAAGGACTGTATCCCATGGGTGGGACCCCACATTGGAGCAGGGGAAGAGTGTGAGGAGAAAGGAGTGGCAGAGACAACGCGTAATGAAATGACTGTATCTCCCATTCCCCATCCTTCTGTGCTGCTCATAGAGAGGATGTAGAGAAGTCAGGAGTGAAGTTGAGCCCAGGAAGCATGTGGGGGTAGGAGGAAAGGTGTATTTAGTTTCTTTTTTAGTTTTCACTGTCCTACTCTGTTATTAATTGGCAATAAATTAAATTAACTTCCCCCAAGTCAAGTCTGTTTTACCCATGAGGGCAATTGCTGGGTGACCTCCCTATCCTTATCTCAACTCATGATCTTTTTGTTGCATTTTCTCTCCCTGTCCTGTTGAGGAGGGGGAGTGATAGAGTGGTTTCGTAGGCACCTGGAGGCCAACCAAGGTCAACCCAACACAGCTCAAAAGCAAATGGCTTAATAAAAGAGCTGTTTTAATAAGACAGAATAAGAAGAGGAATATAGACAGCAAGTAAATCTTACATCTGTTCTGGTTTTGGCTGGGATAGAGTTCATTTTCCTCTTAGTAGCTGGTACAATGCTGTGTTTTGGATTTAATGTGAGAATAATGTTGATAACACACTGATGGTTTTGGTTGTTACTGGATAATGTAAAAGAAATGCAAAAGAAATTTAGAGGAGATACAGCTAGGTCAGCTGACCCAAACTAGCCAAAGGGATATTCCATACTATAGAACATCAGGTTGAGTATATAAAGGTGGGGGAAGAAGAAGAAATGGAGTGATGGCGTTTGTCTTGCCGAGTGTCCTGGTTTTGGCTGAGATGGAGTTAACTTTCCTCTTAGTAGCCGGTACAGTGCTGTGTTTTGGCTATGATGTGACAAAAATGTTGATAGGACACTGAGGTTTTTAGTTGTTGCTGGGTGATGTTTATACTAAGTCAAGGATTTTTTTGTTTCTTGGGCCCTGACAGCCAGAGGGATGGAGGGGCACAAGAAATTGGGAGGGGACACAGCCAGGACAGCTGACCCAAGCTACCCAAAGAGGTATTCCATACCATATGACTTCATGCTGAGTATATAAACTGGGGGAAGAAGGAAGGGGGGGACATCTGGCATTATGGCATTTGTCTTCCCAAGTAACCGTTACGCATGATGGAGCCCTGCTTTCCTGGGGATGGCCAAACACCTGCCTGCCCATGGGGAGTGATGAATGAATTCCTTGTTTTGCTTTGCTTGCATGCACGGCTTTTGCTTTGCCTAATAAATTGTTCTTATCTCAACTCTTGAGTTTTACATTCCTTAAGGATCCTCCTCCCCATCCCTCTGTTTGAGGAGGAGTGAGCGAGCAGCTTCGTGGTGCTTGGTTGCCGTCTGGGGTTAAACCACGACACCAAGTAACCACTATGCATGACGGAGCCCTGCTTTCCTGGAGATGGCTGAAAACCTGCTTGCTGATGGGAAGTAGTGAGCCAAGGCATCCTAGCCTGATAAGCAAGCACATACTTAATCAATACTGCACATATAATGCCTCTAAGTTGCTAAGAGTTATATGTCATGATGAGTTCGCATAAAAGTCACTTGGCGTTACTTAGATATGTTTACTGTTATAGCACGTTTGCTGATTACTTATAATCTATGTTTTGCAGTGGAGGTGTGGCCTGAAGGTTGAATATAATCAATATTATGTGTGGTTTTAGATAATGAATATAATCAGTATTATGTGTGGTTTTGGATAAAGAAATGTAACATGTATAAATAGGTCTGAAAATGTTAAAAAGGCATGCACAATTTTGGTGGGACTACCCCTGTGCCACCCAGCGCTGAATAAACATACCTACTTTACAATCTAATCATTGTGAAGTCTGTTTTCTTCACATCAGTTTTGGCAAGCCAGCCAGGAGGACTCTCTGCTCGACTGCAAAACCGGCTGTGGAACAGACGCTCTTGAGTGCGCCCTGAGCAACTTCCTCGGTGGAGCCTCTGCTGCTGGCCAATTACTGTGGGAACAGACAAAGATCTCCTGAAACTGCGGAATAAAACGGTATGTTTTTAAAATAGAAGCCTATAAGCTGTACGCGTGGCTAGTAGGGGTGGCTGGTAAATCGCACAAAGACTTTTGGCGTGCAGTGCAAAACCCGTGCAAAAGGAGTATTCTGAGAATTTGGTAAAGGATTTGCTGGCTGGTAGAGGGGCTGCTAGCAATGTTGAGGGTAGATCGAGCAAATCCGGGGTTGCCACCGCATCTTATTATTAAGAAACAGGATGGACCTGTCAACGACTGGTATATAAGAGACAGGTGAAGGGTAGGTGGGACCTCCTCGCAATTGAGCTTGGATAATTTCTGTTTGCAGCTGCTGAATAGAGCAACTAGATCAATGCGGAAAATTGGCATAAAAACACATAAGGAAAGGTGGTAAGAAATCTAAAATATATAATTGTATGCATGGAAACCGAGTTATATTTGTTAATAACAATTATTTGCTTATGTATGTTAGTTGTGACTTTTTGGATGATTAAGGAATCGGACCCTAAGTGTTGTCCAATTTGGAAGGAATTGAACTAGTAACTGGATTAATATAATTGTGATATCTAAGGGGTAAGAACTATAAAAAAGTGTAAAAAGTGATTTGCGTGGAAACTTGCAAAAAGAAATAACTGATCTAAACTAATAAGAGATGGGAAATAACCAAGGGGGAGGAATATTGAAAAAGAGCCCCTTGGGTTGTGTACTAGATCATCGGAAAGATATCATTCGATCTGGAGGAACAGAAAGTAAAAAGGTTCTTATCAAATATTGCAATCAATGGTGGCCACTATACAAACTAGAAGGTGATACTAAGTGGCCATTCAATGGGACCATAGATTATAATACTCTGTTACAACTGTTATTTCTAAGGAGAGAAGGAAAATGGGATGAGGTCTCATATGCAGATATGTTTTTCACCCTCTGGAACAATCCAGAGTGGCAAAGGGACTGTGGAATGGTACCCCCACAAGATCCCCTGGTACTCACACTCGAGCAAGAGAATAACAAAGAGTTTAAAGGCAAATTGAAAAGGTGTTCAGCTTGCAGCATTGGTCAAAGGTTTACTAAAATGGCTAAAATTCGCCAGGCATCAGAACAAGATTTAACTGACCTATTTAAGCCTCCCCCTCGACTACAGGGGCAGGATGTGGACTCAGATAGAACTCTCACTCCCCTGGACAGCCCCGTATCTTCCCGCACTAGGAAAAAGATGACCTTGGCTGTGGTCCAAGCACCACTCTGAGAGGCGGTGGGGCCTGATGGTGGGGCAGTGATACTCAAAGTACCTTTCTCCACTACAGACTTGGAGGAGTGGAAAAGAGTAGCAAAAGTTTATAGAAATGATCCAATAAGTGTAACAAAACACTTCCAGTTTATTATAAAACAGCATAATCCTGACTGGAAGGGAGACCATCATAAAATTACGGGGGGAGAGGTTAAGGAATATTTTCCCCTCCAAGATCCAAAATGGGACCCAAACAGATTGGTCCATATGGAGATGTTACAAGTGGATTTTGAAAGGAATGGAAAGAGCTATCCCTAAAACTATAAACTGGTCAGCGTTGTATGCTATTAAACAGGGTCCCTCTGAGTCCCCATCCGAATTTTTAGATCAACTGAGAGATTCAATGCGTCATAGCACACCTCTAGATCCAGGATCAGAGATGGGGATACAACAGTTAGTCTCACTATTCTTGGGTCAGTCTACAGCTGATATTAGAAGAAAACTTCAGAGGTTATGACAGAAAGTAGGGACTTGGAGATATTATTGGATGAGGCCTGGCGAGTTTTCAGCAATTGGGAAGATAATAACAGGCAGGGACAGAGGAGAATAATAGCGGTGGTACAAGGAGAGGAGAAAAAGTGACTGCAACAATCAGCTCGATTAGGAAAAAATCAGTGTGCATTGTGTAAAAGGTTTGGACATTGGAAAAAAGAATGCCTGAGGAACAGGAACCGACAGTCACAGAAAACAATAGCACATATAAAAGAAGATTGATGGGAACCTGGGGAATCTACCCTAGCGGACCCACTGTTTATACTTAAGCTAGGGAAAACACAACAAAAGGTAGAATTTTTAGTAGATACAGGGGCAACATACTCAGTTTTGAATCAAGCTCTAATGCCTCTGGGAAATGATTATGTTATGGTAAAAGGGGCAACTGGCCAAAGTGAAAAGGCATACTTCTGTAAGCCATTAAAATATAAAATGGGCAAGCAATGGGGCATTCATAAATTTTCAAATATGCCTAACTCTCTGAAGGAGCTTTTGGGGAGAGATTTGTTGGAACAATTGGGAGCAAAAATTGAATTTGAAAAAGGAAAAATTACTTTAGAAGTAAAAGATCAACAATATATTCAAATATTAAGCCTAAAATTAACCAGTCGTTTCTTAGAAGGAAAAATTAATGATGAAGTTCTAAATCAAGTGTACCCAGGGGTATGGGCTACCTATACACCTGGAAGAGCAAATAATGCTTTACCTATTGAAGTAAAAATTAAAGAAGGCCGAAAACCAGTAAGAATTAAACAGTATCTCCTAAAAAAAAAAGATAGAGAAGGAATCTGGCCAGTAATAGAGAAATTTTTGCAGTTAGGATTATTAAAAGAATGTGAGTCTGAATTTAATACCCCTATATTACCTGTCCAGAAGCCTGACGGATCATATCGAGTGGTCCAAGACTTACGGGCAGTAAACAAAATAACTGAAGACCTTTACCCAGTTGTGGCAAATTCGTGTACATTCTTAACCACACTAACACCCAAATTGACTTGGTTTACTGTCTTAGACTTGAAAGACGCTTTCTTTTGCCTCCCTCTCCACGAGGCCAGACAAAAATTATTTGTGTTTGAATAGGAAAATCCTAAGAGTGGAATAAAGACACAGCTCACTTGGATGATGTTGCCGCAAGGATTCAAGAACAGTCCCACTATTTTTGGCAATCAACTTGCAAAGGACTTAAAATCCTGGGAAACCCCAACCAAAGAGGGAAAATTGTCGCAGTATGTGGACGATATCCTAATCGCTACCAAGACAGAAGAAGAATGTATGATGTGGACAGTGAATTTACTAAATTTCTTGGGACTCCAGGGGTATCAGGTATCTAAGAAGAAAGCACAGATAATACAGTGCAAAGTAAATTATTTGGGATATGAAATTAGTGCAGGACAACGAACTTTGGGGCAAGCCCGTAAAGAAGCAATTTGCCAGATTCAGAAACCACAGACAGTAAAAGAATTGAGAACCCTTCTGGGAATGATGGGGTGGTGCAGGTTGTGGATCTATAACTATGGATTACTCGTTAAACCACTGTATGCCCTAACTGCCACTGAGCAGAAACATCTTGAATGGAACAAGGAAACTGAACGAGCCTTTGAATCACTGAAAAAGGCATTGATGTCAGCTCCGGCTTTGGGACTCCCAGATGTAAGCTGTTTCTTCTTTTCTCTTATGAGAAGCAGGGCATTCCCCTAGGAATATTAGCACAAAATCTAGGCCCATACCGATGAGCAGTTGCTTATCTTTCTAAACAGTTAGATACAACTGCCAAAGGTTGGCCTGGATGCCTGCAGGCAGTTGCAGCAGCGATATTAAACATCCAGGAAGCCCGAAATTTTACTCTAGGGCAAAAGATTTGGTTTCGCATACAGTATCAGCAGTATTGAAGGCAAAAGGTGGACATTGGCTTTTTCCGCAAAGATTCTTGAGATATCAAGCTACATTAGTAGAACAGGATGATGTGGAAATTGTGGTCACTAATATTGTCAACCCAGACTCTTTTCTCAGCGGAAATATAGGAGAACCGGTACACCACAACTGCCTAGAAACCATTGAAGCAACATATGCAAGCCATCCAGATCTGAAGGACAGCCCTATTGAAAAGGAGGAAAACTGGTTCACAGACAGAAGCAGCTATGTGCTAAACGGTAACCGACACACGGGATACGCTGTCACTACCAGTGAAGAGGTAATAGAATTGTGAGCTTTGCCTACGAACACTTCTGTTGATGCAGAAGGCTTGGACACAACTTATACGACCAATGTGATCAGGTTAGTGCCACTTTATTAATAGACTCACAGCAATTTATACTCTACAGATACTATTAATAGACTCACACCAATTTATACCCCCAGCTAAAAATACACACGTTTACGCACGCTTTGTTATGCAAAAGGTGATAGGTTAAAACTACTTGTTCACACGCTTCCACCTCCCCTATGATTGGTCCCGGTGTGGTACCCACACACTGCTCCCCCTTTATGCAGGCATCCTGCTTTTTCTCATCTTTCTGTCCAACTCTCTTATCCAGGGGTCCTCAAACTTTTTAAACAGGGGGCCAGCGTGCAGATTAAGTGGCAGGAAGTCATCTGCGGCTGCTTGGTTTCCCCCCCCAACCCCCGGTGGAAGGGGGGGGGGCGGGGGGGATTGTCTGTAAATACCGGGGGCCGGATTGAGGACCCTGGGGGGCCGTATCCGGCCCGCGGCCCGAGTTTGCTCTTATGTCTCTCTGAATACACAGTTTCTTTGTCTCCCTTGGCCTCTTGGCCTTGCATATGTCCTTCACAACACCTGCAGCTTGTTAGACCTGCAGCCTATTATTACAACCAAGTTATTCAGTCTGGATTGCTCATAATATGCCCGTTTTCTTCCTGCCACTCCACACATTTCTGCACAAAAGGCAGAAATAATTGCCCTAACTCATGCCCTGGAATTGGCCCAAGGTAAAGTTGTGAACATTTATACTGACTCAAAATATGCTTTTGGAGTAGTACATGCACATGGAGCAATTTGGAAGGAGAGAGGACTGTTAAATTCTCTAGGGAAAAACATTAAACATTCAGAAGAGATCCTGAAGTTATTAGAAGCTATCCAACTCCCTAAGAAAATAGCAATCATGCATATAAAGGCACACCAGAAAGTGAGCTTGGATTTGGAAAAAGGGAATGAGTTGGCCGACAGAGAGGCAAAACAAGTGGCCAAAATAAAGGTAAAGATAGAGGGGGCTTTAATCCCTGACAGACAAATTTCCCTAAAAAGCAAACTTTTAACCAGATCACATCGCGGTCACCAATTTGCGGCGAATGAAGAGACGGGACGTAGCTTGATGCAAGCAAGATGTCAATTTATTAGTGATTCTTTTACATTAATATATGTTTCTACCTTCTACATGTTAGACACTGATTGATTAAATCTTAAGCATGAACTACACAGATCGGTTATCTTCTAAGACACATCATTTAAACAATAGGTACTGATTAGTCTATCTTATCTTAGCAACAATCTTTATTCTAAGATTAGGAGTTTTTTTCCTATTTGACTTTCATGAATAACAAAGTTCCTTATCAGCACTATCCCTTCCCTTATCTTGCTGTATGTCCCTCTTTTGTCCATCGGGTTGGCATCTCAACCACTATGGCTCAAGAGTCTGCTGTTAACTTGTTCCTTTGTTCCCAGGGCTTATGCCCATCAAACTAACAGTGCTCAGACTCTCCTCCTTGAGGCCTTGCCCTACACTGTAAGGCTGTTGAATGTCTCAGGAGCCACTCATAATCATCACCACGACTGGAATACTGATATCTGCTGGTTCAGTCCCATCAATTTCAATAATCCTGTCTCTTCCTTTTCTCACCAAGGCCGCTAATGCTTCAGGACGACTTAAAATACGATGTCTGGGTTGCAATGGCAAAAACAACCACTCTAAAACGATTGCCGTATTTTCCCCTTTTTTCTTTTGCCACTGTAAAATAAGGGCAAAAGGTGAAGTGGCAACATTACAAACCAAACAAGATAACGGATGATTCACCAATCGGCGACCACACCAGCCAGTCTGAATCTTGCAGGACATAACTTCTAGGGCAGACCGCTGTTCTGGTGAACAAGTTCGGGGACTGTTGGCTTTGGTGCCATGCAACCAGGATCGGAACGGTTGCAAATCATCGTTAGTGAGGCTCTTTGCGTGTCATCAGGGTGTAAGGGAATCGTAAAGAAAGAGTCTTTCAAGTCTATCACAACAATTTTGCCAGTTCTGAGGGATCATCATAAAAGGTGGAAGACCAGGTTGCAACACTCCCATCGCTAAAATTTGATCATTAACCTTCCATAAATCATGTCCCAATTATGTGCACCAAGATTATTAACCACTACAGGACAAGCTAACCAGCTAGTCACCTCCCAGTCACCCTCCAAAATAGCATCACAAACACCACCGGACCAACGCTGTAGAATTGGATCTTTTCTCGAGTTCAGCATCGGAGGGGTAGTTTGGTTAACTGGAGGAACTACAGGGATTGAAGTAGTAGGCAGGTTCATTTCAACTTGCTTTTTCAGGTTTCTTAATTTATCTATTACTTCCTGTAAGGATTTCTCTGTATTGTTATCACAAAGCTTCTCCCCGCCTTCCTCCTCAAATTCGTCTGATGATGTTTCAGGAAGAGGAGGATACGACATTGCACAGCATTTTTGACCCCCCTGATTTAACCTACGAGCTGTAGCCACCCTCCATTTTGGTCTTGCTCCACCCACAGCTCCAATTGGTGCAGCAGGACTCGCTGCTCCTCCTTCCTGGGGAGGCTCAACAGGCTCTTCCGGTTTCTGCTCAGTTACAACAGACCCCTGAGGAGTAACTTCCGGTCTGTCCGCTGTCTTATCTAAAAACTCCTACACTGTTGAACACACAGAGGCTGACATACCCTTCATAGGACGAGTATGCCCAACTCCGAAAAATGTAGCCAAGAGAGAAGGCTTAGGTGAATCACCCTTCTGCTCTGTTGGCTTTTCTACCACATCTCCCCCCAACGCTTCTATAGCTGCTG
The DNA here is from genome assembly GCF_015220075.1 of Falco rusticolus. Lineage (NCBI taxonomy): Eukaryota > Metazoa > Chordata > Aves > Falconiformes > Falconidae > Falco > Falco rusticolus. The sequence continues at coordinate 8,388,154 of NC_051209.1, read as the reverse complement.
CCACCACTTTTTTTTTCCACCTTCATAGTTTCCAGAGTGTTAATTATAGACCGCCACGTAGCTCCTAACGTTTTAGCTTCTTTTCCTCCTTTACCTCCCTCGATCATAGTATCCCAGAGACAATTTCCCACTTCTCTCCGTTCCATAATACTAAACAATAATGTGGGCTCAGGAATCTTATCCTTTTTTCATGCCCAGCGAACTAAAGCCTCCATTTCTGTTTCTCTAGTGCTCTCACCTCTCTTAAAGAGTATACTAGTTAAAAGCTTAATTGCCGCATCTAATTCCATCGCGGTCTTCCTGAGTGCCCTCCCCTCTTTCAGAGAGGGTATCAGCGGAGAGCCCTGCCACGTGTTTTTTTTTGTCGAGGTCTTTGTTAGGTCTCCCCCCTCTCTCAGAGAGGGTATAAGCGGAGAGCCCTGCCGCTTTTTATTCGTCGCAGTCTTACCTCGGCAGGGGTACGATCTGCAGGTCTACACCGAACTCTGGACTCCGCTTTTCACCTTCCAGGTTCCGCCTGCCTCTGACCTCCAGCTCCCTAATCAGACAACTTCCCTTCAGGTCCGATGCACAGAGACTTCTGCATTTAAGTGAACCGCATTTAAGCAACTTAATGGGTCCCTGTTTGGACGCCAGTTGGATTTGGAAAAAGGGAATGAGTTGGCCGACAGAGAGGCAAAACAAGTGGCCAAAATAAAGGTAAAGATAGAGGGGGCTTTAATCCCTGACAGACAAATTTCCCTAAAAAGAAAACCAGGATATACTAAGGAAGATCAAAAACTTATTACGGATTTAGAGGGCTCATATAACAAAGAATGGTGGGCCTATACCCCACAGGGAAAATTAATTATTCCCTCTTACTTACTGTGGCCTTTAATATGGGAAGAGCATAGGAAAAGACATTGGGGAGCCGAGGCTTTATATAAACACCTAATCAGTGAAATTGTGGCCAGGAATTTATATACTACAATAAGGCAGGTAACTCAACAATGTGAAATATGCCTCCAGACCAATCCTAAAAGCATTCCCAAATTAGAGATGAGGCAAATTGGGAAAGGTAATGGACCTGGACAACAATGGCAAATTGACTTTACTGGACTCCCAAGAAAGGGGGGGTATCATTATTTATTGGTGTTAACAGACACCTTTTCAGGTTGGACAGAAGCATTTCCAACTAGAATAGCAAAGGCAAGGGAAGTAGCTAAAATAATTGTACAGGAAATTATACCACGATTCGGGGTCCCAGCAGTTATTCCATCAGATAGGAGACCACATTTTATTTACAAAATAGTACAAGTTAGCCATTATTTGGGTATAGACTGGCAACTACACACTCCATATCACCCACAGTCAAGTGGGCAAGTGGAAAAGATGAATCATTTGATTAAACAACAGATTGTTTAATTAGGGCAAGAGGCAAACTTAGCCTGGCCCCAGTCTCTACCTTTAGCATTTTTACGAATACAGACAAAACCTAGAACTAAGGAGGGAATGAGTCCATTTGAAGTTTTATATGGACAACCATATGCGATACAGAGAGGAATATCTATCCAATCAGGAGACAAGGTTATAACCTCTTATATTGATATGGAGAAATAGTGTGAAATGGGGACAATGGACATCGTTTGTGATTGTATATGTCTGCTCAAGGAATGTGGGTATGGTGACTGGTCATGGGTGTGGTGTCTGGTCACATAGGCACACAGCTTTGAGGAGACGCCTACATTTTTGAGGAGACGCCTGCCCTTCTTCCTCTAACAAAGGGGAGATGCCTGCCCTTCCTCCTCTAACAAAGGGGCTATTTAAAAAAGAATGAGAAAAGGATGAGAGATATTCCAATGCTATCTAGAGGGAGGGAGTGCTAAGTCTCCTTGCTGGAGAAGACCGCTCCTTGCTGGAGACGCAAGGAGACGATCAGATGGTCACAAGGACATGAATCACCTACAAACCTGCAAGACCACCACATTCCAGGCAAAGGACTGATAAGCTAATTAACGTACGAAGCGGGTTTAGGTAACGAATATGTATAGGCTTTATCTGAATATTCATTTGTTTTATTGTATAAATGTGAGATGGTTCCTCACTTCAGGCATGCACGCTTGTGGAGGAGCGATCCCCCGTGCATCTGCGCGCAATAAACATACCTACTTTATAACTTTCGAGTTATAGAGTCTAATTCCGCACGTCAATATGATAGCACTAGGGAAACAATTAAATAAAATCTGAAAACATGTGATTGGGGCCTGGGGAAGTGGCCTTGATGAACCAGTGCATAATATGAAGCCAGGAGACTATGTATATATAAAGTCTCTTACAGAAAAGACTTTGTAACCACAGTGGGAAGGACCGTTTCAAGTACTTCTGAGCACCTTTACTGCCATCAAGATCAAGGAACAACACTCTTGGATCCACCACACGGGTGAAGAAAGCACCAAGTAAACGGACAAGTGAATCAGATGGAAAATTGAAGATACGAATAAGAGGACAACAATTATGAAAAATATTGGAATAATTGTAGAAAGTATGTGCTTGGTATTGGTGGATGCATGGCTTGAGGTCTGGACCCCTCATATAAAATACAAGGTTGAGGAAGGGCAAACAGTTGCACTAATGAAATGTTCTCAACTATGCTTAAAGAGAAGAAAAGCCCTTAGAAAAGGGCATGAGAAAAAGAAAAGGGGGGAGTTGAGCCAAGGCATCCTAGCCTGATAAGCAAGCACATACTTAATCAATACTGCACATATAATGCCTCTAAGTTGCTAAGAGTTATATGTCATGATGAGTTCGCATAAAAGTCACTTGGCGTTACTTAGATATGTTTACTGTTATAGCATGTTTGCTGATTATAATCTATGTTTTGCAGTGGAGGTGTGGCCTGAAGGTTGAATATAATCAATATTATGTGTGGTTTTAGATAAAGAATATAATCAGTATTATGTGTGGTTTTGGATAAAGAAATGTAACATGTATAAATAGGTCTGAAAATGTTAAAAAGGCATGCACAATTTTGGTGGGACTACCCCTGTGCCACCCAGCGCTGAATAAACATACCTACTTTACAATCTAATCATTGTGAAGTCTGTTTTCCGCACGTCAGTAGTGAATGAATTGCTTGTTTTGATTTGCTTGCATGTGCGGCTTTTGCTTTACCTATTGAACTGTCTTTATATCAGCTCATGAATTTTCTCACTTTTCTGATTCTCTCCCCCATCCCACTGTGTGTGTGGGGTGTGAGCAAGCAGCTGTGTGGTGCTTAGTCACTGGCTAGGGTTAAACCACGATACATCTCTTCAGATGGTGGGAACCTCATGTTTGTGCAGCATCTGATGGACCCTGGTTGGATTTTCCTACCGCACATCCCATCCATGGAAAGGAGCTCCTCCTTTTTTTTTATTTGAGCTATTATTTAATTTTCTTATAAGAAAACAACTCTATTCATAAAGAATGTTCACATGAGAATGTTTTTTCTGTACTTTTAAATAAAAACTATGCCACACAGGTGATGTAATTGCCAGAACCGAGTGGATGCCGCCTCCAGGCTCCTCTGTTAAAATGAACAGGCTAAGTTTATCCTGCAGCCAAGGAATTTGTGCAGTACAACACAGTCCTGAAGGATAAGCTGTATGTGCAGCACATCACAAACATGGGCCTACTAAGGTTAACTGTTATGTGAATCACTAACTTATTAATGTACAGCTACCTATCAGGATTACTGCATTCTACCCCTCGATCCACATAGTTTACCATTCTCAAAGATATTATAAATTACAGATTATATTAATAAACTGTTCAGCTAATGGGAGGTTTCTTGACAGGTTGGAATGTAATCTCGGTCATTACATCCACCAACGTGCAGCAACAGGCCAGCATTCCAGCATGTTCCCATACAGCAGCTACTCATGCTAACATACAGGCTTCTTAAGGCCTAAGAACAAGGCCCAACAGAACAGACATAGCCTGTTCAAGATCACTAACTACTCAAAGACAATGTCTTATGCAAGGCTCCTAATAAACTAACACATGAAAGAGAAGCCTTGTGTTTCAAATTGGTACTTCATCATTTCAGTAGGATAAAATATTAGAAGGACAATACTTCAAAGCAAGTCCTTTCTTTGCAATTTCCACAGAAGTATTTGTAGCCATATAATTATATATATTTAACTGCCATCTGGCCACTGTTGGAGCTGGTTTATAACAATCATGTTGATAAATTCAAGAAGTATGATTTTATTTATCAAAAAAAAAAAGAAGAATCTGTCTTAAAAAGGCAAGCTTTTCTCATGGGATCTTGAAGAGGGTTCTCCCATGGAGAGTCGGCCAAGTCACAACAACCACACCAATAAGGCTACATGCCGTGCACCTTTATTAAACAAACAGGTCATATTTATAACTTAAACCAAGAGCTCACACGACTCTACGCACAGGTGATTGGATAAAAGTCTCTGGCCAAGTGGGCGTCCGTGTGGCTGATCGGTGAGCATGCTGCAGGCGCCTGATCAGAGTGTGCCGATGAGAGTGTGTGGATTTCGCAGTTCCCAGGACTTGCTCTGCACCTGGCTTCTTGTTTGTGCATAGCTTGTTTTCTTTCTCACACTGCTTGTTCCAAGGACAATTTAAAGTTGCTCTGCAGCTTCAACTAACAGGTCTGGGTTGTCCAACCCAGACAATGGTAACATATGTTCTCGGTCCTTTAAAAATCCCTCTACAGGATCTTAATTCTGTTGGCTCTTGGGTTGCAGCAGAATAGATTGCAACAAAAGGATCTCAAAAGGGTTGCTTTGATAGATGCTGCAGTGAAAACAAGCAGGTGTTTTAGGAAGTCTATAAATTTTTATGAAGCTTTTCAGTGAAGATACCCAAGTACATCTTTGACAGCATAGACTATACCTAAAAATTAGAATTAACCCCTGTGATGTGTCACTGTTGCATGAAATGTTTGTGTGTACACACAGGATTTTATTTTAAGTTTAAGCAATGTATAACATGCCTCCCAGAAAATGGCAATAGATGTAGGTAAAGGTGCTTCAAGGTGTGATTTGAACTCTGCTTATCCTCTGTGCTTCAATGTCCAGGCGTGAGAACCACTCAGGGCATATCTGATTACTGCTTAATGCTTGGGCACTAGCTCTATCCTCGTGTTCATGGGAATCCCTACCAAGGTCGTACTGCTGATGGTATAAATATCTGGGCAAAATATGGAGTAATTAAACAAAACTTTGATAGTCCAGTCCGCAGAATGGAGCAGGTAATAATAACTGGTGTGGGGGATTGGCTCTGTGATGGCGGATAGCAGAGGGAAGACCTGTGATATATTTGGGGGTTATTTTTGAAGAATAAGGAGTTTCTCATGATATCCTATTTCTATACAGCTCTGTGCTAGAAGGACAGTTTATAAAACTCATTTGAACAGCCTAAGTCTAGTGCTAAGTCTAATGAAAACAGTCCACAGTGAATCAGCCTGAACCTTGCAGCTTGGCTAAAACCACTGTCACAAAACAGCTGCTAAAAATGCAAAATCTTCAAATTCTGCAGAGCCTTCACCCCTGTCTCGCATCCCCCACTGGCACAGGCTGCTTGAGCACCTGGAGCTGCTACCACCTCATCCGCAGCGCTGTAGACACCCATTAGCAAGTACCAGCTCGGCCCAGGGTGCGCGGGGAGCAGGAGGAAATGAGCTGGTGGCAATGCCCTGTCTCACTGCCATGGCCCATGCTTTTCCATCCCTTGCCAGTTCTTTCCATCCCTTCTTCCAGTTCTAGTGGATGGTTTGAGGATGACTGCAACAAGTGTTGGTAAAACAATCTGGAAATGTTATTTTTGCATTTGACCTCTGATGCAACAATAGTTTATTTTCCATATTAAATAAGAAAACACTGAAAGCTCGCTGCAGTAAACAGTTATCAATGTTTTTTTTCAAGTGACAGTTTTTCTTGGTATGTGCTCCAAACATTATTTTCATCACCACTGTTTCATTTCAACTGCTGTTGTTATGGCACTTCCTTCCATAACTGCCACCAAAACCTGTGGAGTGGCTGGAAGAAAACGGGCATATTATGAGCAATCCAGACCGAATAACTTGGTTGTAATAACAGGCTGCAGGTCTAACAAGCTGCAGGTGTTATGAAGGACATATGCAAGGCCAAGGGAGACAAAGAAACTGTGTATTCACAGAGAGATAAGAGAGTTGGACAGAAAGCTGAGAAAAAACAGGATACCTGCACAAGGGGGGAGCAGTGTGTGGGCACCACACTGGGACCAATCATAGGGGAGGTGGAAGCATGTGAACGAGTAGTTTTAACCTATCACCTTTTACATAACAAAGCATGTGTGGCGTGTGTATTTTTAGCTGTAGAGTATAAATTGGTGTGAGTCTATTAATAAAGTGGCACTAACTTGATCACATTGGTCGTATAAGTTGTGTCCGAGCCTTCTGCATCAACAAAAACCCATCAAGGCACCAGCTTGGCATTTCTTAAAGCTATTTAAAAGGAGCCAGTTTACATTTCTAACTGTACGCAAACCAGTTTGGTTTTTGACTCGACAAATGCCAAGTGCAAGGTCCTGCACCTGGGTCGAGGCAACCCCCAGTATCAATGCGGGCTGGGCAGAGAATGCATTGAGAGCAGCTCTGAGGAGACGGTCTTGCGTTGGACAAGAAGCTCAGTTTGAACCAGCAATATGCACTCACAGCCCAGAAAGCCAACCATATCCTGGGCTGTATCAAAAGGAGCATGGCCAGCAGGGCAAGGGAGGGGATTCCGCCCCTCTGTTCTGCTCTCATGAGACTCCCACCTGCAGTGCTGTGTCCAGCTCTGGGGTCCTCAGAACAGGAAGGACATGGACCTGCTGAGGAAGGTCAGAGGAAGCCACAAAGATGATCAAAGGCTGGAGTATCTCTCCTGTGAGGACAGGCTGAGAGAGTTGGGGGTTTTTAGCCTGGAGAAGAGAAGGCTCCAGGGAGACCTGATAGCACCTTCCAGTACCTAAAAGGGCTGACAGGAAACCTGGAGAGGGACTTTGTACCAGGGCCTGTAGCGATAGGACAAGAGGGAATGGTTTTACACTGGAAGAGGGGAGATTTAGATTGGATATTAGGAAGAAATTGTTCACTGTGAGGATAGTGAGGTGCTGGCACAGGTTGCCCAGAGAAACTGTGGATTCCCCCCTCCCTGGCAGTGTCCAAGGCCAGTTGGACAGGGCTTGGAGAAATATGGGCTAATGGAAGGTGTCCCTGCCCATGGCAGGGGGGTTGGAACTAGATGATCTTTAAGGTCCCTTCCAACCCAAACAGTTCTGTGATACTATGAAATATGGGTTCAATGCCGACCATGTTCACATTCTTTTCCCCTGCCATTTCTCCTCTGCTGCACATTCAACATTTCAGCTCAAGCAGGGCAATACCAGGTTAGCAAACACCCTGGGAACACTGTACCTCTGGCAGTGAGCTGTGGGGCTCTGGGACAGAGCAGGCAGTGCCAGGCTGGCTGCTTCTCTGTGGTTATTGCAGTAACTATTGCAAAATCCTGGGGCATTTCTGTTAGTCCTGCTGGCACTTCAGGAGGGTAGTGGAGATCGGTGAAACAGCTTGAACCCAGCCAGGTCCAATTATAAAGGGAGGTCAAGCTCCAGGATGAGTAACCATCTGGCTGTGAACAGGGCTGGGTGATGGGACAGGCAGAGCCTCTGTGTTTCCATGCAGTCACCCTACTACTCTTGGAGCAAGCATAGGGTGAGTTGACGTCAAATGGATGGGGTGAAATAGGTTTTGGAATGACAATTTAATAAAGAAAGAATCCCTTTAGAAATATCTGCTGTCTGCCCCTAAATCCTGCTGGCCACTGCTAGCCACTTGAGTGCCAGCAGGAGTGCCCAAGACAGAGCCACAGTAAAAAGCTTCTTGCCCTACACAAGTTCAGTGCTGTATCTCCCCATGTGAGGACAGTGAAAACACACTGCCAACAGGAGATGGGGTGGGGAAGAGAGCATGTGAGCATACAGAGGTGATGAAATTCCCCTGCCGAGCAATAACATGCAGTAAGGGAAGGAAATGGTTTCAGTCTGAAACATTTTTGCTCTGTTCTGCAAGGGACCTGTGCTCATGAGTGGCTGGGTGCTGGGAAGCCGCCAGTCATCCAGGTTAGTCCTTCTCTAAAACAGTCAACAGCGTTGCAGGAGGTGGAAGGTGAAAAGAAACATGCCGTGTGCATGAACTGGGCTCAGCCAGGCACAACAGACCCTCTGTGCGCGTACGCACATACAGAAATGCGCATTTCATGTGCTGAGTGCCTGAGGGAGACTCTGCATCAGGCCTCTGGATTGGAAAGGTTTGTTTCCATCCCTGTAGTTCCATCTTTCCCTCTCATAACAAAGCCTCTCAGCCATATCTCTTCAGGCCCCTTTGCCTCTGGAGATGTGAATTCCTTCTCCATGATGAAAGCCTTTTGGCACTCTTGTAGGAATAAAACCACCAGGAGCCCAGCATATCACAAAGCAAATGCACAGAGGATCCAAGCTGTCCACATAGAAATCATCCACTTTTTCAGCTTGCTGGAGGTGATTGATACTTGAGTTATTCCATCCCTGAGCAAGTAGCTCATATTTTTAGGAGTTTGATGAGCCTAATCATATTTGTGGATGGGCAGCATTTGCATTCTACCAAGGAAGACTCATCAGTCCCTAAAGCAGTGGCTGTTGGGGATCTTCAACTGAGAAGGTCTCCTCGGGCTCAAGAGTCAATCATTTGGCACAGCAAGGTGTGAGGAAGGCTAGGCAAGGCAAAATGGACATGTGGACAGCTGCCATCTGTTCAATGTAGATAAACAGTCCCCAGGGAGGTCTAGAAACAAGAGACAACCCTCCTGGAAACAGTTAAAAATTATTTGGATGGGCCTCCAGATTTTCCTTGTGTAATCCCATGCAACTGTCAGCTGTGAAAGGAAGGAAGAAGAAAAGCCTCTCTCCAGAGAAGATGGTATATGATGGTTGTTCATCACAGGCTGAAAAGGCTGTCACTGCAGCAAAACAAGGCCTTATATTTGAGTGCTTCTGCCACTAATTCAACATGCTGAGCAGCTGGAGCCCACTGTGGCCCCACCAACCAAGATAGCTCATTATTTTCTTCCTACAAAAGGATGCAGAGAAATCAGGTTTTCTGGCCAAAATTAGCAGCATATCAAGGGCTCACATCACACATGCATGGCTCTTGCCATCTTTTGGCCATAGCTGCTGTACATCTCATCCCACTGTCTGCTTCTGGAGCTGCACCTCACCACTGTCCAAGTGCCGCTGGAATCGGACAGGTTTTGCCTGATCTGGGTGAGCTTCTCCATCCTCTCACAGCAGAGGGACAGGCTTGGCTGGGAACAGAGATGGTGCTGGCATGTGGAGTTGTGTGTCTGCAGAGAGCTGGCAGTAGCAGTTTATTTGTGTGTCACCCCTTAATCCTCAGCCAGGCTGTGCCTTTGCTCGGTCTGTGATGGAAAAACAAACAGAAAGCTACAGGCAATGGCAGCAAAAATGTCAGCCTGCTGAGCAACAAACTGAAATATTTAATCACAGAGCTATTTATGGAGGGGCTGAACAGCAGGAGCCTTAGTTTCTTCCTTTGGCCGTGACTTCTCTGTCTCCAGAGACACCAACCGACATTTTGCACCAACTGAACTGGCTTATTAAAAACCAGACATAGGCAAGACCTGTCTGTCATTCCACTGGGCTAGGGTCTGTTCCTGCAGCCAGTACTTTGTTGCTCTAAATGTTGTTCCTCAAATCCTCCAATACAGTAGCTGCCAGCAAATGCTAAGATCTTCCATCCTCTTGTCTGCCACTTCAGGTTGCTTCCCCAGGAGCTCTGCTGTCCTGTGCTGCTTTGCCTTCAAATGAGCATCATTGTGCACATACTCAGTTTCCATTAGCCAACCCTTATTTCCCAACTCGGTGGTGAGGAGTAAGTCAGAGCACTGCTCTGGGACTGCTCTGCAGGCTGCTCCTCCCTGTTTTACTGAATTCCCAGGGGCAAAATCACTCCAGCCCTATGTGCCCTTAGCCCCATCTGTAAAATGGGGAGATGCAAAAATGCAGAGACTTGTTGATGAAAAGAGTGAGGTATCCTCTGGTTTTCTTCTCCAGTCATTAACCTTTTATAGAATCATAGAATGGCCTGTGTTGGAAGGGACCTTTAAGGATCATCTAGTTGAGGGCAGTGAAGTTACCACAGATGGGCTGAGTGGCAGCTTGCAGGGAGCCCACCTCCTGCACCAGTTCAAACAGGGGAAGGGCAGATGCTGAGCCCACACATGCCAGCTACTGCGACTCTATTTCTGGCTGAAGTTCCTGCTGGACCTGCTGAGCAGTTTGCTCAGCAGCAGCCCTAAAAGAGCCAGGATCTGCTCTCTGAGGAGACGAACAGAGAAGAGAGGCTGGAGGGAGAAACCGAGGGAGACAGGAAACCATGGGCAGGGAGCTGAGCGGGCAGGTGGGAGAAGTGGAGCTGAGTGGTGGATTCAGGGACTCCCACCAGGTACTGGAGGCCAATTCGCATCTGGGGTGTCTGGGGTGCAGAACTGCAGCCAGACAAAGGTCTTCTTTGGGACGATGTCCCCAAGAACAAGCCAGGGTTGTCAGCTCTTTCCCTGCCGCTGGGCAAGCAGGAAGAATTGTTTCGGGGTTAAAAGTCTGCCTTCAGAGTTGTGCAGCTCTGGGAGCTGTGAGCTGTCTTAGGCGAGGAGGGACCGCCCTCTGCAGGGGAGCCGATAAAAGTGGGGTTCCGAGCCTTTCCTGGCCTTTCTAATTCACTGCCTGGATTAAACCTTAGAGATCAACCCCACAGGGGACCCAAACTGATGATATCACCCAGGGCAAGAGCCTTGCCATGTCCTTACATCCTCCGGCAGACTTCCATTTTCAGTACCTGTGATGTGCAGAAGAACTCAGGGCGAGGCTGTACCAGCAGTTGGTGAGTTGACATCAAGCTTTTTCCCCTGCAAGGAGAAATAATGGGATCACACTTATTTGGCATATGTGTAGACAGTGAGGAGCAGCAGTAGGTCTGGGCTCGAGGGATGGTGGGTGTTCCCTGCTGCTGTGAATGAAGCCAGGAGGTGCTTTCTCTTGCTGAATCGCATCTGGTAGGTTTTTTCCATCAAAGTATTTAAGCACGTCATCCTCAAGCAGGTCAGCAGAGTCATTTTGTCCATGGGGATTACTTGCACGCTTCATTGCATACATGCTTGTGGCTAAGCACTTTGTTCATCTGGGTCAGTATTTAAATAACAGAGGTTAGAACAGAAAAGGAAATTACAAATTATGCTGTTCCTGGTGACCTGAGTCCACACTGCGCAGGTGCTGAGGCCACCTGGATTGTATCAATGCATGTAAAAATTATGAATTGCAATCTTCGTCTTTGGCAGTACATTCACTGCATCCTCTGACAAAGAAGGCAGAAGGGAGGAACCTCTTCACATGTGGGCCTGAACTGATAGGCTTACCTGCTAAATTAGGTGGCTTTTAACACCCAAGAAGCTCATGCTTTGTAGCAATGTTTTAAAAGTTATGTTGGAGACTGTTTTTTCTCTCATAGAGAGAAGCATGTGATCTGTTGGTGGAGCTCAAAATAAGAAGTCCAAATCTTTCTGAACAGTAACCTAGTGCTACTACCAGTTTGCTCATTAACTCTGCACCCCACCAGATATTTGGGGCAGGGATAACATACAGCTCACATTCATGTGAATCAGCAGTTGAAGAAGTATGATGTTTTGCTGTTCAGGCCTTCGTATGCACTGCTGGTAAGTAAGGTATCCAAAACGCACCACATACAGCTGCTGTCCCTGTGAGTATTCTCCCATGGTTGCAATTTGCAGTCTGCAGGAGCTGTGGGGCATGACTGAGACTGAGGGAGAGTAATGAACTGACTCTCCTGGCCTCAGTCATGCAGAAAACACACACTGATGGCAGTCCTGTGCACCTGCTTCCAGGTCTGGCCACATGCTTTCCCTGGGGACTCCTGCAGGGAGAGTTGGCATCTGGAGGCTTTTGCTTCTGACAGTGTCTAACAGCTTCTGCTGGCAGTTTCCCGATTAGGGACTGCCAGCACCTTTTGTCTTCAACTGACTCCTGGAGTGGTGGAGGAGCATCCCTGGGAGTGCATTAAATGATGTCATTAAATAACAGCAGGGGTGCAAAGGGACCCCAAACCCCTCCTCAGGATGGAAGGGATTGCTCAAGCCTGCAGGTCAGGCAGCCTAAGCTAAGGTCCTGCAAAGAAAAGGGAGCAAATCCTCCTGGAAGCCATTTCTGAGCACCTGAAGTGGATAAAGGTGGTTTGGAACAACCGACATAGATTTACTGAAGGTAGATTGTTCCTAACAGATTTCTGTGATGGCTGCCTGATGACTTTCTTTTTTCAGCATGCTGCCTGTAGAGCTCTGGCCTCAGAGGAGAGTAAGATCTGTGGCTTCTGCAGCTCTGTGTCTTGCCATCTTTTATCCTCAGGTGTCTTTCGGCAGTGGCTTCATTCAGCCTCTGCCCTCCTGATCTTTGGATTGAGGAAAATAAGCTTAAACTGGAAAAAAAAAATCCTTGCTAGCTAAATAGGTCTGAATTTTCTAGAGCCTCAAGTTCCCTCACTCTCAGAAAAAATCTTGGTTGCGGAAGTTGTCAAGAATCAGAGACTTCCATTTACAGCAGTGCTGATGAAATCTTGACAGAGTTAGGTTCTCTGTAATTTGAACTACAGAAAAGCTTCTGAATAAGTGCCAAAGCTCACTTTATAGCAGGGGGTTTGTAGCTGGCTCATAACTCTCTATCTCATATCTCATAACTAAGACAGCTGACACTGTTCCAAATCCAGATGTCTGCATATTCTGGAAAGTGATACGATGCACAATTGATGTAAAGGATTTATGGCTTTTATTGTTTGTACGAGATGTAAAAACTCATCATGTAATTGTTTCTCTTTGATCATGTTTTTAATATCAACCTTCTCCTGCAGGAAGAGTTAGATCTTATGATTCAACTAGCAACATGTGGCCAGTGAGAGTACATGTCAGATGAATTAAAATGCAAAGGAGTCCAAGCAGGGCATAGATGTAACACTGCAGGTCAGCAGCTGTAACACTGCTTTAGCGGAGTCCCAGGGATTGCTTTGCCTTCAGCAGTCTTCAGCAGGCAAACAGTAGCTCCAAAAGCAAAAGCCGTTTCTCTTGAGTGCAGTGGTGGCACTCTGCTTATCAGTTCATAGTCTCTTTTCTCACTTCTTTTGTAGGAAACTAAGTCGATTTGCATTAGTTAAGATGCTATCCTTTGCTAGCCTTGCAGAGAATTCAGGGTGGAGATGATGATATTGTGCTAAAAAGTACAGAAAATTCACTTTGTGGCCTCTCAGGACAGTGCAATTTGGAGACCTATGAAGGCTAATGGACCTTTTTTTGCAGGTTTCTCTATAATTTTTGTCTGTCACTGCCATATGGAGTCAAAAACACACTGTTCTCATTTGAGAGAGTTTCAAGCCTGAGACACCAGTGTAATTGCCTGTAAGCCCAGGCTGAGAGCGTGGTGTTCATCATTTAAAAGCAGAAGCAAGAGTCATCAAGTGTGCCTATGATGATGGGACTCATCTTTTAACTTTCAAGCCTCACCACTGGCTCTGATGAGTCCCTGCAAGGTCCATCCTCATTCTGCAGCACACACACACACTGTATTAGATGAGAGTGAGACAGAAAAGCACTTTATGCTGATTTCCAGATCTTAAACACAGATACAAGATTACCAAACCATTACTGATGGAGTTAGACTCTCCCCTGAGATGTCTGAGTGGCAACTCTTTCCACCTTAACTGAAGTCAGTGGCACTTTAGGATTTCTAAACTCACAGTGAGTGTAAAGTTTTTGGTGCTTTTTATACCCACTTTGGTCAAATAAAGGCATGACAATCCCAATTTGGTATATACTGAGCAATCAGAAGAGGGCAGTCCTTCCCCTTTGTACTTGTTCTACTTTGTGCTTGAATTAACAGTCTCAAAGTCCTGAGTTGATGCTGCATGCTTGAGCTGATACGGTTACATTGGTCGGGGACATGGACAGATAAAACCCCAGAACGACATCGCTGTGCTGGATGGAGTAGGACCCACCACCAGCATAATTCTGCCAACAAAGCTGCACTTTCTCCTTCCTTGCTGTATTCACCACAGAGCTGCAAGTATGGAATATCTCTGAGGATTACATTAGTCCTCAGCCCCTTCCCGGCTAATCACACAAAAGGGAGACAGAGAGGTAAAGTGACAGGACAAGAAGAAACGGCCTCAAGTTGTGCCAGGGGAGGTTTAGATTGGATATTAGGAAAAAGGTCTTCACCAAAAGGGTGGTCAGGCACTGGCACAGGCTGCCCAGGGAGATGGTGGAGTCACCAGCCCTGAAGGGATTTAAAAGACGTGTAGATATGGCACTTAGGGCCATGGGTTAGTGGTGGGCTTGACAGTGCCGGGTTAATGGTTGGACTTTGTGATCTCAAAGGTCTTTTCCAACCCAAACAATTCTGTGATTCTATGGTGGCCAGATTACATCCAGTACAGGTCAGTCTGTGCAAACTGCAACTGTATCTTCTACCTGCTTTATTAATGGAGAAAAATGAGGAGGGAAGAGATGATCATTGGTCAGGATAAGTTGTGTGATGCAGTGTTGAAAGTGGACTGAAGAAACTGAAAATGGAAGGAAGCAGAGAAAAAGGCAGAAATGCAAGATGAAACGCTACCTGGTTAGACCATCTCAGGGTTTGTCACCATGTCCCCGGCCATTCAGGAGCTCAGCAGAGTCGAAGCAACTGATGATCTGAGGTCAAACGGGTCATCAGCCTAGAAAGAGGTTCCAGATCAAAAGCAGAGAAAGTAAAATACAAATTAAAAAGCAGGAAATGACAGACCTGTTCACCTACAATAATAGTGATATGAGTCACTGACAAAGGCATTCATCAGAACTAGGGAGAGGAGGGACTGGTACCCATGCAGGCCAGAGCTCCCTAACTGGGAAGACTTACAAACATGTATGGATATATGTTTAAGCAACATCATCTCTAATCAAGACAGATTTAACAGCACCACAAAAGGTCCCCAGGAGCCGGAGCTTTGTCATCTATACTGTTAAATCATTAGCACAATCCCAGGCATAGTTCTGGATCAGGCCAACTAGCATTTTCTCAATCAGTTGCTGGAGGCAGTATGGGAATTAGTGCACTATTCCCAAAATACAGTCTGCATGTGAATGTTGGTTTGGATGGTAAAACACTTTAATAGCGTGGATGTGGGCTGTTGTCATGTGAGCTGGTCTCGGTGCCAGAGAATACTGTGGACACATTCGATTGCAAAAACATTACATGAGAAATTTTAAGCAGAATAACTTTAAAAGAGAGAATGAAATTACTTCTACAGAAGTAGAATTAAAATAATGGAAACAGTGTAAAGGTAATTAGCAGTGCTGTTGCTCTGCTAATTGTTGAAAAAGGCAAGGTTTGCGGAGAGAAGTATCTTTTAGTGGAATTCATCTAATAAAATATACTATTTTTCTTCACAAAACTTGCCTTGAGGTAACGATCATCTGCCTCGTTCCTGCTATAGTCTCATAACGTAAATGAGAAGTCAGAAGGGTCATCGCTCTATGAGGATTAGTCTAACCATACAGTTAACGCTGAGCACTTTTTAACAGAAATAAGGAGTAGAAGGTGAAAACGCCAGATTTTATCAAGCTGCAGAAAATTTCTTTGTGAGTGATGTCTTGTCTGCTAGTCTGTACTGTCAATATTTCTGAGACTGGAGGGAGATAAAAACTAACATGACTGCTTAAATAATTATTTGTTCAGTAGCTGTTTATACATAGCTACATTATCAGTGTATTTATGGGAGTGACAGTGTAGGTGTTGAGGCAGCACTATGGAGGAAAGGAAAAGAGCCCTGGATCTAGCAGAGTAGAATAAAGAAGTGATTTTTTTTAAAAAAAAAATTACATTAAGAATCAGTGATATAAAAACCAAGAACACCGAGTCCAGCTCTAGTGCTGCTGCTTTTAGTAAGATATTTGAAAAACTGGAAATGTTACAGAAAGGAGAGACAAAATTATCTCAAGGATGGGAAACAAAAGTCTTCTATTTAATTTATCAGAGGGACTCAGTTACAATCAGTAAGGTTTATTTATCATGAGAAAAATGAAACAGGAAGTATCCAACTCTGTGATTTAGCAAAGAGAGACAGAACAAACAGCAAATGATCAAAAGTGCAGAAAAATCAAATGGGGAATACAGCGTGGGTTTAGGACAGTGGAAATGATTTAAGAAAACCATCTTGATGTATACCTTCAAACTGTGATCGGATTACTTTTGGGAGACGCATTTTACTTCAGCACAAAGCGCTGTCTTCCTCTGAAGAGGAACCCCAGTAAAATTCCATGCCTTGTATATGCAGGAAATCTGATGTTACAGTCAAAGAGTCTCCTGTTGTATTAAAAATTTCTGAATGAATTCGTGCCCTGTAGTGAGTGAGCTGTGACACTGCTTGAGGCTGCTCCTGTACAGCCAAGAGATAGCAGAGCTGTGACAGTTGGCTTTACCAAGCTGAGGAATGCCAAGGACTCCCACTTGTTCTCTTGGCAACAGCAAAGCAACAACATTGTGTGTGCCAAAAGAAACTCTTCTGTGTTGATCACCAAATAAGGTGATAAAAGTCCTTGGGAGGAAGAAGAAATAACTGCTGCTCTTGTTCTACAGCACAGGCAGTTGCATGAATTAGCAATACATGTAACAGTCACTCGGTGGCTATGTAGTAGCATGAGATGAAGAACAGGCTTGAGAAAGCAGAGTCCCACGGTACATGGAGTTGCTGTCTATATAAATCAGACATAAAGCACCCCTGTTGCCTTAGGACAAGCCAAGTTGGTGTTATCAGGCAGTAGGCTGTGCTGTATTGTGACATATCGCTCCAAGCTGCTGCTGCCCAACTATACAAGACTGAGGTGGAGCACGGCCACCTCAAACCAAAGTTTTGGTGAGTCTGCATTGGGGAATGAACCTGATACCAAAGAGCTGCTGGGAGGAAATGCTGGCACAAGTCATGGGTGTGCTGTCTAGAAATGAAAGCTCTCCCTCCCATTAAAAATTGTTGCTGGAAGTTTCAGACCCTGCAGTTCTGCCAAATCCCATTCCCTGGGGTGGAGGTTTTTCTCTTCTGGGACTAATTACAACACAGTTTTCAAGACAGACATTCTTTCACAAGGGAGTGTTATGCAGTATATTTCAGCAAGGCGTTAAACTGTTCGTTAGCTATATGGGGCAAGATCCTCAACCAGTCTACAATGACATGAGTTTACTGCAATACTGATTTATGCTATTCGGGTATGAAGTCTGGTGGTTTTAAATGCCTTCAGTTTTTAGTCAGTCACAAAGTCATGATCTTGCATGTTATTTTAGCAATCCCCTTTGTTTATAGGTGCAGCACCACATTATTCAGAAACATTTCAAAGCCGTCAGTGTCATGCTGATGGTGGAAAGCAGCAGAATATGCACTTCATGACAGGTCTCAAAATCATGATTAGACAAGGTTTTGATTAAAAGGGTTTATATATTATTGCTCCAGTTACTACAGCAACTCTGCTTCTCTTAACTGCACAGTGCTCATTTGTACATCTAACAATTTAAATCATATTAAGTGCCAGCAGAGAATTAACAGCCTCATAATGTGCAACACTGGAAAACATCTCAGGGTTTGGGTTAGAAAGGAGACAGACGAAGTCTCAGACAAGCTGAGTGGTCACATTTAATACCATTATACCTTCCCTCTCCAAACACTGTGAAAGCTTAGCTGAGGAAGAGTATAGTTTCTATTAAGAAGGTGAGACCAGCATTAGGACTAACAACCCTATGTTATGAAGTGTGATGCTTTTTGAGATCACAGTTCTTTTCTGGGCCTGGTAATTTTATTGCTGACCTGCAGCATTAGTTGCCTCGCCATCTTCTGCCAAGCCTTCTGTTTTAATCAAAGGGTATTCCAGTCCTTCAGGCTCTGTATGGCAGCACATAAGGCAGAGGATAACTCCTCAGTGCTGTGGCTCTGCATGTTTTGAGGAGCTCTGATCCGTGTAGGGGATCCAGCACTGTGGCCCCGGACATTGGGAAGCAGCGTCTGTCTTGCTTCAAGCAGCTATACCCAGGGGGACTCTGTTCCCCTGCCACCAAAAGACCTCCTCTCTGCTACCTTCCTGCTGCTTTGCCCTTACTGCCTCGCCCTCCGTGCTCCCTCAGGAGCCCTGCCACCCTAGGTGCCTGTGGGCACCCTCACGGCCCCTGGCCCCTGACAGCCCCCATCCCTGTCCCCTCACAGCTGTGGTCCCCTCACAGCCCCTGTCCCCTCACGGCCCCTGTCCCCTCGCAGCTGCTACCCTCTCACGGTTCCAGTCCCCTCACGAGCCCGGTCCCGTCACGAGCCCCGGTCCCGTCACGGTCCCTCATGACCCCATCCCCTCACACAACCCCTCGCCCCGCCCCTTATCGGGAGCCCCGCCCCTCAGGCGCTGGGCTCGGCGCCGCGCCTCTCCACGCCGATTCGCTGTCGCTCCTGCCCTAATTAATATTTAACAGGCCGCGCCCGGCTATGCTTGGCCCTGTTTCCCCTCCGTCGGGGCGGGGAGCCGCGGAGCGGGAAGCGCATTAGTCGCGCCGGCTGGCGAGCCGGCTTCCTTTTCATTGGCTGCGCTGGGTTGTCAGTCATGAGGAACACCCCACCTTCCGGGGTGTCCCTCCCCGGTGTCTCCTTGTTTGCTCCATTCAGTGGCGGGTTCCGAGGCAGACGGAGCTTCAGCGGATGGGAGCTGCCGTTGCACAATAGAAACGGATCTTCAGCCAGCATCACTCAGAGGGCAGCAGCCACAGGAGGAGGTAGATCCCATTCTGATAACAATTTTACAATCGGCGTACAAAAGGTCTCTTGTCTCCTTACAACCCCGTATTTTGGGGGCGTTTTTTCCAGAGCCTCGACCCTTGCAACCTTTCCTCTCTCGACTGCCTCCCCCCTTTGAAACCTGGCCCCCGGCCCTGTCGCCTGCGTGTTGCCAGGGTGAGAAGAGGCCGCTCGCTTCGTGCCCTGGCCGAGCGTGCCACCGAGCAGCAGCCGGAGGGTGTGCGATGGGCAGGACCGGGGCGGCACCGAGGGCCGGGAGGGCCCGGGCATGCGGCCAGCCCCGTCCTCCTGTGAGGGTACACGAGGCCCGCCCGGGAGCCGGGAATGGGGATG
Source organism: Falco rusticolus (assembly GCF_015220075.1). NCBI lineage: Eukaryota > Metazoa > Chordata > Aves > Falconiformes > Falconidae > Falco > Falco rusticolus. Next base: position 8,368,893 of record NC_051209.1, on the reverse strand, counting down.
GAGGGAGCTCCGTGTCCCCTGGGGCCGACTGAAGCCTAGTACAACAGCAGCTCACCCCTGTGTGTCGGCAGGCCCCGAGGCTCGGCCTGCTGCGGGGGGTAGCGGAGGCCTGCCGCCCTCGGCCTGGCCGGCCCTGGCGGCGGGTGGAAAATACTTCAGGTCCTGCCTCAGAGGCAACAGGGCGTGCGCTGCCCAGGCCATGCAGGGTGTGTGTTTACCAGCTGTCAAAATGGGTGACAAGTAGCCGAGAACAAGCCCCATCATTGGTAGCAGCTCCTCGGGTCAAGCCTGGGAGGACGCTGCCCCCAAATTCCCCACATTTAGCTCTTTCTGCAGCTCCTCGGTGTTGGCTGATGGACCCCCATGATGACTTTCAACCTGTGGTGAACTTTGATGGGCCTAAAAGCTAGAGAGTGAAAGCTGGGAAGTTGCAGAGCTGCTGGTGCAGGGTTGGAAGAGGAAACATGGTCAGGCTGCCTGGTATTTTTAGAGCTAGTCTCTCTGGTCATTGGGTTTTGCTTCTTGGCTATTAAAAGAAGTGGTGGTGGCTGTTTGAAATGCCACTGTTGCAGGTTCCATGTGCCCCTTGGACTTGCTGCACTGTAATGTTAAATGGTACCAGATAAGTGCTCGTCTCTGAGCAACTTGGTGTGTTGTATCATGGCATCAATCTCTTGAAGAAACGTGAAAACTTGCAACCTGTTAAGGGGCTGATAAAAAAGGACAGTCTTGTAGCCAAGCAAGCTATTGTTTGGTATCTTTGCATTCTTAATTCCAAAAAGTAGTGAACAGCAAAGGGAAATCTGTATCTGTGTACATACGTGGGTAACAGGAAGAGGCAGACAGAATATGAAACTCTGCAAGTAATCCATGTGTGTGTGCAGCCACCAGTGCCTGACATAAGGTCTGTAGAAATTTAGTCTGGGCGTGTATTTTAAGAGAAAGTGTGTGTTAACAGTCCCAGAACAAAACTTCTGAGAGTCCTGTGTGGTAGCGTTACGAGTCAGCAGCATGAGTGCAGACAAGATTTGAAGCTTTTTCTTCTGCAAACTAAGAGCAAAGCTGTCAAAATGCATGGTAGTGCGCTGTGCTTGAGTGAGTACTAATTGAACATTCATCTTTACGACTGGTGGCAGCCCCTTTATTGCAACAGAAGGAGCACTTCACTGTTACTACGGATAGTTTTTCAGATTCTTCTGTAATTTAAAGTCCTAACTGTAGTGCACAGCGATGTTTATAAGCGGTTTGCAGGCTTATACTTTACCTGATTGGCACTAAATGAACATGTGGCTTTGTTTCTCAGTGTTTATTGCTGAGCTGTTCTGGGAAGAATTCCCTTTTATAAGTGTGTAGCAGTTATTGAGAACATCCTTGTTTCACTCTCCTATCCAAAAAAAAATCCCTATTTGTGAACAGAAGAAAACAGTTCTAGTACAGGAATGTACCAGTTCTGCAGAATAAAGCAACAGTGACTTTCTGTGTATTTCTGCAATCTTTCTAAGGATTCTGCAGGATAAGGCCTTTTTCCCACATACACAGATGCACTTACCTTTACTACTGGTAGCCCTCCCAGTCAGACAAATGGAATAAAATCAAGAATGTGAGTACATCTTCTTGTCAAAGTAGATGCTGCTGCAGTTTCCACAGTACAAGATAATGGACTGACTTCAGAAAAATATTTAGGCCAGATCATTAATGTATAATAAAATAGCTCTTTGATGTAGTGTGATAAGAACTTTTATGAACCAAGACTCCAATATCAAATCATTTAGTCCTACTTTCTAGTTGTGCTGCAAGAAGTTTTATAATATTGTAAGTTAAAGCAATTTAGAGAACACATGCTCTTTTTGCAAAGGTGTTCTGCTATTATTCACTTTTGAATTTGCCTAAGTGTGCTATATTTGCTGGATGTTTCAAGCCTCATGTTATTAACTTTCTCCACTGAATTACTGCACATCTAATTTTTCTCCTTGCTGAACCGGCTGCCTCAGAATAAGAGGGAAGAAAAGTAGTTTCAGTATCTTGAAGATCTGCATCCAAAGTGACCAGCTTATCACTGCCAAACACTTTATTAGTAACACCTCCCCATATGTTTGTTCCTTTTAATCTGCAGATCTCAAGATACAGTAGAAATATCCTTTAAAGTGACAGCTCAGGACTTTGCTGGAAGGAACCTGAAATATTATTACCACCATTTTCTGCTAACTCCCTCCAACAGTGTCTGGTCAGCTCAGGGAATCGGAGATGCTGAGTTGCTGTGCAGGACAGCATCGCCCAGCCTCATCAATCTGCTCCTTCCTCCATATACGTACACACTGGGATGCTCCTGTTGTAAAATGCAAGTGCCCCCTTCCCCCTTGATCTGCAAAGCATGCACTGCAGGGTGGCAGGTGCAGGGAAAGCTGCTTTCTCTTGAGTAAAAGTCTCATTGGGAGATGCAGTTATAGTTGGTACTTGCCTAATGTAATAATTTTCAACTGCTTTATCATTATTGAAGTGATGAAGCCAGCTAGTGTGTGCCTGGTTTGTGTCAAGGCTTCTTTCATTTAGGAAAAAAAAAAAAAGAAAAGATAGTGTGGTGGTGTATCCACACCAGCCCTGGGGTTACTGCAGACTCACTGGATAGATTGCTGTGGCAATGTAAGAGAAAATGTTTGTTGGCCCTAGAGCAGTGGTGCCCAAAATACCAAAACTGATTGAGGCCAGAAAGATTGGAAACTGTGGTGCCTGTATGGGCTTGAATGAATAAATCCAGCTTGTGTTTATCAAGAAAAAGTTTCTATTAATGCACGTCTTGGTAATTTCTGTACATGAAAGAAAGACTGGAACTGTTCATTTACACAGGATTTCAGGAATACTTGAAATAGATTTCTCTTTAGCCATCTTTCAAAGTGAAGGAAGACTGCAGAGTCATGGAGCGCATGTTGCTGTCCACTGAGAGATACTCCTTGCTAAGGTATAATCGACGAGTCAGGTAGCCTGTGCAGGAATTGAAGCAGACCTTGCTTTAATTGACACTGAGCTTCCTGACTCTGAGCAACATAATTGTACCTTTTAAAAGTATGAGGAACCTTTCCCTTAAAGGTAACTTTTGCAGTTTAACAAATCCATAATTGCAGCAGCAAAACATTTGCTCCTAGATAAGGGCACTTGTGCAGTATTGGTAATTAGTTTGACCTGGCCAGATGCCTCCTGATAAGGCACAGCAGAGAGCTGTCATCTGGCATGCCGAAGAATTTAATTATCTTAAATTGTGACACAGCATGTATGTGGTAATAAATAAAAAATTACCCATTGTATTGGTTTAAGTCCAGTGGTGCACAACAGTCTTGTTTAGTCCTTACCATTGTCAGGTACTGAAAGAAGAAAAGAAATCCTTGTTCTGGTTATGGAGACACGTATTTCAGCAGGAATTTTATTCTTCTTTGAATTCCTCTGTTTTTTTCCTAATTCCTCCTCGTGGGAGACAGAGGGCTGAGGTTGTGCAATGTATTTTTTCATGTCATGGCAACACCCCCCTTTTGACAGCTTCTACCATCAAAATAATCTCTCCTTTTTCTTATGGTTAAAGCACCACCATCTCAAGCCTGGCCCCTCTTCTACAAAACCTATCATAAACCATTTAAAAACCTTCCCATGAAGCAGCATGACCCAACCCTTTAGTCTCCTTGAAACCAGGTATCTGTTTGGGGACCCTTTTTCCAAACCTCTCCTTGCACCTTGTTGCCTGCCCAAAATGCTTTGCAGAAGCAGAGCTGGCAAGTACTAGCCACTAGGCACAAGATTTTATATCCCTTCTGTCTTCCCCATGAGACCAGAGGGGAAGTGGTGCTGCCCAGGGCATGTTATTTGTTGTCAGTTGTACCGTGCTGCGTTTAAAATATTTTTATTGTCTGCTGGCATCTTCTGTCTGAGAAGTTGTTAGCGGGAATCCCAAACTCCTGGTGTGAATTTTATGGCTACCCCAGTGCTGCATCTGGCTCAAGCCCCCCTGTGAGCCTCTGCTTGTGGGTGAGCAGAGTCAGCCTGGGAGCTTCGCTGTAAAAAACATCAAGACACTGGTGGCATGTACGGATGTGGCCTTGATTTTTAATCCTAAGGGTTTCTGGATTGTCCTGTGCATGTATTCTTGAGGAGGATTTTGGACTTCTAAAGTGGAAAGACATGAGCTGATGGGTGGCTTGTTCTTGCCAAGTTGGCGGCCAACAGAGTGGGGAGTAGAGGGTAGATGAGTCATGGAGGGCCATGGCCATGCGGGTAGAGCTCTTGGCACTCCTACAGAGGAGTATGGATGGGGGATAAGGCAAGGATGCTTGCTTTGTGTTTTCAGGGTGAGCCACGTTAAACTGAGTTTTGGAGGCAGATTCTTGGTAAGACATGTTTAAAAGTTGCCACAAAAGGAGCTAGAGGAGATGTGCAAGAATGGAGTTGAAATGGAAATAGGAACCGATTGGAAGAGCAGGGAAAGAAGAGCTCAGGACTGAGTTACCAGTCAGGTTTTATGCTGGATATAAATTAACTGGGATTATCTCTCTTGCATATAAACAGAGGGACTGAGTGAAAAATGAAGCCTGATTCTCCCACTTGCTTTATGCATTTGAAGTACCCCCAGCAAGAGAATTGTTTTACGTGCCGGTATGTCACCTCAGAGGAGAGGAGCAGGTCTTCTCTCTCATAGGGAAGAGAATAAAGTAAGATTTTAATCACACCCCTGAAAAGTCTTTTTCTCTCTTTCTCTCTTGATTAGAGAGTTAATTGATCAAGTTAAGAGAAATCTGGGCCACAATCTTGTTTGGTTCTTAAATGCTTATTAATTGCAACAAAGTAATTTAAACTTAGAGTAGGCTGAGGTGTGCTGTTTGGCCTACTTTTTAATTCCATGTTTAAGGCATTTGCTCATGACCCATTGAAGCCCCCCTAACACCAGACTGATGGGATTTGGGCTGAGGTTTGCTGCGATGCTGTAATCCTGTAATCGCAGATTACTTTTAGCCTCATGTGCATAAGGAGATGGACTCACAGTTGTGTAACAATGGCAAATGAACAATCAGAATTTAAAACAGTTAAGACCGAATTTGTCATTCCTAAAGGCTGGTTGTTTTGCAGCACAAAATGAATTTTGCTTATCTGATCCTGATTTTCAGCTGCCCCAAGTTCTGGCAGACCAGTGGTGTTTAGTCCACTGCTGGCTGGTTTAGGGAGGAATTATCATATTAAAAGCAACATTTGTTTGTGGTGCTGGCAAGGCTTCCATTCATCCTGTCTCCACACAGTAAATTTATGTTCTTCACCACGAAACAACTAAACACATGGGTTTTGAGTGGATTTTTTTTTCAGTTGCAAGGCCTAAACAAACAAATAAAGGATGAGAGAAAGCGATCCTGCTGAATAACAGTGCTGCTTTCCTCTATGCTTTATAGTAGGTGAAAGAGAAACTTGGGCATAACTGTTGATGAAAAATATTAAATGTTTGCATGTTCTCTTAATGCTTGGGAAGATTTTGAAGAAAATCCTTAGATTGTAACTTGTAAGATCAGTGTGCCATTTTAAAAGCTGATTATGTGTAAATTTGATTATAAGAAGGTCTTCTAAAGTATTCAGGCTATATTTAAGATAATGAAGTTTTGTTGTTTAATCTAATTTTGGCTTCCATCTGGAAGAAATTAAAAATCCAAACCATGCATCATTTCATTCCTTAAAAATGGCTCATACCTGCTTTACTGTCCTTGCATGTCTCTTGGATGTGAACCTGCAGCCGGGCCAGGGGATGATGGAGCTCTGGCTGCTGGCGTCCCCCACCCACACCAATTGCAATGGAGAGGGGTTCCCTGCTGTGCTGATCCCGGATCTCTGCCTTTCTCCACTGACTCTATAGGCCTGTTGCTAAAGGGATTTGTTGGTTGTTTTTTTTTCTTCTCCCCGTGTCAGGATTCTGCATGATACTGCATCCAAGCTGCATACATCTGTCCTTTCTGGCCTGCCATCTTAATGTGTCTTCATACAGGCCATGGTCCTCTGTATGGTCTCACTGTCATTGCTGTTGTCTCTCTGTGTTGGTGAAATAATGTTTAGAGATGAGTCCAGTACACATTCCCTGGTGGTACTGCATTTTACAAGCACATGATAAATGATAATTTCTCTTCCAAAGAGCTTGCAGTTAATATTTGAGTAAAATGGATTTAGGAGTTATCACCTGGCAAGATTAAGAACTAAGCTTTGAGTGATACTAACAATTTTTTTATTTGTTAGGGAAACATGTCAGTTATTGAAAAGACTATATTCTCTCTAAAAATAGCCTTTTTTTAGGCTTGGAATTTAAAAAAATCTAAGCACGGAATCCAGAGTTCAGTGAATTTCTGACCATTTTAAGTCTACATTTTGTTCTAATCTAGGTTTTTTTCTTGTCCAGGCCACAAGATTTCATTTTCAGAAAGCTGCTGGAGCAACTCAGCTTAAAATCTTTTTGCTGCACTAGGCCAAGTCATTCTGCCCTGCTTGGTATTTGCACTGGTGCCAGTTGCAGGGTCACCACAGAAGGTTAATATTTGCTAATGGCAGTTCTGCTCTGGGTTTATGGTGCAGCTATAAGGCAACACATAGTGAATGCTGGTTGACTACAGCCTACAGCACAATGCTAGCTCACATCAGTGTCCCTGTATTTTATCTCCACTCGCTCATGCACTCTCGTTGTAAAGCATTCCTTTTTCTTCCAGTTGGCTGCTGCAAGGTGATTCTGAGTTACTATCACAGTGTTAGAGCAAAGAGTTTTATCTAGCATGTGCCTATTTCTTTTACAATAGATGGCCTACAAATATGAACACTGGTTCCACTGCCTCTGTATATGAATGATTTTTTTTTCCCAGGTGCAGTATAAAAAAAAATGTTCTCCCGACTAAGAGTAGCTGCCACTCCCTGCATGATGGTGTGTCGCAGTGCACATACGAAAGAAAAAGGCAAGCCACTGATGTTAAACCCACGAACAAACAAGGTTGGTAGTGTGTGATCGTCAAATATCTTATCTTCATCTGGTAATTGTTCAGTGAGCCTTGTTCCAGGGTTAAACCACCTCTAGGACATGTACTGGGCCACAGCCAAAAAAGGGTACAGAAGATGGAGGAGTCAGTGAGCATTTCAAGTTTAGTACCTGGACACTTACAGTACAAGGCCTTCCAGTAACAGCTTCTCCTTCTGTCAGCCTGCGCGTCCCCTGGTTTGCTGTGGTTTACACAATAAATACCGCTGCTTCCTTGTGCCAGATAGTCACTGGTTCTTGCTGGTTATTGGCTTAATTATGGGGCTGGTTGAATTGAAGTAAAGCTTTAGCAGATAGTCTTATAGTTTGCAAAAGTTAATTCTGAAATCAGTCTTGCTAGTTATGGAAAGTCTTTGCCTCTTTGTCCTAGTCCTGGCTTCTTCCTGCAAGACAGAATTGAGACCAAGCCATATCAGTAAGAAACATTCCTGTGCAGAGAGTTGGACAGAGAGCATCTAAAAATAAGCCTTGAATGGCACTAGCTGGGAGGTAGAAATGTTATGTTAATTCCATGCACTGGGAGGAACTTCTCCTAAAAAAGCAGCTTCCTCCCACTCCTTCACAAAAATTTTCCCATTTCCACAACCCAATCCCCAATATCTTTTTTTTCCCAGAGCAGTAGTAGCCTTCAGGAATCTTGAAACAATTAATGTGTAATCTAAAACTAGTAAGAAATGAGATGAGGACGTGTTGGTAGCTGGGCCAAGACATGTAAAGCGGCCAAGAAAGGTGACAAATCCAGCTGCCTCAGACAGGGTATTTCCTGAGCCAATTTAGCAATGGAAGGTGGACTTCCATAGTTTTATCCCGTGTTTTTAATGTTTAGCTTTTCTCCTTTTCCCCATTCTCTTGATTTTATTTTTTTCCCTTCCTATAATGCCTTACATATCCTCTTCGCTGTAAATTTCCTTCCCTTCCTTTTCTGCCCATGGCCCTGACTCCTTCTCTCCCCCTGTATTCTTAGCTCCTTCCCATGTGCCCCATGCGTAGACACAAATAAGCATGTTCTGTGTTAAATTGGCCAGGTGGCAAGCCAGGCACATAACCCTGAGCCTTTCAGCAGAAGGGCTAGGCTGGCTCTTTGTTTTGCACAGCAAAACCTTCTCCCCGTCCCTCTCTTTATCAAAATTAGAAGTTGACCAGTGGGCTCAAAATAGCTGGGGAGGATATTAAGCTGGGAACTGCATGCTGCATCTCCTTGTGTTTTGCCTGTAACTACGTGGAGAATTGCTGCAGTGGGTCTTTTGGCAAGCATGACTCCTAAGTGTTGTGAAAAGAAAGGAAGAAAACAACATACAGACCTGCAGCCATGTTTCTTACAGTTTCTTGTGTGGGATAGTATAGTGTGAGCTGCCTTGATACTGCGTGAATACAGGTTGCCTATACAGAGAGAACTGTTAGAGACTGGCTGACTACAAAAGTAAAATTGAGATTGCTGTGTCAGGGAAGGAGAAAAGAGTAGATTGGTGTGATTTGTCAAGATCAGATTATCTTGAGACTTTTCTGAGCTAGAAACACTTTGACATGCCAGTGGAAATTATTTCAAGCCCTCTAAGCTTTACCAAGTGCTGATTATGCAACAGTATTCAGAAACAAAAACAATAGGTCATTTCTTACTGTTTTTCTGGTGGTAATATCTTTCTAATTTTGTTTTAAGCCTGGAATTCTCTGGTGGACTGAGCACAAGGCAGTATTTTTAATGCCTTTTTTTGAGGAGAAGGGAAGAGCAGCGAGCTGCGTATTAATAGTTGATTTTTTTTTAAACTTCTGAATGTCACCAAGAAAAGATACTTGTGAGAGGGAAAAAAACTTCCCATGTTTGTTTGGCTCTGCATCAGTCTGTTAAGGGTGACACCTGTTGGAATGGATCTGTAAGCTAGTGAAGTGGTAACTGCTTGATATTGGATGCAGTATCTGTATAGAAATGTATTTTGGAAATTCACCAGAGAAATAAATGATTGACTAAATATGCAGAGTACTTTACCCTTTGTGCTTTTCTTGCCCACAGTGCCTCATGCATATATATCTCATATTCATACAGGCATAGATAAAGGGCTTTATCTCTTGCTGGCAGTTTGTCATTTTATGACTTGTTTTAGTTGCTTATGTTTATTTTTATAGTCCCTATCAACTCTACAGAACATCTGGTCTCCTTTAATATATGTGGGCCCTAAAATAAGAGCTGCAAGGTGGCAGCATCACTAACAGAAAACCACCCCTTCCCTCTTGTGCAGATTAATCTGCTCTTTGTTCTTTGTCATTGGAGCAGGTTTTTCTTGTACCATTTATTTTTTTCTTTTCTTTCCCATCCTTACCTTTTAAAGGTGCATACTTGTTGCGACGGAGGGAAGACACAGTCGCTCAATATGAGTGATCAGCAGACTTCGTTTATTGTACCTTACAGTCACCTTTTATGCCTTGTTATAATTAGCTCATACATATTACAAAAGTTAAGCTCATTATTGGTTAGTTGCCTAAATACCAAGCCCACCCCTAGTTTCTCTTCTGTAGTTTTCTGTTCCCACCTGCAACATTCTTTTCCCACCAAAATCTTCCTGTTATTGTGTAACAAGGACAGCCAAAGACAGTGTATTTTGCTTTACTTCAGATAAGCTGAGAGCGATGTGCATTTTTGTCCAGCCAGCTGGACTATGTCTATGTGACCTTTTTCAGCTAGCCAGTTATCCACAATTCCCCTGTTTTTATTTTGGGCGACATAGGCCTGGTTGACCATCTTCAATAACAGCGTTTTAACACAGGAAAATACACAGCCAACTTATAAAATCTCAGTTCAGAAGTATAATTCCAGAAATACTTGAAAAATAAAGTTAGCTTGAAGCTTTAATTTAGATGCTCTTTCTGTTCCAGTGATACAAAAAGTTTTAAAACATTCAAAGGTAATTTTACAGTTCTGAACATGGACTAATGCAAGCTCAAAACCCAAAAAGAAACCAAAATGATGTTTGACTAGGAATATTTGCAAATATTTTAGTGGAAAATCCCTGACCATTAACAATTTTCTGTCCAAATAACAACTGCCCTTATGCAACCAACCAGTCCATACAATTTCTGAAGAATACCTCATTGATATCAAAGAATTAACAAAGGGAAAAAATTAGTTCTAAGCTATATACATTCATAAGTGTTTTTTTCAATAGTTACATACAGATTTACACACTAAGCCATAATGGCTTGTAGGTGATACACACAAGAAGAGTACGTTGCTTATCTGTCTGAATGTCTATGCTAAATTTGACAACTGTGCCACAAGCCAAGCCTACATGGGTGCTGTATGTTATGCACGTTCCTTAACAAACAGAAGTATAATAGACAAATTCCCAAGATCTAGTCCCCAACCTAATTATATTATTTTGTAGCCAATTAAGGAAAATAACACAAATGTGCATATCTACATGTGCATACACCTTTTAGTTCAGAACCAATCTGTGATAAAAGGCCTTAGCCTTAATGGCATCATTGAATCTTAACGAGTACAGTAATTAAAAATGCAGTCTTAATGTAAGTGCGATTTATGGTGACATTCCCTCAAATGCTACACGAGAGTATTTCTCACTCAACTGCCTCAAGGTAAAATAGTAGTATTTGTTAATATGTATTAAAAATCATTAATTCTCTACAATAGCAGTTGACTTCCATTACACTATGTAAGCAAAAGAGGCTTAAGATGGGTTTTCTGTATACTAACAACTTATTTTAGACTGTCTAAACTCAGGTCTTGAAAGATTTCACTCTGCCAGACGTAGAAACACTGTTGCACTCCAGTTGTGATATCCCTTTTCCCAAGTTGTCACATGCACATCTCGCTCAAGCAACATTATTGTTAAAGTTTCTCTCTGCTACATAAAAGCATATTGCACTTGTAGATATAAAAGACAGCACCCTTACTTAGATTATTACCTTATTACCTCATAACTCTTAGTATACCTTGTATCTCTGATTTCATCACTTCAAAAATTCACCAGAAGCAGATAAAACCACAGCCTCAGATTAAACTACACCTTAACTGCTGATTCAAATAAAGGCATTCTCTTCCACATATGCCTAATGCTTACAAATAGTGTTGGCTGGTTTTGATCAAGAAACTATTACTACAATAATGATCAAAAATAATAATCCCGTTTGCAAAATGCCTTTAAGCCAGCCTCCTAGTCCCAACCAATTTCCACATTCAGAATACAGCATAAATACAGAATACAGAATAAATTATCTCCATCAAGGCAAAAAGGCTTCTTTTTAAACACAGAGATGTTTGCTAGTTCAAAGCAGAAACCCATTTCTTGTAGGTGACATCTGAAGCACCTTTTGTTTTGGTTTTTTTTTTTTTTTGGGGGGGGGGGGCGGGGTTGGTGGGTTTGTACTCAATTCCGTATTTTTCCTTGAGAAGCTTAAGCTGTTCCTCTTGTTTCAGGAGTGTTTCCAACTCTGATTTGTCGAATAGGTCCGTATTTCCCAAAGATATCCTACATTTCCTCCGCTGTGATTTCATACGGCAGGTTCCGAATATAAAGGATCCGATTGACCTCTGGGGGCAGCCAGATGTCAGCTCGCTTGGCCGCTTGCATCGCCATGGCGCCGATCGGAGCGGGGGGGGGTGGAGGAGGGGGGTGCAGCCTCGGAGAGAAACCGCGGCCGGGAAGGGGCCTGCCGGGCCGCACGCCGCCGCTCGCCGCTGCCGCGGGGGTCCCGGATGCTATCCCATACGCTAATAACCCGAGTAATTCCTTTTTACAATCTATGTCCCGAACGCTCCGCTTTTCCAAAAAGCATATGAGCGAATCGTACGTCGCTTGTCTCTCCATACCTTCGTCAGCGCTGTTGCAGCCTTTGCGAGACTTCGGCGACGCGTGGCCGGCGGGACCCTCTGTAGGTGCTCCCGGGCGCGGGGACTGTGCCCTTCCGCCTCCTGCGCTGCTTTCAGGACCGGTACCCGAATCTCCGTCGAACCGTGGCTCGCAGGTTCAGCCCTCTCTAGGGTCCCTGTTCGGGCGCCATTTGTTGCGACGGAGGGAAGACACAGTCGCTCAATATGAGTGATCAGCAGACTTCGTTTATTGTACCTTACAGTCACCTTTTATGCCTTGTTATAATTAGCTCATACATATTACAAAAGTTAAGCTCATTATTGGTTAGTTGCCTAAATACCAAGCCCACCCCTAGTTTCTCTTCTGTAGTTTTCTGTTCCCACCTGCAACATTCTTTTCCCACCAAAATCTTCCTGTTATTGTGTAACAAGGACAGCCAAAGACAGTGTATTTTGCTTTACTTCAGATAAGCTGAGAGCGATGTGCATTTTTGTCCAGCCAGCTGGACTATGTCTATGTGACCTTTTTCAGCTAGCCAGTTATCCACACATACTATACCTACATCAACAGGTTTGGGGTTTTATGTTTGAAGGCCAGCTTTCGAACGTTTAGAGTGGCTCAGAAAAGGTCATGAAGTATCTCAGTAATGCCCTTGCTGTTGCAGCCAAACAATTGCAGAACCTACCGTAACTGCATTGCTGGCATCTGTGTATATTTCCAGTCTTCCATGATGTTTGATTTCTGCTCTCTGACAGGGATTCAAATTACAGTTAATTGGCTTCAGGACCTTTTATTCTGCTGGAGATCCCTGCTGTGCCAAGTCAGCATTTTAAGCTTCTTGGGCACTTAGAACAGTTAGGACAGTCTCATTTGTTTAGTACTGACAGTTAAGATGTTATGTATGTTGTGGTAGTGCTTTGGATTCTTGCTCAAGGGCCAGGATTTCTTCTTCCAGCACAGAACAGATGATGCATGAGTAGATGATCTCTGACACTGGTGATGTCCATTCTGCCATGTAGAGTGCATCAGTATGTTTATCTTCACTGGAAATACATGACCTGTAACATTTGTATGCTTGCTTTCTGTGTGCTTGCAGCAAATTTGTGACTGAATAATTTGTGATGCTTCCTGTATTTTAGTTGCTGATGTTTCTACCTTGTGGCACTAGTTCTTGTTACAGTCACACACTTAAGGGAGTATTTTGTGCAGTTGAATTCCATTAGCCCTTTTTTCTATTACTCTGTTCCTCAATATTGTTTGGTTGTTTCATTCCTTAATATCCTTCTCCTGCACTGACAATGCCTCTCAAATTTTTAGCTTCAGCAAATATCTCCAGGACATTGCATTAAACACACACATATATTTGTATTTATGTATATGCTTGGGCACATGTGCATAGGAATACATGATACATTTTTAATAATAATTCAGTGATGGTGCTGCAAGTGGCAGTTTAATCCCAGACTGATTCCTGAGGAACTGTCCTTGTGTCTCATCTTCCATATGGGTGGTCATCTTCTCAAATGCTGTATTTAGCTAGAGCATTCATCAGTTTCATCTGTGTTCATTTCCAGCTTTTCCAGCCCAATTTATTTCAGCCTTACTCTTGATAGATTAGCTTAGTTGAGAAAACTGATTCTCTAAAAAAAGGTGTACATGACCTCCCTGACTTTTGGCAAATATCTGAACAGTGTGTTTCCAATTCAGAATAAAAAACTAACAAAAAAACCACCCCAAAGGTACAGCTAGTTGGACAAAATAAATAGGATGGGACAAGAGAATGTGAAGAAGGGTTGTATGAACTTGGAAGATTTAAAAGCAGATGTTCATTTCCCCTTCCATAGCCCTTTGTCACCATGCTGATTTTTGACACATTTGATTTATTTTAATACTTTTTAAACTGTGTCAGTTGGGTTGAGCAGCCAGGGTGTACAATATGCAATGCCTGTCTGCCTTCCTGGGGAAACCAGGATAAAAGGATGTGGAGATGTATTGCAAATGGTAATTGTCATGTCACTAGGAAATGCAGTGCTTGAAATACTACTACCAGCAGTTTCTAATCAGTTGCAAAGAAAGATCTTAGAAGGCAGAAAACTGATAGAAACCGCTAGTTTCCTTGGGTGTACACACAGCCCCAGGCCAGAAGGCCTGCCACAAGTTTGTGTCCTGCCCAGCTGGTTTGGAGATGGAGAGATTGTGGAGTGGAGGTGGCTTGGTCATGCATCTGCCACTTCTGCAGCTTTTCTCAGCTTCCTTGAGATCTGCATGCTTTTAAAGGGAATTAAATGTGGAAAGATGGAACTGTTTAATCTCTAACAAGCTTTTATCCAGTCTGTCTGAAAAGGTGCCAAAGGTAGAAGGTAGTATTGCACCTCATTTAACTTAGATCAGCTATTCTGCTTAGGACTTGTGAGCTGCTGGGATGGTGGGTAGAAGAAGGAAGGAAGCTCTCTTGGTTTTGTTTTGGTTTTTCTGGTTGTTTTGTTTTTTGTTTTTTTATTCTAAGTTGAATACTGAAGAGGGTCCCCTGTGGAGAGGTGGCCAAGTCACAACAATCACACCAATATGGCTACATGCCGTGCTCACTTTATTAAACAGGTCATATTTATAACTTAAACCGACTGCTCACAAGACTTTACACACAGGTGATTGGATAAAAGTTTCTGGTCATGCAGGCATCCGTCGCTGATTGGTGAGCATGCTGCAGGTGCCTGATCAGAGTGTGCTGATGAGAGTGTGGATTTTGCAGTTTCCAGGACTTGCTCTGCACCTGGGTTCTTGTTTGTGCATAGCTTGTTTTCTTTCTCCCACTGCTTGTTCCCAGGACAATTTAAAGTTGCTCTGCAGCTTCAACTAACAGGCCTGGGTTGTCCAACATGGACAATGGTAACACATGTCCTCAGTCCTTTAAAAAATCCCTCTACATATCCCCCTTTTTGGACAATCCATGTCTGTTTCACGATAGATGTTAAACCTTTCTTCAAACAAGAAAATGAACAGCTAAAAACATGACAACAATGATTATAACAAAGCGTATTCCTTCCATCAACAACGTCTTTAACCAACCTGTTATCCCCAATCCTCTCAACCATTCATCGAAGGGATCATCATCAGCAAGAATATGCTTCATGTTTCCCTGCAGTTGTGACAACTTCTTGTGCATTGATATGGAATGATCGGGAAGGTTCATACAACACATCCCTTCAAAATCCTCACAACCGTGTCCATGTGCTAATAACAAAAAATCTATTGCAGCCCTATTTTGTAACATAGCATGCCTAACACTATCTACATCAAGCAGTAACGAACTTAAAATCTGTGATGTAAGATTAATTTTTTTCTCTCCCCAGCACGCTAACCTTCGTATATTCTTAGCATTTAATGCTGCCATTGCCCCCGGCATAAATATGGAGGCTAGGACATTTGCTGTTATGGAATGTAGATAGACTCTGTCATTACATGTTTCATCAAAGGTGCGCAGTGTCCTCTGTGATCAATGGGATTGTGGAGTCATTTTCAATAAGTCTTTCACATGTGGAGCAAACAAAGTCAAATGCCCTAAATAACATGGTCCACTGACAGGATACAAAGGAATCCCTGGCCATGCTCTGTCCCCACATATCAGAAAGACTCCCAGTGGCAGCTGATAACCCCCTGATACATCTCCATGGAAACCCCCGGTGAACTGGTTAGATTTTGAAACCCTGTATAAAACCCCCGTTCACCTTGATGTGTCAGCCATAACTGCCACAGGTCACCAAACCAAATTACTCCAGTGCCATTCATGGGTTGAAGTGGTGATGACATGTGGGTACAGTCTGCCATACCAGTTGCAGTTACATTAACATATTCAACAGGTACAACGCTACCCAATAGGTCTAACTCCTGCAAAGGTAAATGATGTGGCTGATTCAAATTCTCAATAATCATTTTCTGCCATGCTGCATTACACATAGAAGGCCAAACATATTGCCCATTTGGACTCATGCATGTACCATTCTGATTGGAAGTCAGATCCACTGTTTTAACATTCCAAAAACCATGAAAATTTGTTTCATTCTCTTGCAGGGGAATACCAATTAAACAAGTTCTAAAGGGGTTGCCTGCCCATTGCAGACTTAAACAAAAGTCTGTTACTCCCGTGATATTTGCCCATGTCACCCATATGTTTGTCCTAGGCAAGATGTCAAAAATATTTTGGCCAATGGGTAAAAAATTCATCAAGACCGTAAACCAAGTCCACCAGTCAAACATGTTTACTTCTGCAATTTCCACTTTTTTTTTTGTTTGTTTTTTTGTTGTTTTTTTTTTTACAGCCAAATAGTTTTGAAAAATTTTTTTTAGTCTCTCCCCAATCTTGCCCTAAAACAGACCAAATCTCAGATACAGAAATGGGTTTACTATGTTCCACACTGCAAATCTGGGTCTTCACAGATTCTGATGATGTATACTGTCTCCAATCAGTATGGTATTACACTAGTCATATGATTTCTCTTGCTTCATGCCCAGTTACTAATCAAACACATACACTCTTTACACCATTTACATTTAAGCTTTGGCTTACAGAACCGTTTTACCCCACATAGCATACATTGGCATAACACCCGAGGGTTACATCCCTTACAACATAGACAGTTTATTCCATCTGCTCGCTCCGAGTCTTCTCTTCCGTCTTCTGATCTTGACATACAGGTCGCACAAACTTGCTAGGGACCCATATAGGTCCTTTATCTGTGGAGATACAAAAATAGCCTCTACCAATAAATAACACCGGATTAGGTCCTTCTCATATGCCTGAAGCCATATTTTTATACAGAACATTCAAACCAGGAACTGTAGTTGTTTGGTTCCCTCGCGCTGTTTGGTGATGTATAACAACAGGTGGTCCCTCTCTACCCTCCCTAAGGGAGAGAGAGTTTAAGGTAAACAACACCTTAGTCAACCGTTTAGTTACATCTATGTCCTGCGATACTTTCTGTCTCTGAAGATAATCCTTCAGGGTACGGTTTGCCCTTTCAACAACTGCTTGCCCCGTTGGGGAGTGAGGAATCCCTTTAACGTGTTTAATTCCCCCAGTTGTCATAAACCTAGCGACTCGTTGACTACTATATGCTGGACCATTGTCTGTCTTTATTTCTACAGGTACTCCCATGACAGCAAAACAAGACATTAAGTGTCTCTCCACATGTAATGCCTTTTCACCGGTTTGTGCAGTGGCCCATATAAAGTGAGAATAGGTGTCAATTGTGACATGCACATACTTAAGCTTCCCAAAGTCAGGTACATGTGTTACATCCATTTGCCAAACCTGAAGTGCCCTCAGACCTTTTGGGTTAGTGCCCACCCCTAAACCAGGTCCTTGATGACTACATTGAGGGCAGGAGTGAACAATGCCCTTTGCATCTGCTATGGGTATTTGATACTGTCGATGTAAAGACTTTGCATTCTGATGAAACATCTCGTGGCTCTTACAAGCTTCTTCAGACTTATTTGTTGGAGGAGTTATTGCCAGACAGCTGACTGCTTCATCAGCTCTAGCATTACCTTTGCCCAACCCAATGGTCCACTTGTGCATAGCTTGTTTTCTTTCTCACCCTGCTTGTTCCCAGGACAATTTAAAGGTGCTCTGCAGCTTCAACTAACAGGCCTGGGTTGTCCAACCTGGACAATGGTAACATATGTCCTCAGTCCTTTAAAAATCCCTCTACAGAATACCATTAAAGGAGAACAATAGCAACATTATCTGCTCAGTTAGAAAAAAAGCAGTCTGATGAAATGTCTCTAAGGTGTTCAGGGATGTATGTATTTCTATATGGTGTAGATGAACCATTTCAGTCATCATGCTCATGATCTGCAATATACAGCTTTACTATAACCATTGGTGCTTGGAAACAAACCCTAGAGAGGCTGGAGGGCTTTCTTGCTGGTGTGTAAAGGCTTTCTGTTTCTGACTCTTTCCCATTTGCTACAGGGGAATGCTTTAATTTGAAGCCCCATCATTAGTAAATGAGAGCTGCTGTGGGTGAGCTATAGTGTGGTTCAGCAGCCAAAGTGATTTACATCTGGTTCCACACATGCAGAGGCGGTGCAAGAACTGGTGGCATCTTTGCCTGCAGAGAGACTCAGGTCTTTAAAGGCTGAATAACCTGGGAAGGTTTGGGTCATTTCACAGTTCAGGAGAGTTAGATTGCTGTGCTGTATCAGCCACACCCTATAATATATAAACTATGCTGTTTCTGGAAGAATAAAGATATGAAATTGAGTTTAAAAAAAATGGAGGAGGAAAGAAATCAAAGGAGATTTCCATATTCTACACTGTTCTCATAAACACAGAGAAACTTTGAATCTGTGGTTGAGATAGCAAATACACCTTTGGTTCATATAAGTGGACTTTATTAATTTGCAGTGGAGACATGTTACACAACAGTGAACTTTATGGTTTGGCAAAAGGAAGCAGAGTTAAGAGAAGCAGCCACAATCCAACATAAAATCTACTTTATTTTAAAAATGTTCATGATGCTACTTCAAAGGCTATGCTATACTGCTGAATGTTATAATAATGATTAGAAATTACGTGAAAACCATTTGATTAACTCTTCCCTGTGAAGTAGGCCAACTAATTTTCCAAACAGTGGCATGTTTGGATATATTCTGCATTTACATCTTTATTGGTTTGAATGGGGTTTTTGTTATAAACTGTACAGGTTTTCAGAATGCTTGAGAGCTTTTATGATATCAGTTGAAAGTATCCCCTCCTATACATATGCTTGCAAGACTTTGCAGGTGGGGAAAAAATTGTCACCACTAGTACTTCTCTGCTCAGAAACCTCTCAGTATTACTTAGTGGTGCTATAAAAATCAATGCTTGCAGGATTCAGGTCTCCCATTCACCTTCATGCAAAGTAGGCAACTAGAATTTTTGTATGCTGGTATTTATAGCACCACTGACTTGATGTAGTAGAGCCCAGTTGTTAGGGCGAAAGTGAAGTCCCAGTGCCAGATAGTGTGTGGATTAAAGGCACAGTGATGCAATGTGAGCTTATCTTAACTAAAAAACAGACAACACTTCATTTTACTTGCCTTTTTTCTTTTTTTCCCCCCAGTGATATGTTGGTTTTGTTGCAAGAAATTTGTCTATGTGTGTTAATTAATCCATTTGTGGTCTTTGAAGTATGCTGGGGTTTCTCCTAGATTCGCTTCCTGCTTTATCTGGACTATTTTAGAAAGGACACCTGTTTTTTTCTGAGCTGTAAAGAGGATTAAGGAAACTAATCTAAGTGAAAGTCAGCGCGTAATGCTCAGAAAGGACACCTAGCACTGTGGGTCAAAGGAAACCAAAACCTGTGACTTAAACCTGAATCGTTACAGTATTTAAGCATTTAATCCCAGGAGAAACCAGAGGGAATTTGGCCCTTAAGAAGGTCCTGGGATCTTAAGCGCCTTTGAGGACATCAGTCCCACTGCAAAGTGCTGAGTGCCTCCTAATTCACTGGAACCTGATCTCTGGTTCTGTCAGACTGTACTGGGGTTTATAAAATAAGGGAAGAGGCCAGGAAATCTGTAATACTGCAGCTCCTAGGTACGCTGGTTTAAGGAAAATCTCTGTCCTGCCAGGTGCTGTATGGGAAACAAGCTGCAATCCCAAATCCAGAACAGGGGGCTGCTGATGGTTGTGGACAAAGATAATGAATGGGAGGGAGTACAGCAAGTGTTGGAAGGTCTCTGGGTCTTTTTTTATAGTGCTGCTCTGGACTAAACTTGTTGTGTTCTAGTTGGAATGAGGATTAGATTTCTGTATGGAGGCTGATGACATTCAGATTCCTGAGGTAGGCCTGGACAGAAATTAAAGCGTCTTTTAATGTGGTAAGATCTAATCTTCATGGAATAAACAGCTGGAAGTACTTCAGTACTACTAAAAAAAATTCAGTGTTTAATGTTACTGCAATTCCAGATACCCTGAAAGTCCAGGTTGCCTATAGACTGGAAAAAATGTGAATAAACTGAATAAAGATGGTAGCTGTTTCGCTTGGTACTAACCTCAGGGCTTGTTTGATGTTATTCAGGACCCAGATGGTTCAAGGTCACTGGTTTCACTGTACAAGGAAATTAAGGAAAAGCCATGGCCCAGCATCATGCTAATAGTGGAAATTAGAAATTAGGTAGATTTTATTTTTAAGGGACTTGAGAGTTTCTGATGGGGAGGACATAGGTTTTGCTAGTGAGGTATTTCAGCTAGTTTAGAGTAAAATGTTGATGTAGTTAGTGTGCTACAACTGAAGGGGTTCTGACCTTTGATATGCCTTAAACTAGTGACATTAATGGCTTTACTGACCAAGTTTTATATATCCTCTGGAAAGAGACAAAGCTTTTTTTATTCCTCCTCCTTAATATTGTAAATCTTTTGGTATTAATGTTTTTGTAGTGCCTAAAGTAACAGTCAAAATATTACAGATGTTTACCAGCTGTACTCAGCTTTGTATCCTAAGTCGCTTGCACAGCAAATTGTGTTGAGAAACAGTTGTTTGAAAAAGATATAAACTGCTGATGGTAACAAATTAGGGGGTAGTTAAGGAAAAGGGGAAAATTGCTGAGATGTGTTTGCATGGTTCACTTCCAGGCAACTTTGGAAGATGCATTTACATTCCCAGAGAATCTTTCAATATTCCTGTGAAGTGTGCAGAAGTGAAACTAAAGCAGATCCTTTGCAACACAGGGAAAGAATTATGGCATTCAGCGTGTATTCCTTGTGGGAGTTTTTTTCTTATGCTGTTGTTGCTTGCATGGTTGTGTTCTCAGTGGAAATTCTGGATTATTCAAGTGAGTTTTCAGAATTACCACATGGGTAAAGTGACTGTTACACCCAGCAAAAGACCAGCAGCAAGGGTAAAAAGTTCAGGAATAAGCTGTCATCTGAAATTTATTTACAGACAATACTGGAAGGCTACTTGAGAATAAGAATTACATGAGAAAAGAAAACAATGGTTTGCGGATGACTCAGTAGAAAAAAGACTTGTAGAAAAAGGATAAATTGAGTTCAGTAATGTCAAATCTATTACATGGAAGGTTTCAGAAATACAAAGTATTGATCTAGTTTAGGGTTAAATACTTTTTTTCCCAAGAAAGTATTTGCAAGTGTTTTTTGTGATATACTGAAGTTTTTTTGATTTTGTTCTGTTTTTCTTCCTAACTTTTTTCTAAGTATTTCATTACTTTAAAACATAGTATAGAATTAGTACAGAAAAGCAGGTGGCTGCTTAAATCAGTGTAGCCAAAATAATTGATATTAAATGTGATTTAAATAAGCAAGGAGAAAAACTATGTAAAAATATTATGTTTTTTCCTAGGGAGTAGTTGTATTGGTTATAAACCATTCAAGTGTGCTGAATTACACTGTATAATCTCTAAATGAGAGATTTTTTGTAAATAGGCATGTTTTCCATGAATACCTGTGAAAGTCTATTCAAGTAGAGGTGAAAATATATATATATGTATTTATGTCTTATTCTAAAGTGGGAAAATACTAGGGGTTTTTTGTGATCTATCTGTTTGCAGGAGGATTTTTGTATGATTTTTTATGATTTTAATTACAAGGTATAAAATAAACCTTGCAAAGCTTTTTAAACTTTTTTTTTTTTAGCTTGGCAGTAAGAATCTGCTGCCAGCGTGGGGAAATTTGAGAAAACGCGCACTTGTTTTTTAGTCTAGCTGCTTTAGTGAACAAAGGAAGTGTTTGTCTGTGAGCAGAGCTGTTTCTTGTTTCCATCTCTTTCAAACCATTACAACTAGAAGACGTTTCCCTTTCAGATTCTGCTTTTGTTCACGGATTGATGCACAGCCTTGGCACAGCAAAGGTTTTCCTGGGTTTTCGGCTCCTGCGTTTACAGATATTGATTTAATCATTCACTAAACTGACCCAGTTGGATGAACTGAAATGAGGAAATTTATCATTGCTCTTTTGGAAGTGGCAAACTTAGTGAGGTCAATTGTTGTCAGAAATGAGGTCAGCACTTTGAGACAGGTTGGTGGTGAATCTGGACTCGGATCAGTTAATGTTTTGCAAAGTTACACCTAGGAGTTAACTGCCCCATGAAGATGCCTGTCAAGTCTCCGTAGCAGGTAGCTCGCACCAGGCTGTTTTGTGTATTAAATGAAAAGCCAATTTTATTGAGTGTTATTGTTAAATAACTCAAATTAGTATTTAAATAACAAACTCTTCATCCACCTTGAAACAGAAAAGAATGGAAATGGTGGGATATTTTTGTGCTTTAACTGTTCTGAAACTTAACTTGTTACAAATGAGGCTTTTTGGTAGGACACAACTACAACTGAAGACAGATAGATTAGTTTTATCCCCAAGTAAAAATGAAGGATTTGGGTTGAATTGTCATCTCAATAGAAGCATTAGGGCAATTCAGTAATCCAGCCAGATCTGAAAGTTACTGAATGTATGTAGAAAAAAGCAGCAAACAGAACAATTCAGGTAAACCTCTGTGGACTAAATGTTACTGCCTGTGATTGTAGGGACCAGACTGGGTGATCTTTGTCAACCTTATGTTCCTATGAAACAAATCAAGAAGCAGCTGGTATTTTACTTTTAAACCTTAGCCTTTCTGCAATGGGATCTCCTAGTTGTTTGCAAGTTTCACAGAGCAAAATGAAATCTGGCAAAGGGCATGAGGTCTCAGAGATGTGGAAAAGCTGTGGTCAGAAGGGATACCCACAAAGGATAGGGAGGCAAACATATCCAAACCCTGCCAACTGTGTCACCTGCCATGAGAAAAGAATGCAGTTGATAGTCAGAAATGGCAAATAGAAATACATTCTAAACAGAAATGCCAGAGGAAAAGCTGAAAAGTCTTTCTCACCTCTCTTGTTTTCAGGGTATGGCCTTTACATTACATGAACGACAACTGCTTGGATTGCAAGGACTTCTACCTCCTAAAATAGAGACACAAGACATTCAAGCCTTACGCTTCCATAAGAATTTGGCAAAAATGACTGACCCTTTGGAAAAGTAAGCACCCCTCTGGCTTTGTTTTGTCATGCAAGTAAATGGAAATTGCTGTAAAATATTGGATGGGGATAACCAAACAAGGTTTCTGTGCCTCCATTGGGTTTTTCAGTTGTTGGAGGTTATTTTCATTTTCGCACAGAAAACTGCTTTCCTCAATCATGCATTCATCATGTGGCTAAATGAGGTTGGGGAGGTTTTTTTTCTTTTATTCTGCAGTCATAAAGTAAGAATAAAGAATGTGCACAAAGTGGCAAACCTTGCTGTAATATGTATTTCTGTAATATGTAGGATTTGGGTGGCAGGTTGTTACAGCACAGAACTGCTGGGGGGAGGAGGGGGCAGGTAGTGCATGCTAAACAAAAAGTGAGAAGGTAAACTGAGAGTTTGATAACTAGGTATGAAAAACTTTATCATATGCGGTGGTTACTGCTAGAAAGGAATTACAGGATTAGAATTTTGAGTCTCACAATGTAATTTTTTTATATTAATTTTTTTTTAACTCACTGGTTTGGTAAAAAAAAAATGTGAAGGATTTTGATTGTTTGGGTTTTTTTAGAATGGCATGTTTTTAGTGTCCTGTTCCTGTTTTCATATAAGCCTATGTATATCTGCCTGTAAAAATGTGCAGTCTCCTAAAGGTGAGAGGAGCGCTGGAATGGTTTGAGGCTTACCGGACCACATCAAAACTCTTTTGTTCTCATGAAAACCAAAAGATGACTTTTAAATCAACATCGTGTCACTTGCTGATCTGAAACAGTCATGTCATGTGTATTGGCAAAGTGCCTGGTTGCTGTAGCCTAAGACAAATCGATAATTCATTATCCTTATGTTGTTGGGTCAGTAAGACTGCGTTACAACTGATACACAGTAGGTTGGTAGGTAAATTTGCAAAAATGCAGGTTTAATTTACATACCTAGGTAAGTCCTTCAAAATGGACCTTTTGTTACGAGTTAATTTGTTTTACAACTGTGTTAATGTTAGGATTAACAAGACCTTACTGTCAGGACCTCGCTTTTTTTGGATGAAAAATTCTTTCACTGAATTTTTTTTTAACAGTAATGAGACTCCTAGCTGCATCCTGTAATAAATCTATGGGTTATCTTTTACCACAATGCATGCTGGCGCATTAACTTGTTAGCATGCATGGTATGTCATAACCAGTATTTTTATTTCAGCTTTTTAGTACTGCTGCTCTCTCTTCTCCAACTTTTGTTTAGTGCTTATAGCCCAACTTGAGTGGAAGCAGGGATTTCATGAAGAAATAATATGAAGCAAATTTGGGTTTTTGCTTTGACATTTTTCACATCGTTTTAAAGAAGCATAAATGTGAAACAGTAACTAATGGGGTTTTTTTCTTTTGCTTTATTTCAGGTATATCTACATAATGGGAATCCAAGAGAGAAATGAAAAATTATTCTATAGGGTATTACAAGATGATATTGAGCGGTTAATGCCAATTGTATACACACCAACAGTAGGCCTTGCTTGCTCCCAGTATGGACACATCTTCAGGAGACCAAAGTAAGAACAATAGATACATATTACTGCTGCTTTTACTATAATTTTCTCTGTATACTCGCCTGAGGTTTGGAAATGTTTTACTTCATTTTCATTTGGATTCAGCTACCCAAGACTTGTGCCAATTCAGGGCAGTAAAAGTTCATTAAATAATATCTCAAGACCTAGTTTATATTGGAAAACAGAATATTTGAAAACAGAAGTGGTACTGTGTCACATAAATACCACAAGTGCAGGGCTTCAGTTCCATTTCCAGCTCTTCCTATATGCCATACAGCTCTTTAATTCGGAGGAGAGTGCTGTGGCTTTCTCCAACTCTCAAAATCACATCGGTGATTCTGAGGATGTTATCAGGACGGAGCATTTGGAGGAGAGTGTAGATCGAAAGGGATTTCTGGAGGTCATCTGGCCTCACTCTCTGTTCAAGAAGGGTAACTTCAGGTAGGTTCATAGATCTATTCCCCTGTGCATGTAGCCTGCACAGAGGCAGAAACACAAGTGCACACACGCCCATACAGCAGATTTGCTGGAGGGAGCTCAGGCTAATGGCGGTTCTGGCAGAATCAAAGCTGTGATGAACATGTTCCTGCTGATGACAGAGGGTCCCGGTGCTGGAGAGATTCTCACAAGGCTCTGCAGACCAGCACAGCATGACACCTTGGGTGCAGGAGCAGAGGCCAGCAAGCAGTGCCCGAAGAGAGATGTAGGCAAAGAAGGAAGAGAGAGACTTGACTTGTGGTAGCTCAGCGGACTCTGTTGGGTACAGATAGTCCCCATATTAAAGCTGTGCTATGAGGAATCAGCTTTCAGTTATTCTGACACAGTAAATGCACTTGACTGGGATCCTGGTTTGGGTTCAGCAGTGACTTCAGAACAACCGTTCCGGTTATTAGCTGTGTTGAGGAAACCATTTCAGACTGGCAGTCGTTTCAGCTCATTTCCATGATACTCTCACTGCAATTCAACGTGTCTCTAAAGCCCTCTCACTTGAGGGCTTTAGTGCTGGGTGGAGGAAGGGCTAATCCATCGCTGCCACAAGGACTGGGCTGCCTAGTCTGGCTGCTGTGATAAAGACAGTAAGAAACTCAATGGTTTTGCTCCTGATATGGAGCAGGGGATGTGAAAGATGTACTCTTAGTTCTCACATGCTTCCTTTCCTCTTCAACGTCTCTCTCTGTGTTATAGACCACTTTGAAAACTGTTGCCCTCTAGAAGTTGTCTGTAGAAGAAATGGCAGCATGGACTGGAACTCAGGATGTGCCCCTTTCTTTCCAAGCACCCGCACTTTCCAAGTGTTGGTAATTTATCTGTTACCACCTCTGCTGAGCCTCCTAACAACAGAGGGCTTGCTCAAGCAGAAGAAATACAGACACTTCTCTTCACCTCTGCTCCTTTCTGCTCCTTTGCCTCCCCTCTCACGTTCCCATGGAGGAGCACTCAGCAGTGGGAAGCACTGTTCTCCTGGTCTTGAAGAAGACAGTATGCTCAGTCCCTGGCTTTCTCTTCTCTTCCCCTCACCTTGTATAATGTCTATTATACAATATAATATTTTATATTATATAGTATAATAGACACTATATATATAGGCACTCAGGTAAAGCCAGGCCTAGGATCATATTCCCTTCTCCTATTCTTACAGGGGAGCATAGATCCTGCCTGACGCTAACACCAGAGGTGTTCTGTCCAACAGGGGTATTAAAGGTGAATATCTGTAGTAGTGCAAAATCCAGGTAGCATCATGGAAAGTATTTTCCCTGCGTTCTTATTTTAGTGTCACAGTAGCCAAATAGACTTTTCTATTAGAAAGTGTCCTTTGAGTGATTTATGGCAGTGATTGCAATGCTTTCAGTTTTAATAAAATAGTACTGTTTGATATTTAGTTTTACAAAGCAAGGTGAACTTTCTAGTTGCCACCTATAAAATATTTATGCTTTTTATTTTTTCTTCCAGAGGATTATTTATTTCTATCTCAGACAGAGGCCATATAAGGTCAATTGTGAACAACTGGCCAGAGAACGACGTTAAGGTATTACCATGCTTTTTTTTCTAGTTATTTAATCTCAGTTGAACTTCTTGAAGACTTGTTAGGACTTGATGGAAATGTAAATGTTAAATAATGTATCCTTGTCTATTTGACAGTGATGGCAAAATACAGCTAATGATGATAATGCATATCTTGAAGAGCAGCGTTTTATCCTAAATATGAGGTTTATGATTTGAGTAAACAGCAATGATGGGAACTAGACTTGCCAAACTTTTTCATTTTACTTCATTATTCCACCTTTTGGGGAGGTGTTGAGGGATGCACCTCTGGGTCTTACTGTGTTACACAGCAGTAGCAGAGGCAATCTTGTCCTCAGATTAGGACACAGAAGTGGTAGTTGGGAGGCCCAGATTTTGCCGTTAAATCCTGTATGAGCCAGTTGGGTCAAGAACCACAAGGAGAGATGAGGTGAATGATACTTACACAAACTTTTTGACGTCTGGATTTGTAAGTGGAAATCATAAATCCAAGTTACAAGCTGGAGTTCCACACAGCAGCTTGGATCCTTCCTTAGATCCTTAGCTTTCAAGGATTTGGGCAGTGGATTTCAGCAAAGAAAAAGAAACATAGCAGATTCTAACATTAAGCATTATTGCTTCAAGTAGAACATTCCTTGCAATCTGTTCTTTGTTTGACTGTGCAAACATACCTGAATTTTTGCCTGGAAAAAACCACAACTGGTATTGCTCTAACCTTTATAGATTTCAGTAGTCATGTATAATTTCACCTGCTTTTGTTTTCAGGCTGTTGTCGTCACTGATGGAGAAAGAATATTGGGTCTTGGAGACCTCGGTGTATATGGGATGGGAATTCCTGTAGGAAAACTGTGTTTGTATACAGCCTGTGCAGGAATACATCCAGATAAATGCTTGCCTGTGTGTATTGACGTTGGAACTGATAATACAGTGAGTTTGACTGAACTTTGCCTGCCATAAATTATCCCTATGAAAAGCAGTTATTTAAGAGTATTTAGTACTATAAGAGAAGATTTTTATTTGAGCACTTTGATTTAAGTTAAAACCAAATGTTTTATGTAAGGGTAAATGATTTGGAATTCACTATACAGTTACATATCAGTGACTGAAAAATGCCAGTTGATTTGTCAGTGAAATGGTACATTTGGAAGTAATTTGAATGCTGGAATGTAAAATAGACAGTCAGTTTGACCTGACTTTTAGAAGCTGGAAATGTGAATCAGATTTATTAAAGCAGTTTATTGTTCACAGTATTGATTTGTTCCATTTTAAAAGCAGCCATCACCATCCTCAAGTGCCAGCTGAAATTACTGAACATTGATATAGACTGGAGGCAGTTACAGTGGCTATATAAATGCAGCATCTTTGGTGTGAAATATGTTGCTGTGAACTCTGGAAAGTGTACATTGAGGAAGTGAATCATCCTGCTGCTGTCTTTGATCTATTCTTTTTCAGACACTCTTAAAAGATCCATTTTATATGGGGCTATACCAAAAAAGGGATCGCTCACAGGTCTATGATGACTTAATTGATGAATTTATGGAAGCCATTACAGACAGGTATGACACTGAATGTTCTGCACAGGAGGACGGCCAAAACTGCTGGCAAAAAAAAAAACCCAACTCTAACACACTGTCCTTGAAACAGTAATTTAAGGAATAAGGATAGGACTAGAAGTCAAGAGATGTAGCTCTATTTCTGGCTCTGTAGTGACTTTCTCTGTGACCTGGAACATGCTGCTTGTAGTTATCTGTTAAATATGCACAGAAGGGAGATGGAACTGTTCTAAGCGGTGAAAGGCCTGAGGACATCCTCTTCCAAAGTCAATTGATTACGTGCAGGATTTGTTTCAAAAGGATTGTATTTCTTTTATGTGTCTAGCGATAGGAATATTTGCCATGTTCTGTAGGTATGGCCAGAACACACTTATCCAATTCGAAGACTTTGGAAACCACAATGCTTTTCGTTTTTTAAGAAAATACAGAGAGAAATATTGTACCTTCAATGACGATATTCAAGGTACACCTTTTGTTTATGTTCCTTAATCATTATGTTCCTTACTATGCAGAAACTTTGCCTAAAACCATAATCTGCCATATAAATCTGTTCAGCTTACCTTAGGTTTGTATTGCTTTTAAAGGGACAGCTTCAGTGGCCTTGGCAGGACTGCTGGCAGCACAGAAAGCCATTGGTAAACCATTTGCAGAGCAGAAAGTACTGTTCCTTGGAGCAGGAGAGGTGAGTTCTCTTAAGGGCTCTAGAGCAGCAAGAGATTTAACTGTGTGTTTTCTGGTTCTGTAGGACTTGTGGAGATTCACATTCTCTGAATTCCATTGCAAAGCTTTTTATATAAGGCCAGCTGAAATATGTTAACAGAAGGGACTACCTGCTGAAAGATGATTATTTGAAAGGTGTTTAACATTTGCAAGGACTCAAGTTTTCCACTTCTTAAATAGACTTGAAAAAAGCATCAGGGACTTGTGTATAGTTGAAGGGGAATTTACCATAAAATTCTGATTTAGTAAGAAAAAGAGTGAGAACACCTTGTTAATTTTTATAGCATTGGAGAGAAGTACACAGTATTTTTCTTAGCAGGTTAAATCAGTGGCTGTTTGCAGCAGATGCTTGTTAGTTACTGGGGCAGCAGTGTCAGGACCAGCACCATTCTGCTTGGGATGTCATCAAAATTGCTTCTATGGTGCTGACAAAATAACTTAATTAGCTGAAAATTTCTCCAGCTGGGGAAGGTCCTGATTGCAATAATTGCCCAGTGTTGTGTTGTTGCCTGAGCACTGAGCCCTGCTCTGCACTTCCTTCTGTCTTATTTCTCCTGCCAGACTTAGAAGCGTGTGCAGTAAGTCAAGAGAGGGGATGTGGAGGGGAGAACTTCCAGCATCTACTTTCTGCCCTCCCTCTGAAAGGCCTTTATCACAGGCAGCAGGAGCAGAGAGAGGTTTAGAAAGTAGTTGGGCGCAAAACACTATGCTGTGGTTTCTTGACAGGAGGGCTGCAGCACTAACTTGTTCTTATAGTCTGGTTGGGCTGGTTTTTTGTGGCTGCTGAATTGGTACAGGCACAGTACCCAGAAGAGCTGCCCCTCTTTCCCTTGAAGATGTGACACTGTTGAATCCCAGGAGTCTGCCCCTGTCTAGGCAAACATTGCTTGTGTTTCAGAGCTGACTTACTAAATGATTTTTGTGGGCATCTTGAACAGGGTGGTGTTTGTGATGACAGACCTCTTTTGTGACTTGTTACAAATCGAAGTCCTTTTATCCACAAGGCTGCCCTAGGAATTGCCAACCTCATTGTTATGGCTATGATGGAAAGTGGTGTTTCTGCTGAGGAAGCCTATAAGAGAATATGGATGTTTGACAAATATGGCTTACTGGTTCAGGTAGGGGTGCACCATGCCTTGAAATACCACAGTACAGATGGCCAGTGATTTCTGTGTTCTTCTGACCAAACGAATCAACTTTTTATCTATAGGGTCGAGAACAAAAGGTAGATTCCAATCAAGAACCATTTACACATCAGGCTCCAGTGCAGATACCAAAGACATTTGTAGAGGCAGTGAATGTACTTCGGCCTTCAGCTATCATTGGTAAGTAAGGTTATTTTTGTTTCTGTGTTCCCATCATTTAGTTATTTGTAGCATTTAATTTGCTAACATGGTTCCAAGGAGGTTGATGACAGTGATCTGTGTTTCTGCTGGTAAATAAGATTAAAATGTGAGGTCAGTTTTCTGCTTGAAAATATACTGAGCTGCAGGTTAGCTCTCGGTGCATCCTTCATTGCAGCTGTGGTGCTTCTTCTGCGTCTTCTGTTCCTTGTTAACTGCTTCCTCTAGCCCTTGTCCAGCTGGTGTTGGACCTTTCTTGGAAAACTCTGAGCATGTTCTCAGGGACTCCATGGCCACGATGAACTGAAACTGTAGTGAAGGACACTAAGAGTCAGGAATAAAAATAGTGACCTTTTTCCTAGACGTGTTCTCTACACCAGCGGCAAGGGAGAGGGCAGTCACAAACACCATGGTTTCTGCTTTACAGGAGTTGCCTAACCTGAGGGTTTTTTCCTGATCTTACCAGTGTATACAAATATCTTAAGGGCAAGTGTCAGGAGGACGGGGTCAGACTCTTTTCAGTGGTGCCTAGTGACAGGGCAAGGGGCAACAGGCACAAACTGCAACACGGGCAGTTCCACCTGAATGTGAGGAAGAACTTCTTTACCTTGAGGGTGGCAGAGCCCTGAAACACGCTGCCCAGAGAGGCTGTGGGGTCTCCTTCTCTGGAGACATTTGAAACCTGCCTGGAGATGGCTCTGTGCAACCTGCTCTAGGAGAACCTGCTTCAGCAGGGGGTTGGGCTAGATGGTCTCCAGAGGGCCCTTCCAGTGCTGACCATTCTGGGATTACTTGCCCCAGTCAGCTTCTGTGGCCAGAATCTGCCAGCAGCATGGCTGGAAGGAACCATTTCATCCTGCAGATCGCCAGTCCCTGTTAGGTCGTTGACATACGTAGGTATCGATGCATAACTGTGGCTGTTTGCACAGGTTAGATGGGATTACAGGTATTTCCTGGTACAACTCTGCAATTTCCTTTGCACAGGATGTATTTGGTGGGTAGGGGGTGGCAGTTTTTTGGGTGAGTAGCTACCTTGAAGTTTGTAGCAGGTGTACAAACGTACATAATTTTGATGTATTTGCACTCTGTGTTTGGGTGTGGTCAGGAATACCAATATCAAGGGAACGTGCATTGTTAACATCCCACTAGGATGAATCATCGATGAAGAACCTGGAGTTCCCACTTGCTTATCCAGGGCAGTGAAAAGTGTTCTTTACCCAGATCAATACAAAAAAACCAACCATGTAAAATAGGCTTTTGGAACACATTAATTAGATGTTCCTGTGAAAATGAGAATTTTAACCAGCCACCAGCAGAGCAGTGCCTGGTTTTTATCTCCTGCTGTTAGAAAAGCCTGCGATGCTTTGCTCTGAGTGGGAGACTTCAGGGGTGACATGAACTTAATCTACAGTCGCTGTCATCTGCCCTGAGGCAGTCAAGTATTGATTCTATTTTTATGTGTTTCCATGTGCTTCAGGAGTGGCGGGAGCTGGGCGGCTCTTCTCTCAGGATGTGATCAAAGCAATGGCCTCTATCAATGAGCAACCCGTAATATTTGCACTAAGTAACCCTACAGTGAAAGCTGAATGCACAGCAGAGGAAGCGTATACATTAACAGAGGTATGTAAGGTTTAGAAATGTTGACCTACTGGCACTTACTGACAGAACTGTTTACTGAGTGTGAGAAAGCAAGAAGTCCAATTATTTTATTATTACTTGGACTTACTGACGTAATAATACAGATCTTTCTTGTGTTCTGGCAAATGTAAATGGAGACGATTCAACAAGAAGTCTTTATTTTTAAATGACATCTTGTAAAGCTTAGAGCCTAAATCTTGTTATGGCACCGGTGAAGACTTGTGCTTCCAGCACATGAGTTGGTGATGGCCCTCTGTCCTTGTGTTGCCCTCTCACAACGTCTGTGTCTCGTACCTGGCATCACCACACAACATTGAAATGAGTGAAACAAGAATAAACACCCCTCATTCTGCACCATTACCTCAAAGCCACTACACCGTGGACTACTTGGGGAGGGTCAGAGGCCAGGGTTTTGGGGTGTTTTTTTTAATAACACTATCACCAGTGCATCCAGACCTTGGTTTTTACCTTCAGTGAAGCAAGTCTTTTATCCTTCTGCATAGCTTTTTATATAAAACTAATCATCTTTGAGGAGAGCCTGAAAGGAAGGAGATGGGGGCAGGGGAGCATCAGGCAGGTAGGGCTAGCTTTTAACACTTCGAACTGACTGTTGATGCCTTTCCTGCAGACTTCAGGGGTGAGGCTCATGAAAATACTACTTTTTTTTCTCTCTCTCTTTTTTTTTTTTTTTTTTTTTAAATACAATCCGAAATCAAGTGACTGGTGTGAAAATGAGTGGGTGGAGATCTTTCCTTGTTTCTTGATGCAGAACTATGAACCCCTTTTTTTCTACTGGTAGTGTGGCTCAGTTTCCACTTTCCATTACTGCCTCAGTGGCATTAGCTTCATCCTAGGAAGGGTAGAGCTCCATCATCTCCAGTTTCTCTTCCCAGATTCTCTTCTGTGTTATGGGGCCCATCAGCTCGGAGGCAGCTCTTGATACAAGAGATTTGCAATTCCAGAGTTGAGCCCTAGGCAGGAATAACAGCCTCAGGACAAAATCTAGACCTTAGTTTTTAATAGTAAATGAGAATGCTTTTAAATGTCGATGGTTTAATATCTCTTGGATATCTTGCATTAGCCAGAATAGTGAGTTGGGCAGTGTTTCAGTATATAAAATTAAATTCCAATTATCTTGGATAGAAAGTAAACAGGAGTTGGTTATACAGCAAAGCCTTTAGCTGGCATAAATAAATGTAAAAATTACTGGCATCTCTGATGGCTGAAGGAGGCCAGCAGCACTATTAGAGGGAGACTCAGCCTCATTTTTGCTTGCACTTTTTATAGAATATCAACAGAGCAATAGATGTTTTAAGGGAAGAAGCTCACTTGTTCCCTCATGGCCGTGTGTTGAGTCACAATGAGTTGGACCTCAGGGTGGTTGTTGCTGTCAGATGGAGAAGCAAAACAGTGCTGGTTAGATTTAGATGTGATAACATGTCTTCACTGAAGTAGCTGTGTGAGCATGGTGCCATTTAAAAAATTGGTGCCAAATGGGGAGAGGGTCTTTGTTTTTTTCCTGTATTGGATCGATATGTCCTTTTATTCAGGAGTTTCCAGAAGTTATTATTTAGACATGGGTTATTTGAACAATTCAATATTCCTGGTCAGTAAATGAATGGATGTAATTTTGTTCCAGTCCTTATTAATAAATTTTGTAATGTTTCTGGCTCTTTAGACTTTTCTCTGTACCTAATGTTTGTTTTCCTAATGCTCTTCAGTTCTCTGAAATGTACTCATTTTACCTATAGTTTGCCCTCTGAAAAATGTGTAATATTTTTCCCTTCAAGGTACAGTAATTACCTAGAGAATCCTGCCCAACTTCACTTTGTCGTTTAACTAACAAAGTTTGTCAGAAAATTAGGGATAAGAGCTGTCAGCTCTGTGTGTCTCCTGGCCTTGGGAGTAGCCTGATCCTGGCTGGTGTAAAATCTTAGACTAAATTAGGAAGTCAGTAAAGAAATGAAGATATCATCACTAAGCTTTTATTCCTTATTCTTTTTCCACTAGGTGGCACCTGTAAAAGCCTGATGATGTTTTGGTGCCCTCTGCTGCTGTGTATTGTGTGGGCTTTTGTTGTGTTTGAATTTTCATAGTCTTTTGGTCCAGTCCTCAAATGCATCCGTATATTTTGCTCCCTATGCAAAAAGGCTATTGTTGTGGGTATGCCCTAACATTCAAACATAGTTCCCAAGTCCCTAGCTTCTTTGGTAATTTGTTCTCTAATGTAGTGGTCTGGGGAGCTTTAAATGTTTGTAAATAATGTTATTAAACCTGTTACTCAAAAGAATGTCAAGATTTGTTGCTTAGGGGGAGTTTACTGCTTGAGGAAAGGATCATTTATTTGGAGAATATATTTCACACTCCAAACTCTGGATTTGTTTTAGTGTTTTGTGCTGATTAAAATTCTTTTCAAAAGAAACTGCATTATTCACTCCTCTGAGAGCTCTCAGCAATAAAAGCATGATACAGCAGTCCCTCCCTTCACTCTCTCACTCATCAGTAAATAAGTGATCTTTTGTTACTGTACTTCTGTTGCAGTCTCCTTTTGGAAGTGGCCATCATTCAGCTGTCTTTGTACAGTCCGTACGGTGGTGTGTCCTGGCTTGTGGCCATGGTTCCTGATACATGGTTATAAAAATAGTTAACACACAAGTACTTTATTTTGTGTGTGAGTAGTTCCTCTAAGTCATTGCTGTCTTAAAGAACAATGAATGATAAAACAAATGGATGGCTTCCATTCCTTAGAAAGCTACACAATTCAATGTGTATGCTTGCCTCTTCTGCTTTCCAGATGTTTGCTGCAGGAACACTACACATTCTGCAGCTGCAGAAACATGCAGATGCTTACTGATTCTTGTGTCTCTTCCAGGCCCTACTGGAAAAGGGTGGATTTGGTGGCAGTCGTTCTGGGATTGTGGAAATTGAGTCAGCAAGGGTTTTAAGTATGTGCTTGAATCCAGTTGCATTCAGCAGGGCCATTTGCCTTTTTGCATTTGGCTGTGTGCTTGAGTACCTTCCTGACTCAGTCCAAGAGCCAACTGGCAGCTGTAGGACTGTGGTGTCCCTGTATTTCGTAATGACTGTATTGCTCCAAACTGTTGGCTCTTTAGAAGCCGCCTAACTGATTATTCCTCTGTTTAACAGGGCCGTTGCTTGTTTGCCAGTGGCAGTCCCTTCGAGCTGGTGACTTTGAAAGATGGAAGAACCTTCAAACCAGGCCAAGGAAACAATGCTTATATTTTTCCAGGTGATAAATAAAATTTTCTTCCTTTAGTCTTTCAGACTAGGCTGTTAGCAGCTCGGCTTGGGTTCCCTTGCTACCCTAGGCACAGCTAGCAAAGCAGCATGAAGAGGTGTTACCAGCATGTAAAGCTGAGAACTCAATCAGAAGAACGAATGAAAGAAAATCAGTTAAGGATGGATGCGAGGCATGTGCAGCTACATATGCGACATGCATGCAGTGAGCTTACCTAGCTGGATATTTCTAAGAAAACAACAGGGAGTTATTAAAGGCTTTGAAAGCTGTTGCATTATGGGTTCTTCTGCTTGTTTGGGGCAGGAGGTGGAGGAGAAAATAAGTGTTAATATATGCCTCTTTTAAAGTTACACCTGCACAAGTGAGGGTCCAAAGGAAGCCCTAGGGATACTTCTCTGCCTTCCCCTTTCTCTCCCTTTCCTCCCTGAGCTGCTAAGCTCCAACCCCTTGCCGAAAGCCACTTATTATGGTAAATGACTGGCACACATGGTAATAGTTTTGTGAATGTGTGTAGAAAGCTATGGGAAGATTTTTTAAAATAACATTTTAGATGACTTGCAGCTTCTTGGCAGCAGGCTGCGTGTTTTGGAATGGTGGCCCTAACTGACAATAATTTTATTGTAGGTGTGGCTCTCGCTGTGATCCTCAGCAGTGTTCGACATATTAGTGATAAGGTTTTCCTAGAGGCTGCTAAGGTAAGTGAGGAAGCAGAGCAGGCTGTGGCTTCTGACATGATGGTGGATGAAATGTTGGGCAATTTCTCAAATCTTGCTGAAACTCTGTGGTTTCCTGTTTGATTTCTATTGGTTGTATCCCTCCCCAATGGAGGAAAAAAAAAAAAAAGAAGGATTTTTATCAAACAAAACTGTGAAAATCATCAGCTTCCATTGCTTTTTTAATTTTTTTTTGTTCAGAAAATCAAACACCCAAATAGGAAATCTGTCCATGCTTAAATTGCCTCCCAGCCCTGTAGGTCTGGCAGCAGGCCTGCCCCTGCCTCCTGCCCCGCTCTGGGTTCCACAGCTGGCAGTGTGCTCAGGGATGCACATGGCCCCCAGGCTACCAACCTCTCCTGCCTTTCTACTCTGCAGCAGGAGCACCTACCACATTGGAGTGGCCAGTGAATCAACTGGCCAAACACATGGGTAGTTGTGCAGGCACGTTGCGCTCTTCTGACTTCCCTAGTTATGGGGAGTTCAGCCTCCAAAAAAATAGGATCATATTTTGCTAAATGTTTACAAGCAGAATTTGCTGATATGGGCACAGATTGAAGAGTTGATTTTTGAGAATTTTGAGATTCTGACTGCCTTACCCTACTGCTTTGGGAGCATTCTAGTAGTAAGAACAGTGCAACTTGTTTCTTTCAGGTGTTTTAGCATGATATTGATCCCACTCGGGATGCAGTAAATAAAACTTGTTTGTTTTTCTAACTCAGGCATTGACAGAACAGCTGACCAATGAAGAACTTGCACAAGGAAGACTTTATCCTCCACTGTCTAATATCAGGGAAGTTTCCATTTATATTGCTGTCAAGGTGAGTATGAAGCATAAAAGCGGACTGTACTAAAAGCGTTTTATGTGTACATTAACCTGCTGAATTGCACAGTATGGCCCTTTGGCACAAAATACCCAGTTCTTTGTGCCTTTAATAAGAGCCACTTATAAAAATTTGGAGTTTGTTGGATGCTTCAGTTTGGCATAATGGGCCAAAATGATGCTCCCTTGGTTTCTGAAATCAAGTTTTAGATCTTGGTAAGACATTCAGGAATTACAAAAGGACTTTGGTGTTTGTCTTTATCCAGTTTGTGAGTCCTAAACATTGCAGTGGAAGCGGGGATGTTACGTGAAAGTAATAAAAGGCACAAACTGCATGGTGATTTAATTTTCAGGTTATGGAATTTTTGTACGCAAACAACATGGCTTTCCATTACCCTGAACCTGCAGACAAGAACCGTTACATTCGATCAAAGGTTTGGACCTACGAATATGAGTCCTTCATGCCAGATGTGTATGACTGGCCTGAATCTAAGGTTCACTGATGCATCAGAAGATTGCACTCCTCAGGCAGCATCTTCTACTCTGCAGGGATCCCTTTTTCAAACAAGTTTAAATCATCATCTTTGAGTCCTATAATTTATTTTTGCTCATTTTGTTGTCTTTTTTTTTTTTTTCCCCCTTCTGCCCTGTTTTTCACTTGATGTAGATTTCTCCCCACTCTCCCAAGTACCTGATGACTGTATGGATGATGGCATCCATCACAGGAATGAGAGAGGACTTGAAAATTAATTTAAATAATGACATTGCATTTCTAGCTAAGAGCCAGCACCACAATAAATAATTCCATTAATGATGTTTTAGCTACGTGCATTTGATGAACTATAGCTCTCTCATCACTGTTGATTTCCAGAATGATTTATTTCTGCTTTTAATAATCAGTCTTCTAATTGTCCTGGTGTTGTCACACTGCATTATCTGTGACATCACCAGAGAGCATTTGTCAAAAAAGAAAGGACAGCTTAAGACAAATCTAACGGTCTAATGGGCTTTCTGTTTTATCTGATATTTAAAGATGCCCATGTCCAGACTTCCTTGTGGCATTGGCTGCTCTGTTTCTTTCAGTGTGCTTTGAGGAGCAGCGTGGTGTACACACGTGGAATCTGCAGCAATGTCTGTATTTTGTGTTTTCATCATCATGTAAAAAAAATCTGTTATCAGGAAATACATGAGCTAGTTAAAAATATTCTTGGAAAGCCTGAAAATTATATTAATCACTTAATAGCTTTTAAAAACAAAGCTATGCTGTTGCGTAATAAATTCTATAAAGTAAAGGCAGGATCTGAGGCAATTTATGGAAATCTTTTAGAGGTTTTAAGGGGAGATTTTTTGCAGTGGACTCCAAGGTGATATGCCAAAGGGTTTTTGTTTCATTTGTTAATTTTTTCAGGGTTCTGTTTCTTCTAAGCTAATTTGTTTTCTCTCTTGCATACCCTTGTTCTCACAAAACGACCTGCGTGCGATGTTTTCGTGACATCGCTGACTCAAAAACTCGTAAGTGGACTCACTTGCCACTTTGAACAAGCCCCCCGCAGATAGCTGATGAAGCTGAAACAGAAAGTGCTACAGGCAGCTGTTGACACACACATATACAGAAGTTTGAATGTTTCTTGTGGTCTTAGTCCAGTATATTCAGTTCAGTTTGAAGACAGGACTCAAAAGTTCTAATGCCTAGAAGCTGTAAGTTGATCACTTCCTCACTCCATTTACAGATGTAATTTGTTGGGGGTTTCTGAAAACAAAAATTGAGTTGAATTCTTCCTTGCAATGAAGAGCGCTGCATGTTTGATGCAGATACCACAGTGTGCATTCCTTTTCATTTTGTTCATACCAGGTTTGTGTGCCCTCCATTAGTTTGTATTAGCAGGCATGGACACACAGTGATAGTTACAGTCTGTGACTTTTCTAAATCTGGTCGCTGTAACAAGAACAGTGGTATGTCAGGAACAGAAATAATGTGCTGCTGTTTTGCAGTGTTCTGCATCAAGGTAAAAAAGGACAAAAATAGATAGATGTAAAAGGGCTATACTGGCAAACTTGAAGCCAGAATCCAAAGAGATGAAGTAAAACTTGCTCAGGATTTACCTATGGCAAGCACCTCTCTTGTTTCCTCATTTTTATTGGAAAATGCGGTCTCCAAAAGAACAGGCCCAAAATAGAACAGGGAAAATAGTCTCTGTACCCCTTTAGACGTGGTCTCTGCCTCTTACTGCCTAATCTCTGATTTTAAAATTATGTTCATGTATTAGATAAAAAGAACAGTGAACTCTGGGAAGGCTTTTATCTAAGTGAGGAAAGAAGACTGATTATATAAACGCAGAAAACAGTCATGTGGGGAAAAGGCTGCATATTCAAACTGTGGTAAAGTGCTGTCTGGTGGGGCTCAATGCCACATTGCCAAATTGGGCGATGTACATGGATTGCAACTTGTATATGTACAAAAAAGACCAACACACACAGAGATGATGTTTTTACAAAGAATGTTTTTTCCATCTATTTTTGCTATGCCTGGTTTTTATTGTATTTAAATTAGTGATCTTACTGAAAAATTGTTAATTTAATGTACAAATTATTTTTACCTTCTGAAAATTCAACTCTAGCTGAAGCCTGTGGTAGTGTGTCAATGGAGTTCTGCATCACTGGATTCAAGTATATTGGGAACGCACAATTCCTCACTTCTGCCAACATACTAATTAGGCAGATGAGTAACAAAAATATCCCATGTGCTGATCTTGTGTCCTGGCTGAGACTGATCACAGAGGCAGGGCAATCAGTCTCTAAATATAACTCTGTCTTACAAAATAAAGATCTCCATCTATCTGTTCAGTCTGATTGTGTGTTTTAAGGCAAGAAGTGCAGTCACCATCCATAAGCAGTGGGCATTGACGGTGCTCAGGAAAACCTGGCGCTTCAGAGAACAGCATTACCTGCACGCAGCAGAGTCTTGCTTTGGGCAAGAGTGATTACAATTCCCAAAGGGAGCTCTCGCACAGGGAATTCACAGTGGCTGCTGTCAGGCTGAAGGAAAATGCCTGTTTGGTGAAGCACAGTCCTTTTCCTTCCTGGCACAGCCTCCCTGCTGTCTTTAAGCTGCAGATGCCGAGAAGGGCTGTTCAGAATTGGCTGGCAGTGGGATTTTCCCAAGTACAAATGTTCCTGCATAATTTTTCTGGAAATACCACTGCACAGGTGAGGAAAAAAAGTCTTTAACAAGCTGGGAGGCTCCAGTTACAATACAGCCCTGCCCTGATGGGGCTCCTCTATAGAGGAGGCCTGACTGCCTTTCTAATCTGTCCCAGTTACTGTGGATATGTGCTTGTGGACATTGTTTAATCAGGTTCTGTTCTGTTGATAGCTTGCAATATAGACACAGTGGAATTTTACCTTTAATGTACAGCCATTGTTTTCCATTAGCAACAGGAAATATGTCAGCTCAGTTTTAAGTGCATTTCACCCTCCCTTTCATCTCTCTCAGATTTATTTTTTTTTTATAAAATATACAGGTTCATCTTCAATTTTGTGTATTCTTCACATCTAATCTTTGCATTAATTAGTTATTTATCTTGCCGATTAGTAAGGACCCAAAGTATCCTTTTTCATATTCTACTTAACCTGATTTTTTTCTGTTTGCTGACTTATGCAAAAGTATTTACCGATCTTTATCTAATTAGAAAATCCTCTTACGCAGTATGCAAAGGGAGAAAGTTGTCACCAGGATGTATTTTGTAATGCTACATACAGTAAATTAATCTTATACTGTTCTTTAAAAAAATTGTATTGCCTACAGGATGACTAGTGTTATAGCTCTTCACACAGCTCTGGTGACTTTTGCCCTCTGAATGGTATAGAAGTCCGCCTTTCATGTCTCTTCTGTGAGGATACTATTTTGGGTGTACAGAACGCTTCGGAGAGGATCAAGGACTTCCACTGAGGTCAGTAGCTCAGTCTTTTCCAGGACTGGTCCAAGATTTGCTTCCTTAAAATCAACAGGAGCAGGACTGAGCCTCTTGGCAGCAATGTATAGAAATGTCTAGGGCAGGAGAAGAAAGGTAGCTAAGGGAGCGCAGCCTTTTTATATAAAATACATGTGTTCTTGTTCAAAGATGTTACAGAGGTTTGTACGTTCCTGAAGCATATGTCTGCATGCCAACAAGTGACCTGTAGAGGAAGACTACTAAAATGTATCTGATAGATTTTTAAAACCCAAGTGTGACTTCTCGCATAAGTTCTTGGTTATGTTTGTGAACAGTGATGTTTCATGATGTTGTGTTTGTTTTCCAGGCTTAAAACAAAGCAACACTTCATGTGCAGATTGGTGTTTAACAGGTTTCCTGCAGTAGGTGCGTGTCTTCCCTGTACTGTAGTTTCCAGCACAGTGTTTTGCGTGGGGGTAGAGTAACTCTGTCACACTCCTCTGGTAGTAACTGCAAAGATAAATGATACACCTTTTAGTTTTTCAATAGCGGCCCTATTTGGTGACTATTCCTGCCTATGGGGTTCACTATTGTACAGCTACAACTGTGAATTTTAGTTCAGCTGACTCTGGGGCTAAGTAAATCCAAGTTGTTTGTCTTTTGTTTGTTCCGGGTCTTCTTGACCTCAAAGGTGCAGATTTGAGCACCTCTGTCATTTGGATAAAAGTATCTACAAGACTCTCAGATCGGACTGTAAGAACAGAACAGTTTGGACTCCTGTTGCAGCTGCAAGTGCTGTTCCTGAGTTTAAGACACTGTCATTTTTTGGACTATTTTTTTTAAGATGATGCATGCTGCTATCCTGTTTCGTAACAGCCAATACCTAATAGGCAGCGACTGGTGTTACATTGAATAGTGGAGCAAGGAGAAAATCTAGAGCAACTCTCTAATTGCACCCACTTGGCAGCTGAGTTTGAGCAATGTAATTCAGCTGCTGCTGGTGAAGGGACATCTAGTTCTGTATGGATCTACCTTGACCTACCTACCTACTTCCGAAATACATATTACCATGGTATCAGAAAGCCTGCAGATATTCTGGGTGAACCACAAGGAAAATACAGCACGCTTTAGACCTCTGCTTCCTACCATCACTTCCCCAATCCTAGCATTTGGTAATGATGCAGCTTACTCGTGCCTGCTCTGGAGGAAGATATGCCAGCAGCTCCATCGTATGCAGGGGATCCAGGACCTGGTGGCACAGCGGACCATGGCTACAGCTCATGTAAAAAGCTTTCTCACATCAGACATTTTGCTCACGGTGCAAGAACCCTGGGGCATGCATTTATATTCTCCCATGCATGAAGTTGGTGTTGGATTGAACTTCGCTCTCAGACTACCTTGGACTTTACCCATCCTTGAAGTAGTTCCTTTGTAATGAAAATGGAAATAAAAGTACTTTTAGGACTACACAAACAGAATAAGATGGCCAGTTTAAGTAATGCAGTGTCAAAATAGATATAGATGGGCTTAAACATACCTACTTTACACAAATAAATGTAAGTCCATCGGAGTGCTTGTGAGAACAGTTCTTGCCTGATCTGCCCGGGGCTGACTGTACCTTGGAGGGTTATCGCTCAGCTGAAACTAAAATTGTATTTAATGTGAACTGGTTGGGGTTTTTTCTCCTTTATAACGTTGTAATTCTTGGAATGTGTGTTCTGGTCTTCTGTTTTCTTAGTAAAATGCATTCCCTTTGCCTAAAGTACATTTGACTTTGTTTATTCTGAAAAAGTAACCCTTGATCTATACGGAATTGGTATGGAACTGTCTAAATCACTGATGTTTTGGGGTTATTTTTTTCCCTTTTGTCCCTTGCACACCACCAGCAGACACACCCGGGACTTAGGCTGTGCAATTTTATCCCCAGAACTGGTTTTCCACAGCATTTGGTTGCCGGGAGGCCCTTTGTAAACGCCCTGAGGCCCTGCCCCCGCCTGGCCCCAGCGGCCGGCGGCAGCCCCCGGCACCGCAGCCGGCCAGGGCCGAGGCCGCCTAGCTCCCCGTGGGGCCGGGGCCGCGGCAGCCCCGCCTGGGACAGCCCCGCCTGGCGCAGCGTGGGGGCGGTGGGGCCGGGCCTGGGCCGCTCGGGCTCCGCCTGCCGCCGCCCGGGGGAGGGTAGGCGGGCCGCGGGGAACGGGGTAGGCCGCGGTTTCGGGCCTGGGCCTGGCCGCGGTCTGTTTGCGGGCTAAACCCTGCCGTGCCCGGGCGCGGCAGCCCGCGGAGGCTCGAGTTGTGCCTCACAAGCCCCGTGGGAGCGGGGAGGGCGGCCCGGCTGTGGGGGGCTGCGGGCGAGCTTAGGCCTCGGTAAGGCTTTTAGCGTGCCCTGGCCACAAAGTTACAGCGTGATGCCTCAGACCAGCTGACAGGTTGCTAAATCTGCTTTTACGCAGGGGTAAAGGAAGCAAAATGTTTATTTCTGCTTTCTTTTGGGGGGGTGATAGATGTGCATTGTACCCCTCCTCGCCTCCCCCGAGGTCGGGTTGCACCTTGGTGTGCTTGGGAGGAGGCTGCTAGCACACCCGGGAAGAGGACTGCTTTCCTTCAGGGAATGGCGGCAATGCCTCTAAAAGCAGCTAAACTGAGGCATTTTTTTGTTTGTGTGAGAAGCTATGGACTAGGGTATTGTTTATTAAGTTTTATGTTAAACCCAATGTAAAG
The DNA here is from genome assembly GCF_015220075.1 of Falco rusticolus. NCBI lineage: Eukaryota > Metazoa > Chordata > Aves > Falconiformes > Falconidae > Falco > Falco rusticolus. The sequence continues at coordinate 8,325,783 of NC_051209.1, read as the reverse complement.
GTTAGGCAACAAAAGATAGATAACCGCAATCGCTTACACAAACTAAACCAGATACCGCTTGTGCAAGATAAGATAACCACCAGATATCCAGGAACCGACAGAAGCAGGACAAACAACCCCATATAAGGACATATGAGTGAGGGGTCAACTATGGGACGAAGGAGGAAGACTTCTTACTTCGGCCTCAACGACCACCAGGAGGCAGAAAACGACCCCCTAACAACAACTGAAGCATGCCTCCACTACCTCATGAACACGGAAGTAAAGATGTATAAAAAGGGACTGTTTGAACTGCTCAGTACGGCAGTTGGCGGAGCACAGACTCCCCTGTCGTCCAGCGCTGTTTTTGCTCATATTCTACTTGCTATAATTAATAAAATTTTAATTGGATTATGATCCGTTGTGGTCTCAATTTATAACAGTTTGAAAGGCATCTGAAGCTGTTGAGGCACCTGGACTTTGAAATGAGGATGAAACACATCTGAAAACGGGGTAGGCGCTAAATCCGGGAGGACTTAAGGCTGGAGATAGCACACCCCGTAAGGCGAGGCGGTGTTAGAGTCGTGCACGGGGAAGTTCTGCTCCTAATGCAGTTTTCCAAAGGTTGCCCTGCGCCTACAGACCGGCCAGGCTCCTCATCTGGACAATACAGCAGATACAGAAACTACTGGGGTATGGCAGCTGACAGTATAGATCCTTCTGCTGCAGTAGGTGTCCTGCAATCTGTCAGGCAGCCTTCAGGCTACGTAAATGTTTGGTAATTTTGAATTTTTCTCTTTGCCCTGATGAGAAGCCAAACAGGCTTTCAAGGGCACCATTGCAAAGGCAGAGTAAATCAGGTCATTCCTGCGTCTTGTGGTCTCTGAAGCTGTTTTGAGGGGAGAAAGTTTTTCCTCTCTGGGTTGCTGGGCTGCCTGCCCCTGACGTCCTGCCATGGCATTTAAATGTCAGCAGTGGCTCTTTGGTGTTAGTCGTTCTGAAAAGGCTTTTAGAGGAAAGCACATGCAGGAAAATGCAGTTTAAATGAAGTAAAGAAGAAAGAAATAATAGTGGGTTGAAAGGTTAGAGTGTTTCCAACTGGATAGGGCTGTTTCTTTAGGTAATGAACAAAGGTCTTACGTGTGGGCTGCATGTTTGCAACCTTCCACTGACATAAAGAGGAAATCTGCCGCTTGTAAATATTGTGTCATCTGAAAGTCATATCCTACTCCAGGGAGGTTTTATTTTTCTTTTTTCAAGGGGAGGGGAATTTGATCCTCACATTAAAGTACAGAGGATGCCTTCATTTAAAGCGAAAATGTTTGTTTCTTTCCCAGCATAAACACATATGTTCAGCAGCTCAAAATCTCTTTCAGGTGGTGTACCGACGTACTCAGAATGTTGATGGATATAACTTTCCTCGGCACAGGCTCAGCGTATCCCTCTCCAACAAGAGGAGCATCAGCATTAGTGCTTCACAGGGAAGGAGAGTGCTGGCTCTTCGACTGTGGAGAGGGAACCCAAACACAGTTCATGAAGAGCCATCTCAAAGCAGGTTTGTGCTGTTGAAAGGTATTGTTATGAGGGAAGGGGGAAAGTTTCATGAGATCTAAACAAAATACTTTGTTCTCCTGCTCATGGTATTTGAATACATACTAAACATGCACGAGCAGCTGAAAGTGTTGTGTATGGGTGGCACTTGCTTAACCTGCTGTGCAGTAATCCTTGATTGCCCTTTGGTAAGGAATTGTGTTTGAGAACCAAACTCTCTTGAATTAATTTCTTGGGCTTTGTAATTTCAAACGTGGTCCACAGACCAGGTACAGCTTGTGTTTATCTGAAGACAGCTCTAGACAATACCTGCTGTGAGTCTTCCTGTCAACAAACACTGTGCTTTTGTTGTCAGGTAAAGTTGTGTGTATCTGTGGTAACTTTTACAAATGTAAATATACAAATACAAATGGCAAATAAAGTAGAAAACAGGTTTATCATCAGTTGCTATGCTTTTGCAGTCTACAGCAGCAAGAGCAGTCTTCTGACTCGAAAGTTACAAAGATGGAATTATCAATTATGAACAGAAAACCAGCTTCCTGCTCCTCCAAAATCTGAAGCTGTCAGAGGATTTAGTGGCCAAGTGGACAGACAAATTTTTACTAAATTTACTGCTTTTTACTAAATTGTTCTTAAATCAAAACAGAGATTCTGTCCTTCCTATTGCTTAGTCCTAACAGATGCTGGAGAAAATGCCTTACTGTACAGAAGTGGGGACTCAGCTAGGAGAGGAGACTGAGGCAGCCTGATTTAAGTACACGTATCTGTAATGAGAGAAAATTCTGGGCTTTTTCAGTCTAGCAAAGGTAGGGTCCAGTGCCTGGGAGCTGGAGTAGGACAAATTCAGACATGAAACAAAACCCAGATCTTGTAAGCGCAGTTTTTCATCTGTTCAAAACAAACCAGCCAGACACCATAGTTTTCTTGCCTTTTAAAAAAACTTCAAAATCAAAACTGGATGCTTTTTTTAAATTTATTTTTGATTATGTTAATGTCATGTGCTAAATTCAAAACTGGGAACAACATAAATTCCACGTTACGTTTCTCATTCGTCTACAGTTTCCATGTGATGTATGAAAGCACAACCACTTTCCAGCACTGCTTTGTGTTTTAATATGGCAGATGTCACCAGTCGATTCTGTTCCATGCTTGTAGCACGTTTTGCTTAGAAGGAACTAAAACTTCTGTCTCAGCAGTCTTCTCTTGGCAAATCAAGACAAAATAAACCTTGTGTGGAAACTTATCGCTACTATGGAAGAAATACACTTTGTGGTTTGGGTTTTATTTCTTGAACACTAGTTTTATTTTGATTTCCCTCTTTCCTTATTTCCTACTTCTCGCCAAAAAGCGATTATTCCTGAGTTGATACAGCGTTCATTTATTTTCCTGCCTTTTTCTGGTTTGTTTTTCTTTTCCTGTTGTTCTAATCAATAGGCAGAATTACCAAGATTTTCATAACTCATCTTCATGGTGACCACTTCTTTGGACTTCCTGGCCTGCTGTGTACACGTAACCTCCAAAGTAGCCCTGACCCAAACAAACCACCTCTTGATATTTATGGACCATTGGGACTGCGAAACTTCATATGGAGGAGTATGGAGCTCTCCCACTCACAATTTCTCTTTCCCTACACTGTTCATGAACTGGTACCTACACGGGACCAGTGCCCCTCAGAAGAATTTAAGGAGTTTTGTCACTTGGACAGAGATGAGGTATCTCCCCAGGGAACACAAGGGAGAATACTCCACCTGGATCCAGTAGAAAACTCTTACTTGCTGGTTGAAGGTGAGGAGATAGTTCTGAAAGCATTTCGCCTATTTCACTGCATTCCTTCCTTTGGCTTTGTGGTAGAAGAGAAGCCCCGGACCGGTAAACTCAACGTACAGAAACTGAAAGACCTTGGTAACTATTTTGGCTTATTTTTCCTCTTTGTAATTGTTTAAATGCCTAAATACATGTGTTCCAACTGAGTAGCGAGCCCAGTTTTCAGCAAATGTAACAAAATTGGGTTCATAGGCAGTTGAAATCTTTTTATGACCATGTTTCTAGGGGTTCTAGCAAATTAGAGGTCCTGTATCTCTCCGTAATTGATTTTAATTCGATTTCCCATTTTCTGTTAAAGACATTTTAATACTTCACACCAATGCAGCCATTTGGTGTGTAATACTAGTGCTAATTAATATTGCAGACCATTCTCATACTGGGAAGAGCAAACAAGTTCAGATGTTAAAGTTTAAAAAGCACAATGTGGCTTTCAGGGAAATGTATGGCCAGTGTATTTGCATGACTTTATTGACTTTAATATGAAAAATATAGCTTTTCTTCAAATACACTTCCTGCTGACATTACAGGCTCGCTATTTGCATGAAATATATGAAATATCAATTGCTATTTATATTTAGGTTGTATTTTTTCAGTGAGACAACTCTATGTATAGCATATCTCTTCTGAAGTTGTTTTTTTTTTTAAACATGACATTCATTATAATACTTATGGGCTCTTTTGCCTTTATTTACCAGGAGTTCAACCAGGTCCTTTATATGGGAAACTGAAGAATGGAACTGCAGTTGTTCTAGAAAATGGAGTAATGATTTCTCCTTCTGATGTTTTAGAAGACCCTATTCCTGGAAGAAAAATTTGCATTTTGGGGGATTGTTCAGGTGTGGTTGGAGATGCGGCTGTGAAGCTTTGCTGTGAAGCAGATGTACTGATACATGAAGCTACATTAGATGATACCCAGGAGGAAAAGGCCAGAGAGCATGGTCATAGCACTCCAAAAATGGCATCAGATTTTGAAAAATTGTGTAAAGTTAAGAAACTGGTTTTCACTAACTTCAGTCAGCGGTATAAACCAGCTGCTCAGAGAGGTGAGGGGGGTATGGACGTCACCGAACTGAAGTGACAGGCAGAGTCAGTGTTAGATGGTCAAGAAGTAACATTAGCTGAGGATTTTATGACAATAGAAATTCCAATGAAAAATGAGAAATAGCGTTAGCAAGCTCTGCATGAAGACAAAGTAGGATGGTGTTGGATAGCACTTAAAAATACTGGTGGTGTTTCTGGTACCATAGAATGACAGAATCGTTTAGGTTGGAAAAGACCTGTAAGAACATCAAGTGCAACCGTTAGCTCAGCACTGCCAAGCCCACCACTATCCATATGAGTTCTTTTCTGTGGCACGCAGAGAACTGTTGCAAACTAGAGAGAGTACTAGGTACAGTTAGCGTTGCTTTTGTAAAGGATACGCAAACATCTGGAATTAGGAACAAATTCATAAGTGATGGTTTCAGACACCTAGCTTCCCCAGAAACTGAATGTGTAGACTGGTGCAAGCCTTCACAGCCTTTTTCTTTTCAGCCAAGGTTTTCCTTGGACCACAGATTCCGGGAGCAGAACACTGGATCATTTAGCTTAATACAGCCCTCTGGAAGGTTTGTTTTCTGCACCAGAATTTAAGATAGCTCGCCTGTTGCAAGCTTTTGAATAACGTCTATTTCAAACTTGTATACAGTATTTTGTAACTGTAAGGGGACTGAAACTAATAAAAGTACTTATAACTCTGCCAAGTGTTTGTAACTAGGGGTGTTGCTATGCTTGAGTTGAGGAGCGCTTCTAATTCCCCCTTTGCAGATGAAGTTTTCTCATAAATAAAAACAGTTTAGGCTTCCTATCAAAAGTGAATCGCTCTTAACAATTTGATTCATTTAAAGCTTTGAAGCGTGAGCACTAAGCTTGTATACCTATTCCCTGCATCAGTAATGTTTTGGAAGTATGCTTGAAAGTCTTTAGGCAGATGACAAGTAGTCTTTCCTAAAGTGTTCCTCCAGATGCATTTCCAAAGACAAATTACCCTGATAAGACCGTATTTGTGTTTGTAGAAGTACCACTACAGGAGGAATTTCACCTAGTATATAGCTCAGTCTGCAATGACTTTCAATTAAGGGACATGTAAACCAACTTTATCTCCTTTTCTTCTCCCCTCAAAACAAACCAGAAGTTGGGAGTTTCCCAAATTCTAGCTCAATTTTCTGGAAAAAAAAAAAAGTAAAATCAGTGTTTTTGTAAAATCTACCCTAAACATGTTTCCCTTAGCATGGATTCCTGAAAGCTGAAACACTTCATAGCTCTCTAATATAAACACTGAAAACTCTGGCAGGTTGAAGTACAGCTGCTACAGTTTGTGCTTGTTCTTTTGTTGAGTTGATGGTAATACAGATGGAAAATGAATCTGTTTTAATACACAATTTCCTTCCTTGCTTTAAATGTCAAATAACAAAGCTCCAAAAAACTAAAACACTCCCACTCTTCAAGGATCTCTCCCCTGAAAATGGTGCACTGCTCAAAGGTGGTTTGTGGACAGTGGTAATCCTCACCCAGACCAAGCTGGTGAGATGAGGAAGTTAAATCCTGCAGATAATTTTTCCATACTCTTGATGTTTTCTTCACTAGGAGCGTGTAAGTAAACAACAATCTTCAAAGAAAAAAAAAAAGTGTGATTTCCTTGCTTAATTTGATCAAATTGAATTCAATGTCTTATCCCCACCCTTCAAACAGGCTTTTACCTGTGGCTGTAGTAACTCCGAACTGAATTACATCAACATGAATATTTCATGCTTCAAATATGCTTCAAATGTAGAGGAAGTCTTGGATTTCTTAAAAAAAAAAGTTGGGAAGAATTGCAAACTTGAAGAACATGACTTCTGGAGCAGAAACTCACTGATTTCTTGTGACTTCTCTCTTAAAAATGGTGTAAAGTGGGTAGAGTCTCCAGGTCATGCAACGGGAGATTCTCTCCACACGCACACACACACCAGTTTTTTTTCTTTTGTAAGATAAAAATCAATGGCAGGCACAGAGATCTTGATATCACACTCTGCTTTGAATAGTCAAAAGCTGACCGGACTCCAGCTGTTCTCTTTCATACAGGGAAAGAATAACTAACTTTGTTGTCCTGATGTGCTCTGCTACATCTGCTTCCACACTGGAACAACCAAAAATTCCTATTTCTAAGCCATTCACAGCTGTGATAATGAAGTTCAGGAAGCAACTTCAAGGCTTTGTGGAAATTCACCCGATACCACCTGCAAATGACAAATCAAAGGCTGGAAATAAAACCAAAGGACAATCCACAAGCCTATGCAGCCTGAAATGTGTGCACCCACCGCTGCAGCACATATCCCTGCAGTGCTGGATGCTGCTGCTCCAGAACCGCGTTATCCATCCCAGCGGTAAATACATTTTTGTGTTCTTGTGGTTAGTGAATTGCTATGAATTCAGGAATATCTTCAGTTCCCATTCAAATGACAGAGGATGTGGGTAGGTGTGTGAGATGCATCGATGGCACAGGCTCCCGGTGCCCCCGTGGTCCAGTTCAGTGTGCCAGCCTAGTGCTTGCCTGGTTAAACAACCACTGTTTCTTGCTAGCCTGCAAGAAGTTGGCCTCTGGACTAATTTTTGGCTGGATTACCAAGTTGATTAGCGAGCTGTCTTGCTGCACAAGTTGTACAAGGGCTGAACGAAGGAGGCTGCAGAAGGGCTTGGCCAGAAATGGGGAGCTGCCTGGGACACCACCTCCACCTCCCCTTTTTAACAGTACTTTGCTGATACATTGAGTCAGTCCTACTGCATAGCTACATCCTAAATATATTTTAGGATCTAAATCCAAAGTAAGAATAGGGTGTGGATAACTGGCTAGCTGAAAAGGGTCACATAGACATAGTCCAGCTGGCTGGACAAAAATGCACATCGCTCTCAGCTTATCTGAAGTAAAGCAAAATACACTGTCTTTGGCTGTCCTTGTTACACAATAACAGGAAGATTGCGGTGGGAAAAGAATGTTGCAGGTGGGAACAGATAACTACAGAAGAGAAACTAGGGGCGGGCTTGGTATTTAGGCAACTAACCAATAATGAGCTTAACTTTTGTAATATGTATGAGCTAATTATAACAAGGCATAAAAGGTGACTGTAAGGTTCAATAAACGAAGTCTGCTGATCACTCATATTGAGTGACTGTGTCTTCCCTCCGTCGCAACAATAGGGCAGTTTAGATGAAGAACAGCAAGGGGAAGAGTGTATCAAAGCAGCAGGTCAGGTCCTCTTCAAGTATTAGGTCTGGGGACTTTGTTGCACAGAGCTGATGCGTTAGTGCGTTATTTATGGCAATTTATTCTGTATGGACAATCGAGGGAGGAAATGCTCCTTTCATCTAAGCTGAGAAGAAGAACTACAAGCTGCTTGGTCCGTATCGAAGGCCAGGTTAACTGTGTGGCTGTCAGTTTTTGAAATGGTTCCTTTTTGGTGTGTTGTGGAATGAGGGTACATTTAGTGCTGGAGTTATGTGAATTTCCTGTATTTTCAATTTAATCTATTTTAGTAGTGGTAATCAGGTTATAGTTGCCTCTTTCTTAGCAGACCCATGTGTCTTTGCCTACCGTGGTCCACTCTTCTCTCTCAGTCTGGATGCTAAATGACTTCAGAAATCGGACTGCTAGTGAGACTTGAATATTGAAAATTAATGGGAACATGTGTGCCAGTAAGGACTGAAAAACTTGGACTGTAAATTTTCTGCTTTCTCAATGAGTTTATCTTTCCATTATCTATTTGTAAATTACCTTGCCTTCAAATACATGTTCCTGAGAGTATTTCATCTGACAGCAGATAAAGGACTCCAACCTGGTCCTGTAAGGACCGGGAGGGTGTTTTAACAAGTTCTGGGTATGTAAATGAAGATAGATTTCTTTTTAAGCTTTATAACTTGTTTTAAACATTCTTCTGCTTTCCTGGAAGAGTTCCTCTAAGTTTGTTTCCTTTTTTAGCTGGTACCAGCGAAGGGACTTGATAAAGTGCGAAAGAAGCTTTTTATGTTACGGGAAAGAGGAGGAGGGAGGAAATAAGTCTTGAAGAGTTTTGTAACAGTGGAGATGGTTCCTGTGTTTTACATGTAGCTGCTAACGGAAGGGATGAGCACTGATCAAAGGGAGTGAGGGGAAATCTTCCTTCTGCTGAAATCCGTGTGAGTTTGCAAAAAAGGTTGAAAAATAAGTTACCTAGAGCACAAAAATGGTTAGCTGCTCTGAGTGTGGTGCAGTCTGTGCTGAGGATGGAGAGCTTGAGATCAAGTCTGAGCTCTAAATCCAGCTGGAAAAGGGATCCTTGATGCTCGAGGTGGTTCAGCCTTTGTTATCAACCGTTCCCCATGGCCCATGGTGGGACGCTTCATCTGTCAATGCAGAAGAAAAAACGATCTTCATTTGGTAGCATTTATTTTTTTTAAACAGACTTTTAAAATAATTTTCTTATACTGAATTATGTTCATTTATAAGGAAAAGGATAGTAATTATTTACCTCAGATGGTTTCATTGTAGAATTCTAATTTCTGGTGAGGTGGTAGGACTGATCCAGGTCTCACTGAAATCAGTGGCTTGGCACATAGTCACTAGAACAACTTAATGCATTTTTTATTAATAATAAAAACATATTGATTGGGATCTTGAGGTAAAACAAGTTGCAGAAATTTGATCAAAGTAACATTTTGGGGAGGGGGGTGGGGATGGATGCTAAACCACAACATGTTAAATTCATCCTGCTAGTCCCTGCATTTGATGTTTGAAAAATAAGTTTGAGTTCAAAGGTGTTTAGGTGGTTGGAAAAAGTACCATTTTGTCAGACATGGTATCTCTGCAGCCTTTCAAAATCACCTTAATGGGTTGCAAAGGTCCTTCCCAGGACTAATTGTTGCTGGAGCTGTTTGGATTTGGATAAATACGAGGTGAAACAGAACAAGGTCTTAAAATAAAAAGATTAGTCAGGATGAGTTTGGTATGATGCTCTAGGTGATGCTCTGTTTGTGTTGAGAAAGGAATATACTCTGAATAATTAGAAAAGATAAGGTGGGCACCTGAAAGAGATAAGGAGACCATCAAGTCAGGAAATCATTGAACAAAGAAAATGGAAAGGTCTACTCCACCTAGATCCTACCTATTGTGAATGGAATGATTAGGTGTCAAAATCAAATGAGTATGTATGTAAAGATGTTGTGTAGCCTCTCAAGAAAACTGTAGAAAATACCTAACTTTTCACTGAAAACTCGGGAGCTAGTTTGTCCGGTGTGAACCAGCTAGCTCCCCAACGTTGCACGAAATAAATACCTTTGCTGCTTAAAGACAAAATTGGTCTGTAAGCAGTTACTCTGTGCCGTTTTGGCATCAGAGGCAGCAGCTCAGCATCTTCCCTGGTGAAGCACCTACCCAGTGGTCACCCCAGTTTCTTTATAGCTCCAGTTTAGTCCTTTCCTCCTGTGCTGGTGCTGGCTGGGGCAGGATTTGCCGTGTGTCCCCAACAGCCACCGTGCACAGATGCTTGTGGACACTGCACTGAGCTTGGGACACCGGAGACTGATGGTGGCACCCGCTTAACGGCTTGTGTGCCCCCAAATTCCATATTTCACCATCCAGTTGAGCAGGACATCACAATGATTACTTTACAATCCTCAAAACAGAGATAGGTATAAGCACAGAGTTACTGTGATGCATACAGTACTTTTAAGATACCTAAATCAGATTTGTTCAGATTTAATACAACATTCATGTTATAAAGGTGAATTAATCCCACCACCCCATAACCCAGCTGCAGTTGGGGATTTCCTTGTTGAATTCGCAGCTTGTTCACACCTGCTTGTGAAATAAGGTGAAGGGTTGCACTGAATTTCCCAACACCCTTTCTTCTCCCCTCTTAAAAACTAATTTTTTGCCTATAAAGATGGCTGCTTCTTGAAAAGGTGTTTTAATACCTAGTCAGTAATGGCAGTTCGCTGCATCCCCATGGGCTAGATAGAGCTCTGGTTCATGGTATGCCTTGAAAGCAAAGTAGGGCTATTGCCAACGGAAGAAAATGCCACATCTTGTATTTAGACTTAGTATTTGCCATTATACAACCAACAGGAAATCTGAAAATTATACTGTTCGGTGCTCAGCATTACCATTTTGCAGCTTTCATCCCTGTATTTGAGCAAATCATCTCCTAGAATGAAGGGCTGTGGCTGGTTCTGCAAGCACAAGGGGGAAGAGACCTCTGCTTACAAATTATTCAATGATTTATATTTTTTTAAAAATTACATACCTTGGAGAGGGAGGAGAAGCACTGCTGTGTAACTTGCCAGCAGGGAGGCTGCTCTAGGCAGCCTGGAAGTGTGTCCATTTGCTGCACCGTAGTCCACAAGTCCTGCCCAGCACACGCTCCCCGTTGAACTAGAGTGCTCTTCTCCCATCGGTAACGGTTCAAAAACTCTAGAAATAGAAATTTGCAATGCACTCAGCAAATCCTGGTGTGAAGAGGCTTCAATTACATCTACCCAGGAAAAGATGACAAATATAGCAGCATTTTACATTGCTTTTCATCACTAAGATCTTAAGGATGTGGAAGTGACTATAAATGATTTAATAGTGTTACCGAAATCTCGGAATGAAGAACTTATCGACACCAATGTGATGTAGATAAGTAGACACTTCTTTATTGACGGCCGGGTGTGTGAGTGAGTCCTCTCACGATCAACGCACACCAAATTTCAGAAAAATACACCATATATAGAACTTATTCATACATATTCATTAAGTATTCATGCATAAACATAATATTTCTCAAAAACCATTAACATATTCTCCTCCTATATCCGATTCTGCGCAGTAAAGGTTAGAAAGGTCCAGAAATGGGTCTGGGGTACGATTTGGGTAGGTGGTATATGAGTCAGTGGTCGCGATCTCCCCCTGCCGGAATTGCCTTTTACTAAAGTTCACGGTTTCTTGGCAGGTAACCACAAGCTGTTCCAGTCGACTCTCCCCAGTTCCCATTAATCCTATATTCTGACATTTCAATACACTTCCTACATACGGAAGACTAGTCAAATACAAAGAAACCTTTCAAACCCTAAATTTATTACCTAAGTTTTAAACAATGATTCTAGCCCATTCTTCTGGCCTTGGTACGGGACTGTACAAAGGATTTCATAACAGCTTTTACTGTGCAACTATAAGTTTCATTAAAATATATTTCTTATCCCTCTATATTTCTATTAAAAATGATTTCATAAAATCAAATAAAGTCAATCAATCCTAACTTATTAGCAAATCTGTAACATTTCCCCCCTTTGAAAGTGTTGAAAATTATTATTTCAATATTTTCACATTATTTACATATCATTTGTTTCAGCATATTTTGGTGGTGGACTATGTCTTGATGGAATAGTTGGTACTTCTCTCATGATCATACGATTGACTGCAATTCAATTGTAAACTGTTTCTTCAAACATGCATATACTAGCATGATCATCAGAAAGACAATTAGTAACAGAAACAAAGTTTTGATTATGGATTGTATCCAAGAGCTCAAATTCCATCCCAGTTTGCTAAAAATTTTCCCCAGCCAATCTTCTGACATATCTTCTCAAATTGATTCTGTTTTTTTTTCAATTTTACCTAATAGGTCCAGATCACGTTCCACATCTTGAGTGACATTTGGAATGTGAATGCAACAGTGGTCCAGTCTATCCTTGAGATATCTACATACCCCATGTTCTTTAAGTAGGAGCATATCTAATGCCATTCTATTTTGTAAAGTCATCTTGGAAGTCACCTGTAATTGTATGTTCAATTCTTTAAACCCTTTCTTGGTGACATTTGCTAACTTTTCTACCTGACCTGTTAACTGATAAAGCCATGCTCTGTTTCTGTATGAGGCTATAGGATTCAAAAGTGATTCAAGTGCCCAGCCAATTTTTACTCCTGTTGAGGGTTCATTCCAAGTATCATCATCTGTCTCAGACCTTTTGGTTCGTTTTAATTTTAAACTTTCCAAGGGTCCTTTAAATGGTGATTTCTTCCAAATCAGGCACAATTTTGGCATGCCTAAAGTGATTTGTTTCACCTTACCATCTAATGGTAAATGAGTTGTCCAGGTTCCGTCACTTAATGCCCAAATTAGATGTCCTGGACTTTGAATAGTAGATTTTCTGCAACTAAATAGAGTTCCTTTCCTGGGTGTAAAGGTACTAGTTAAATCGAGAATATTTTTAAGACCTCGACAAAAACAACCATATTTTAAAGCAGCGGCCAAAGGAGGAATTTGTTGAATTATTAAGTCTGCATTGCTGCAATCGTACACTTTTTCACATTTCCACCATGGCACTATTTTATTTTCCTTCTCTCTCAATGAAGTTGCTTTATCATCGACCCAGGGTAACACTAAAAAAAACTTTTCCATCCCAGGCAAAAC